>NC_088245.1:89462630-89762630 GCF_036013445.1 Caloenas nicobarica | reverse complement strand
CTCCCAAGTAGCAAATAAAGTGAATGTTTTCTTGTGTGAATGATGGCGTTACATTTCTGATGTACAAAACTTTAATCCTGCTGATGTCAATTAAGTTCTGTTTGTTGAACTGGAAAAGTTGCTTATTCTAAGGAAGAAAATAAGCCTAACTTGAGAGTCCTGATACTGTCATAGTGGAATTTACATACTCATGGAGATAACATGACTTAGTTCAGTGCTCAAGTGATAAGGCTCTTTTTTCCTGCCCTTAATATAGGCAGGCAAGATGGCCCTGTTTTGTTATCTTTTATGAGTTTTCTGAAGATGACCCCCAAAACCCGCACATTCTTCAGAATGCTGCATCTACCAGCCAGGCTTTTCTCAAGTTATAAAATGGAAAGAACAATTATTTCATCTGCAAAAGTGTTAAAAATATTGTTGATATAATATTCAGTTCCTTTTTTTGTTTGCTTTTCCTTTCCAGGATTACTTACTGCCATCTACCTTTCCAGAGTAAATGGCTTTATGTTGGAACAGAGAGAGGAAATACCCACATTGTAAATATTGAGTCCTTCATTCTTTCTGGATATGTTATAATGTGGAACAAGGCAATAGAACTGTAAGTGCAGACTTTCTTGCATTTGTGCCTGTGGTCATTTTCATAGCTGTCTTAAGATTAATTTTAAGAATAATTTATTTTTACAAATATTAACACATCGTTTGAAAACCTTTTATTTTAATGAATGCATGTGTGCTATTAACAGTTTTGTTACAGAGCATTAAGAATTCAGATTTGTGATAGAGACCATGTAATTATATTTTATATCAAAGAAAAAGTTGCTTGGCAATCTGTTTAACTATGGAATTCCATGAAATGTAGGTAATCATTAATCTCACAAGTTCTGATTTTGCTGGTTTTATGGGAGTAGCTTGATTACTGTCTCCTCCAAATATCCTACGAAGAGGATAACGGAGTATATTGGCCCCAAGACTCTATGGAGAACTTTTCTTCATTGCACTGTAGAATCATTTAAGATGAGAATGGACTGGAGGTCTCTAGACCAAGCCTCCTGCTCATCACAAGGCTAATTTCAAAGTTAAATCAGGCTCATAAAAACCTGATGAAGTGATAGGACAGGTGTGTTAAGTGTCTGTTAAATGACAGCCCTCTGACAGGCTAACACAGGTGCCTATGTCATGGGTATGAAGTGGAGGGAGACATAAAAATCTGACTGGGATAAATCTATGCCTCCTGCAAGTAAGAGCCTAAACAGAAACAAATATTTCTCTGCTGTTTCCTCTGTGAAGTTGCAGCAAGAGGACCTGCTGCAGGCAAACTCACAGTATTTCATGCAGTTTCTGAGACATCTGCTTCATGTTGTGAGGAACCTGTAACCTCTGGCAGCAAACTGAAATTCACCAAGCTCACTGAAACAAGAGGACAGTATCTAAGAATAGGGCTACAGGCATATAGTGATGGATCTAATCCTCTGTCCCTAGCAGAGATCACACTGATAGCAACCACTTTTCTCCAAAATTCTCCCTTTCCCTTTTTTTTTCCCTGTTATTATTACTATCACCAATAACTGTCTCCCCCAAGCTGACAAAACCGATGCCTCGTTTTCTTTCCTTCCCTCTACCACCACCAAACTTCATAGGCACAGTCATAAAAATCTAATATTATCTTCAAAGGATTCAAATGGTAATCAGGATTCAGATAGTCTGCTGGTAAATCTTTCATCCAGTTCTCAATTTTGGAATGTTTGTTTGATGCTTCTCTTCAATGAAAAGTATGTGGGAAATAAGGACTGCTTACTAACAAGCTTCAGTACTGAGTTGTTGAGATAGGCTAGATGCTGTGCAAGAAGCTACCTCTCTAGGACCTTTTAGTAAAAAGGTAGTCTCTCCTGACTATCTTCTTTGTGTTGCCTATGTAGGAGTATACCTAGATTTTCCAAAATTTTTCTTGCATAAGTTGTGGAAGATAATGACAACCTAATAGAGACAGGCCTTGTCAGCTCAAGTACTTGGAGATTCTGCATGGTTACCTCAAGAGTTTCTTCTTCTAAAAAGCTGTTTTTCTATGTGCTGTTTTGGTGACAGTTGAGCATGGGTATTCATTCATTACTGCTTCTAGTTCTATCAGTCTTACTAGTATAACCCGATCCCTATAAACGTTGTGCTGGTGTAAGAAGGCTGTATCCTCTCCGTTCAATTTCATCATGTACTTCCTGATATGGAATGGAAGAAGTTGTCCTTGCCTGGATTACACAGGTGGACAGGGGATCCTGTGTGTCTCCGGATTAGTGTGGCTGCCTGAGAGTAAGAGGCTGGTGGAGACAATGGTGATGTTTGTTACAGCAGCCGCCTTTAACAGATGCTATAGCACGGCTGAAGTTGAAACTAGGTGACTTTTCTCAGTAAAGTAATTTGAACTCTCTCTGATAACAAACTGTGATGTCTGTTCCAGTACTATTGCTTTCTTGCAGGAAAAATGAAACTTAGATTAGCTTTTAAAGGGAATGTTATTAACTCTAAGTTTACTTCACAAGGATGGGTTTATGATAGTAGACTTTCCTTTAGAATTGTATTTTTGAAAGAACAATTTTATTTGCAACCATGGATATGTTGTTATGATTCTACCAATGAAAAGTCTTAAAATCTCTGGTGCACTGCACCTTGCTAGAAAGCAGAACTGTGGAAGACGTCAGACTACAGGCAATACAGAAGTATCTGCTTATGCACATGCTTTTCTCAGCACTGTCATGTTCGGTTAACTCCAATTCTCCAACAATGACTAATATAGATGTTTTCCTTTTTTTCTTTTTTGTTTGCCCCCCCCCTCCCCCCATTCTAACTCCTTCTATCACTTTCTAACACCAGATTTTCATTCTTCTCAGAAACCAGTGTTTCCGTAATTGTGCACGCTATTTTTTTTCAAAAGGAATTTTTTTTCTTCTGACTTGATTCTATTTTGTCAGACACTACATTTATCTGCTTTAAAGATTGTCTTGGTATTTGAAGTCCTTACTAGAGTATGCAAGTCATTCTGTTTCTTACAGTGCATAAATCTTCCCAGAATGATGGAGGAATATATCATCTATGTATTTTCCACATTCCCCTGGATCCAAATTATAACATTGCTGAAGACTTCTTTTTGAGCTTTCTAATTTTAGCATAAAATAATTAAATAAAACCTTTCATCCTTACAAGTTTTTTGAAGACTCCTGTTTTATAGTGAATGCTTTCTCCATTTTAGTTCTGTTCTTCTGAGTAAGAGTCAAGTCTTATGGCATGTCAGCTCTCCTGTCTCCCAAAACAAACACACTCCAAATAAATTAATACCTGCTGCTGTCAGGAGTAACTTCTGATGAAGTGCAAAACAGCTCAAATTTTCACTAGTTTCTTAACAAACTTCTAGTCCTGTACAGCTGTCACAGGAACTTTTAGGTCCATTTCTCAGTTCTTCTGCAGTCTTGTTTTTGTGGGCTTAAAGGTCAATGAAGGCTATGAAATGTTGCAGTATTTTGTATCATTAGCTCATACTTGCTTCTTGCTCAGTTGAAGGTAGCTTTTGCTTCAGGAAATTTTACTGCAAATCATTGCTGATATTTCCTTGGAATTGACCTTCATTTTTTTTCTTTCTGCTATGTATGGACTTGGTTTTGTGTTTTGTCCTTTTTATGTCTTTTCAGAACTTTCATTTTCTCAGTCATTTTGAGCTCTACCTCAGATAGTATTTGGGAATGAAGAATTCTCTGATTAATTATTTAACTTATGCCTTATTTTTGCCTAC
Organism: Caloenas nicobarica; assembly: GCF_036013445.1. NCBI lineage: Eukaryota > Metazoa > Chordata > Aves > Columbiformes > Columbidae > Caloenas > Caloenas nicobarica. The sequence goes on along the minus strand of NC_088245.1, from coordinate 89,758,855 downwards.
TCATTCTTCCTCATTTTCCCCTTTCTCAAGGGATAGGATCTAGTTAGTTTTTATATAGTCTCCTAAAGTCAGCTTGAGGAAATGCCTATACACAAGTATCTGGCATCAACAGTAGTGTGTTTTATTCATGATAGCCTCAAATGTGGCTGGTTTCCCAGCACCACTTCATCCTTTCCAGGAGTCGTCATATCTCTGCTTTTGCTTTTAATGTGATTCAGCAGCGTTTTTCTTTCTTTGTAGGCTGTTCCACAATGAAAGCGTAAAACTTTCCAGTCTCCTTGACAACTCTACCGTAATAGCAATCAGGGGAAACAAAACATTTTATATATACTAAAGCCACATGAGACAAAATGTTTTTGTGTGTAGACATTTCCACATGCAGTGTAATTTACTGTATGAGAGTAGTAATTACTGTATCTGTAGCTCTGATCGTGTTTCATGAGTTCTGTAAACTAATATTACTGATATAATATAGTTAACTAAATAATTGCTTCATTTAATCCTACTTGTAGTGCAGTCATGATGTCTACCCCTAGGAGAAATTGACTGTAGAGCCTAATGCCTGGCACTCCTTTAGAAGCAACACTTCTCTAGGGCTCCATAAAACATTGCTATTATTTCTATTTATACATACTTCCCTTGAGGAGATAAGAAGATGCAAGAAGTGAGGCACTGATTTGCCTTTGGCAGTGGTGCAAAGGACTAGCTTTGGGTTCCTTGTCGCAGTCCTGCAGTGGGAAAGAGATAACATCACTTCAGGAGAAGCAAGCAAGATGTATTGCCAGAGAAGATTTATCATGTCTCTCCTTCTGTATCCAGCCACAGGGCAGGTTCAGGGCAATGAGCAAAAGACTATATAGAATGGAGAAAGTTACAACCCTTTCATGCACAGTTTTCTTCCCTGCTCTGTCTGAACTGGTGTTATTTTGTATCAGTATATCCCCCTTCAAACGTCTCCCCCAAGTTGGGTCTGTGCATGTCCCATCCCAAACCAAAAGCCTCTTGCTTCACCTTGTGAATACTCTTTGTTGTCTAGTCCAAAGAGGAACTGGTTTTGATGCAAATACTTTTCTTGATATGTATATAAAACCAATGTTTCTTCTAGCCCCAGAAAGGCAGTGTGGGAGGACTGCTAGGGAGCAGGCTCTACAATTCCAAAATGCTTCAGGAACATCTGTTGTCATCACCCCACAAACTCTGTGTGTGATCTTACCTGTGATGGCGCCTTGAGTTTTAGAATATACAATTATTTGAAAAAGATGCTTTCCTATTTCCTGACAGAGTTTGTGTTATGACTGCCAAACTTCATAGACTGTATCCTCTTACTTACATATAATCAGAGTTGGCAGCTTTTAAACGATCAAGGTATTTGTGGTGAGTGGACCGTGACTGGTTGTGAGACCCTCACCCAGCTGCTCTCTCACTCCCCTCCTCAACAGGACAGGGGAAGGCAATAAGAGGGAAAAGCTCATGGGTCAAATAAAGACAGGGAAATCATGTACAAATTAATGTCAATGGGCAAAACACACTTGACTTGGTGAAAATTAATTTAATTTATTGCCAGTTTAAATGGAGTATAATGATGAGAAACAAAGACAAAAACTAAAATACCTTGTTCCTAACCCACATTTTTCCTACGCTCAACTTCACTCCTTCATACCCAGCTCGTCTACCTCCTCCTGCTCCTCCACCCTGAGCAGTGCAGGGACATGGGGAATGGTGGCTGCGGTTGGTCCATTACGGCTCCTCTCTGCTGCTCCTTCCTCCTCACGTTTCCCGCTCCAGTACAGGTCCTTCCATGGAGTACAGTCCTTCAGGATAAACCTGCTCCAGTGTGGGCTTTCCACAGGCTGCAGTTCCTTCAGGAAATCTCCACCTGATCCAGCGTGGGGTCCCCCACAGGCTGCAGGAGAAATATCTGCACTGGCCTGACCGTCTCCACGGGCTGCAGGGAAATGTCCGCTCCAACGCCTTGAGCACCTCCTCCGCTCCTCCTTCACTGACCTTCGTGCTTGCAGAGCTGTTTCTCGCACTTTTTTCCTCACTGCCTGTGCAGTGCTTTTTGGCCTTTCTTAGTTTTGTTTTCCCCAAGGTGCCACCATCTTGGCTGAGGGGCTCAGCTAGGCCCTGCGGTGGGTTTGTTGGAGACAGCTGTGCCCAGAACAGAGCAGCCCTGACCTCTCCTCACAGACACCCCCCTGTATCTCCCCGCTGCCAACACCTTGACACCTACATCCAATATTTGACATAAAAGAGCTAACAAGGATGAAATTAAAGACTGCTGGTGTACGTGTGAAAGCAAAACAACGGTTCATTGAGTCTTTTGATGGAGTGACATCCCTGACAGACTAAAATAATAAAATCAGGAGAAAATGGAAGAATCCTGACCAAGTCAGTTATAATATAAACCAACTAAACTATTAAAATACTGAGGAATAAAATAAAAGAAATATTAAGAGAATACTTACATCAAACATAGAGGAAAGAGAATGAGGAAAAATAGAATATCTTACATTTAGGGCACAGACTGCTGTGTTTGGTATCAGCTTCGCTGATAATGTATATGAAGCTCTTAATCAACAAAACAAAAAAAATAGCTAGGAACCCAATAATGAAAAGATAACACTCCTAAAAGAAACAAAAAGTGCCAAATATCCTGAAAAGTAAAAAAGAAATTTTATTACAACGTAATAAATCCCATTATCTCCCAGCTATGGTTTACAATAGATTCAAGAGAGAAACAGAGGAGGTAGGAAAATGTATCAGTGAAGGTTACCCTTTTTAGCCAAGGTCTTAGCATGGAAAACTGAGGCTACACCCCTGCAAGAATATAAGATAAAAATAAGAATGGTAGTAAAAGCCAGTTTTATGTAATTTTACAACTAGTTTGTGTGACAATGAAAGTAGAATTACTCTGAAGTTAGATGTAATGGAGAGTGACTACAGCTCATGTAAGAGTTTTCTTCTGTCCAAAACCAAATGGTTACATCCTTTGGTGAGCAACGACATCTGTATCTTAAAAAGAAAATGGTGGTTGCACAGATGTACCTGAATTGTTCTTGACTTTTAAAATTGGCAGGTACAAATAGTAGCCTAGACAGGATCAACCTTTAGCTTAGAAAGATAGTATGCTCTTTGCATTTTTCCCCCCATTTGCCCCAGTTTTGCCAATATTCCAGGTAGAGTAGCAGTGCTGCTGTGGAGAAGCAACCCAGCCTGCACACGGGTTGGTTCAGTGGGCTGGGATAGCCACCAAAACCAGAATGCCTCGTCAGCCTGCTTGTGCTCCTTCCCCCATTTTGTCTGTTGCCAGCTTAGTCATGCCTGATGTTTGCTTGGCTCTGCTCCCTCTTCTGTCGTCTGTCAGTGGTTCTGACCTGGCCAAGTAGTAAAATTTCTTATGTTGCCTCTTCCCTTCACATTTTTTCCTCTTATTCTTATCTTTGCTTCTTTGCCCATCATGGCATAGGCAGCATGTACCGCAAACGGACCTAGTCCTTTCCCTCAACATACTCTGACTTGTTCAGATAGGTGAACCTACGTCAGAAAAGAAGTTCAAATCAGCCTAAAATGTCCCAAGAGGTCATATTCACTCCCTGAGGACAGATGTACAAGCCACATGTGGGTCTAAGCACTGCCTGCAAATATCCTCATCTCACCCCTCAGTTCCCCATCAGTGCCTACCTATCCTGCCTGCTTCAAGGTCTGGTGTTGTGGAAATGTTTTGGTTTGGTTTTTTTATTCCAGTACAGGTTACTCAGAAACAGAAGCTCAGCCAGAGGGGTCCTCTGTGGGGACATGGCTTGGATAGGAATGACAGCCAGATCTCCTGCTAACTGCATCTTTGCAGAAATTGTTGTGTGCCACATCTCAAGCCAAATGGGTACTTTCTGTTGGCACCGTTAAAGGCAGCCTGTATAGAATATTACTGTATAAACAGGCTGTCCACTGCTTTCCTGCTGATCTCACTTCTGTGCTGGGTTATGTTGCAAAATACTCTTGCAGAAGCCTTAGTCACCAAGACCTCCTGTAGAAAAGTAACATGCTGCAGATATCTGTGGAAACATGATCTGCCAAAGCTGAAGATGGTGGCATGCGATCACCTCATGGAGAAAGTTCACTAAGGAAGGGGCTTACCACATTGCCCCTAGCTTTGTGCATGCAGCTAGCAGTAATGTTAAAATCTATGTGAAGGGATGGGGTATAGTCTTGGAAGGTTGTCTGGCCTTTAGGTGACGTGAAGTTTTCTATCTCTTTGGCCTGAAATAAACTTAATTTGGAAGGTCTAAGGATGTCTGGAGTAATTTTTAATTGTCTCTAGCTCAGAGATTCAAGTATTAGACAGGATCTTTGCTAGCTTGCTTTGGCCCAGCTTTGATGCATGACAAAATAGCTGAAATAGTAAAACATTCTATAGGCAAAAAATAGAGGCCAAAGGAAAGCGTGCATGCTTTCCAGAGTGTTGGAGAATACTGTTTCAGGAAGGAGGAGTCTGTGAGGATATGGGTTACTCCACAGTATTTTAATGTTTGGGTAACCTGGGAATTTTTGCATACCGCTCTCAATCTTGATTTGGAGCCTGACCTGGTAGAACAAAGAGGCCAGTTTTGCTATAGTGCAGTATTTAAGCCAGAGGAAGAGGAACAATGTTAGTTTAGGAAAATCCTTTGAGTGGTTTGGCTGAATAACCTTGTTTTGGTTTGTTTCTTTATTTCCCTCGCAGACTATTTTTCAACTTCGAGCCTAGGTAGTTTTAGATATGGCTTCCAGATAAATTCTTAGCTTTATAGACCCTGCAAATCTCTGCCATATTTATTTTCCTGGTGACCTTTGCTGAAATAAGACTAGCCACACGAGTCTAGATCTCAAGCTGAACTCCAAGGGAAATGTGCTCTGACCCCAGAATCTAGATGGAAGGAAGGTCCTCTTCTGCACAGGCATTCAAATAGCCTGAAGCTTTATGGACTGGTCCTTGTCTTCTTGCTCTGTTTGACTTCCAGAGCCTGAGGGTCTGGTCAGAAAAGATAACAGTTGAAAAATCTTCATCTGTCCAGTCAGTTTCCTATGATTTGCATTTGCCACCAGGTGCTGGACATCGGTGACTTAAGCAGCAGTCCCTGTACTAAGTTGCATATTACATTGTTGGTACATGTTTTTGGGGTTTAAAAAAAAAAAAAGAGGGAATAATCTTTGTAGAGGCTTATGAAGACTTATGGGATGAGTCTCATGGCTGAGGAGTAATTGAAATGAATGTAGTGAAGGCTTTGCAAATCCTCGGCAGATTAGCCTTGAAATCAAGCAAGTGAGGAGGGAAGGCAGAAAGAGAAGGGCTCAACAACAGAAAAGGCAAAAAAAGCCCTAGAAAAGAGGGGAAAAAAAGATTATTTTCATAGGAGGAATAGTGAGATTTTTATTTTTTTAAAGAGAAGAAAATATTCATCAACAAAGGAGGATCTTTGTCTATAGCAGCAAAAAGGAAATAGAGGAGAACATGAAAAGATATGGATAACTTTCAGATAGTTATCTTCCCCTGTTGAGCTTTTTAGAATTTCTTTTAAACTGTTGGAGGTACACGTTAACACACCTAGAAATTAAGGTAAGCATCTAGCTTTTCGTACAAAAAACATTCACAGATTTGAATTGATTTTTGTCTTGCAGATCCACAAAGACTCACCCTGGGCCAGTTGTACATTTAAGTGACAGCCCAAGAGATGAGGGAAAAGTAAGTACAACTAATGGTATAAAATGTAACAACATTTCGTAGCCTTTATTTGCCTCGATAGCTCTTTCTTTTTGCTTGCTCATTATAATCTGCTTTCTTTATGTATTTGCAAGGTCACTTTTAGTATTTTACAGTTTTTAAGAAAAAAGTTCTCTTTGTACTATTTTAATGAGTAGAAATATGTGATACAGACAATATATTGTACTTGGAAGCCAACCGGAATTGTTCCTGTTGAAATAAACTTGAGTTTTGCTTACGTAAGAATTGACTAAAAACTATATCACGACTTCAGTACTTGGATAAACAGGCTATTATGAAAGCATTATAGTAAGTTTTCGTAAGACAATAAATCTTTTCTTATACAAGAATAATAATGATACTAACCCACGTTTGAAACTTGCTGCTATTTGTGAACAGAGTTGAGAATAGCAAAGAGCTGTCAACAAGTGGAAGCAAAACATATCAGAATGTTAGGGTCGTGACTGATACCGTCAGGAGGCAAAATCTGAGTTGGCTTTATTTGTATGGTAGCTTTTCCAAAATGAAATTTGGTTGCCAGAATACTAATTCTATTAGAGCTTTTTTATTTTTCTGTTGCTACTGAATTTGTGAGCATTTTGCCTGTGTGGAAGGGACATTTAACTATCTCATCCTTTTTGAGAATTTTTGCCAATTTCATTTCAAAGTGCATTTATAAAGGACTGCATCTTACAAATGGTGTATCTGTTTGACAGTTTGTCTCACGTAACAGCTGATGGTTATTGGAAACTAGCAGCAGTTTGAATTTCTAATACTGATACGGGGGACATTACACTGAAATTAATATGGGTACCTAGAAAAACACTGGTGACTACATCTGAATTTCATTTGCATTATCTGTCCTTGCACTTATCCATGTTGCAAGATGAACTATGTGCAAATCATGCACTTGCCAGCTAGCTCTCCAACAAGCTAGATCTCTAGGCCTTTTTGGAAGAATAACAAGAGATCAAACAATGTACAATGCAGCAAATAAAGTAATTAAATGCTATGAGGCTGGGTGTTTTAGCCTCAAAGCAGAAGCCATCAAGAAATGCTATTTAACTATTTATGGCAAAATATCTGATAAAAATAAAGGCTTACTGATGAGGCATAGCTCTTGTTTGCTGGCCACAGGAGAAGCTGCTGCTGACCTACCTAAAGCACATGGTGTAGGGAAAAAGGATATGATACTAAAAGAAAAAATTATCTTGAGAGTTAATATCTCTTACAAGAATGTCTTGCACTGTGTCCAAACAGAAACCTAAGATATTTTTACTTCAGTAGAAAGAGAGAAGATGAAAAGGTCCTAGGAAAGGGAGTTAGAGGAGAACTTGCTTGGACATACAGATGCTTTTTGCTCAAAGGGCACAGTGGAGACGTCTGGGCACTGATGAAGTGTTAGCATACAACAGCAACTACAAAATCAGACAGATAGAATCATAGAATCATTTTGGTTGGAAGGGACCCTCAAGATCATCAAGTCCAACGATTAGCCTAACACTGGCACTAAACCATGTCCCTAAGAACCTCATCTATGCATCGTCTTCAAATGTGCAATAGGTAGAAGCTATCAAACTTTTTCCAAATGGTGCTGTGGTTGTTGAAAATGTATATTGGTCACAAAGAAGACTGGAAAAGTTAACGCAAGAGAAATAAATTTGAGGGCTACTGAAAAGGTTTGCAGAATTTTCCTAAAAGTTTATGTTAAATGGAGTAATGTATGGTTGAGGTACAGGCTACCTTTGAATGAGAAAATTACCTAGGCTGAGAGAATATGTGAGCGTATGATAAGCACTTGCCCTCCTCACATATGGTTCTTTGGTATTTGCTCTTGGCCATTTAAGAAGATACTGTGATAGGCAGACCTTTTGTTTCATTTAGTAGAGTTGTTCTTAGGTGATGGAGCTGTTTCAAGATAGTTCTACATACTCTGCTTAGCTCCTCAGCTTCAAGTTAACCAAAGACTACCAAGAGGTGCTGGTGGGAGAAGTTGGACTCCTCACATCACTTCATTGGGGGCAGCAGATGAAAGTGTTCTTTACCTGTGCTTCAGGAATTAAATAGTGGGTACGAATCAGTCATAATTATTGTTCAAAATACAGATATTCTTGTACTCTGTAAGTACAAGGGTACTGTACTCTGCAAGGATCCAGGGGTATATCCTTCTCTGGGATACCACAAAGTTTTTCACAGATCTGGTCCTGTTTTACTGAAGTAAATAACTAGCATTCTGCTCTGGGCACTGAATGCTTGAGAATCCTAAAACACAGATAAACCTTGCCAAATCTAGGATAATCATAAGATCTCTTTTTTGAAAGCTGGGGGAATTTTTGTGCTGACTGTGTATTCATCTTTAAAAAAATTCATTAAATTCCCAAAAGTTCTAGTTTGTAACAGTGACTGATGACCAGTTTTTCTGTACCAAAGGAATGTAATTCCAGAAGACTTCTGCCATTCAAAGTTTTTCTAGACTGCTCTCCAGGCAAACTATCAAGTCAGACTTTGGAGACAGTCTTTTTTATGAATCCAGCAAGTTGTGGCTGGAAGACAGAAGATAAAAACAATTTGGGCATTTAATGTGTCACCTGAGAACAATTTGGGAACCTAGTGATTAAGTCCATGAAATATAACGGTGACTGCCAAATCGATGAATAAGTGTATGTTAGGAACAGTGTGAAGTGCACAGACATTTATAAGTGGCAACATGATTTTTCATGCTGACACAGGAAAAGACATTAACTGCAATGATCTGCAGTTTCCCAGCAACTGGAGAAAGCTTAGCAGGAAGAGGTTTAATGTTATTAACTGTTAGCAGGTGGAGTAAACTTCCTATTTCTGAGTCTGTCTTCTGAGGTCTAATAACACTTATTATAAATACAGTGTGCATTTGGCAGGCTTGGTTTTGTTTTCTGGGTTTTTTTTTTCTCTGAGCTGTTTTGTGCTGCCAGGGCAAGGAAGGGGCTGGCTGGCACATACCAGGATGCAATTAGTTGATTGGAAAGGAGAAATCTCCCCAAAACACCATCATCAAAAGCATTTCATGCTGAAAGATTTGTTAAATCAAAACGTGGAGCAACTCCACTAGACAAGGAAGATCTTGCCAGGACTCCTGCCTCCTTAAAGTTCTGTCTAGCCTTCTTTACGATTATTAACCTAATTAAGCATGAGTAATTAAATTAGGTGCCAGGAAACACAAGCTGAAGTGAAAACTTTGGGTTTTTCCTTCCTGGACTCTTTTTACACGTTTTTCTTCTTTGTCCATGTTTTCTCCTCCAACTGCATTTATGGATGTGTTATTTTTTTAACTCGTTGAATATTACAGACATAGAGCTTGTCTTATAGATCTTTCAAGTGCTTACCATGGCCAAGAGGACTGCATATTTGAATTTCCTATGGTTCAGACAGATCAGAGTTCAGAGCATCATAAATATATTGGCAATAAGACTAGTCACATTCACCCCTTTGAAATTCTGACTTCAGTGTCATGCCACAGTACTAGTATTTTAGCAGTATGGCTACGATCTAAGCAAAAAGAAAGAAAGATTCACAGCTATGCAGCAAATCTTATCTTTCAACTTCTTACCTGAAATCACAGCACTTTGTATCTTGCAATTCTGCAGTGCTGTTGTGCATTAAGAATTTCAGCAATAGTTCAAGTGGAATGCTGTCCATGGTAGGAGGTATTTAACCTTTTAGTAATTGCTTGGAGCATGATATCTTTGCAAAAGTGTGATAAAAATCGAAAGACGAGCCTGCTTCACCAGGGAGAAGGGCTTATTATGAAACAGGGTCACATACTAAATGCTTTTCTATTTCTTCACTTTCCTGAATACGTTTGTACAAAAACTGAGATTAAAAGAATACCGGTAGATACAAACTGAACTCAACTGGTTTGGTACACAGCTGCAATACACTGGTGCAAGTGCTTGTTATGATGACAGTCAGAAAGGCACTCAGACTCCATAATATATGATTAAAATACCATTTATTGGAGGTAATACAAAAAAGGAAAAAGAGGATAATCTTGCATTCATTCAGATACTAAGAACCCCAAGTGGGACCTCCGATAAGGGCACAGCACACTGTGCTGGTCCCCTCTATGAAGAGGTTTGCTAGCATTTTGGTCTTTAAAGATCTCAAAGGATTATTTTTTTTTTTAATCTATTAATTTCCACTGTCAAGCAAAAGGATGTTCGCATGAGAAGATACTGTCTTACATTAAGATAAAGACAAGAACACAAAGGTGCTGTAATTGCCATTACCAAGTTGAAGCTGCCTACAGGCTTCTTCTTTACAATTAGCCAGCTAAATTTTTCTTGTGGCCGAGGAATACGTGCACCATAACACAGGCCTAAAAACCAAGTCCTATCTGCAGCAACACATAGCACAGCACAGGTCTGCACCTGCTCAGGTTAACTCCTGTGTGGATCACTAACTCTGGATATACAACTGTCTTCCATGTAGGATCACTACACTAACAGCCAAAGCAGTCACAGGAAGACATTTCTTTCTTCACTGTCTCAATGGCAATCTATTATCCCAGAGTACCATATGGCATCCTGACACAAGTGCTAACCAGTTAGCTGCGTGCTTTCTGAACAGGATGTCTTTTCACATTTTCTCTGCTGCTGAATCCCATATGGACCTGTCCAGAGCAAAAATGATAAATATTCCTAAATTTCTCCAGGGCAATTTGAATTTTTTTCAGGAGCAGAGTCTTAAGTAATCAGGTATTGTTCGTATTCAGGTATTAAATACATTAGCCATAAGTCATCCCCAGATTAGGTAATACATCTCCACATAATGAATATACTCCTAGTAATATAAAGAATCACATCTAGTAGGATGGGAAGTACTCACAGTCTCTTTTATAGTAATATTGATGTATCAATTATATTTAACTTGGAAACAAAGTGATGTTTTGTTTAGCAGTCCAACCAAGTTGCATTTTTAGATTTATGTAAGTTAAGTGAGTGATAGAAAAGATGCTGGTAAGGTCTCAGAGACTAAAAGATAGTCTCGTCATTCTTCTGCTCAAGTTCTTTATATAGAAACTGAAACTTCTTGCCTGCATTGTGTGATCCATGTATTTACGGAGAAAGAACAACTGCAGTCATCACTGCCAGTTGTATAAAATATTCCATAGCAGAAACGTGTGAGCCCACCCGTTTGGTCATTCCTAGTCTTCATGTCTAGGACAGACTCCCCCTAGAGGGAAGCAATTTCCAGGATGCCTAAGTAGGCCAGACTTTACATCTCCCATAAGATCTGAAATTATTTGTGTTCAAATAAAGAGTATTCAGTACAATGCAAGATCAATTATTCAGTTCCTTTCAACAGAGACAAGGAGAAAGGATTGTGTTTGTTCTTGTTTTTCTCCCTGGCATCATTTTCCTTCTCTTCCATATTTTGACAAATCTTCTTCACTGGTGTTTCTCAGGTGTGCATGCTGATATGACAAACTAGTTCTAGAAGAAGTGAAAATTGGCATACCGGTTATTTTGGTTTTCAGCTTCTAGGAAAGCAAGCAATTAATTCTCTTCAAAGTGAGTTCTTCAAAATGTTTTAAAGCAGTAGAAAGCAGAAATTAAAGGAATATATGTAGCTGAAAGAGAATTTAATCTGTGACTCTTCGGTTTAAAGTGATCTCTTGTGTGTCAGTTTTCCCTCCAACCAGGGGTAAGGAAATTAAGACCTGAGAGAAACATGCTACAGTCATGTTTTCTCAGCAGATATACTATTGTCAACACTGTCCAGACAGAAAATCTTGCAGAAACAACCAACCAAACAAAAGCAGGTTAAGGCACACTTTTTCCTCCGTATTAGAACTTAAATTGTCAGTAATGAGGAGGAGTTTATACTGAAAGATAATTTGAAAGCAAGGTATTACATTTAGTGCAAACTACAAGCTTACCCATCAGTTTGGCATTTCTTTTTATAGTGTTTATTTATTTTTAAAGGCTCTTAAGCCATGAAGTTTTTCAATATTTTTACATAACTTTTGAATCTGAAAGCATAACTGTTTGTTTCCCTCCTCCAGCTATTGATAGGCTATGAAAATGGGACTGTAGTACTCTGGGACTTAAGATCTAAAAGAGCTGATTTGAGAGCCTATTATGATGAGGTAAGAAATTTCCATTAATTCAGAAAAACTGTTCTTCAGCAGATTGTCATATGTCTTACAAAGGAGATGGATATTTATATTAAGGCATTGCTTGTTCTGGAAATACTGTTTGTGCTATGCTTTTGAAGAAGTTATTGACAACAGAAACCAAAGCCTGAAATCTCTAGTTCTAATGCATTAGGCACTTGTGAGCGTACTACAACACAGAGTCTGTTCCCCTTGGCTCTGACAAGTTCATCAGCTTCTGTGTGGGGATCCTCAGTTGAACAGTGTCGTAATGAGCTGACCTAACATATAGCTACATTAGGAATTATATAATGATGTTTACTAAGTATTACTATAACATTAATTAGAAGAAAAGACAAATTATTTTGTAGGGCTATTGATATTACCTAGTACTCTAGATCTGATTTAAAAGTTTTCAAAATTGTATTCTCATAGTTTTATCAGACAATTTTCTCTTGCCATTTGTAAGCAGATTGTATCGAACACCCATGCAGTTCTTGTATCAATGAACATGTTGTTTCAAAAATAGATATATTCCTAGTTATTTTAGCAGTAGCCCTGGGGAAAAATATACTTTGCTCTACCAGCCCTCCTATAAAGTTCACCATGGATGAATATCAAGGAAACTACAACTGAAGATAGAAAAGGACATTTTCTTTAAAGTGACCCAGGCACTAACTGCTTTCCTGTAGTTCTATTTCCTCCTTTGTTTTGCCACCTTATTACATGTAAGGAGTATACATGTTTATTTTCTCTCTAAAAAGTAATCTAAATATACCTGAATCCTGCACTCTTTCAGGCCTTTTTTCACAGACACATTAACTATACACTGGTCTTCCAGGTTAAGACTCTGGGCATCCAAATGTTCTAAAGGACAGGGTAATTTGGAGTTTAAACAGGCCAGCACTTAAGCCTCAAGACATGCCCACTAAGTTGTCTGTAACTGAGTCTGCCTGTGCATACACTTGTGAAATTTCACCTGGTTTATTACTTAAGGCTGGACAACTTTTTCCTTTTACAGCCCTCCTGGGGGGAATCAGTTCATTCAATGTGCTCAGAATGAGACTAAATAAAAGAGGATCTTCATAATACCATTTCTGTTATTTTTGTTTGCTTGTTGAGACAGAGTGGTTGGGTATTGAACATTTCTCATACAATTTAGTTGTCCCACATTTTTCAGTACTGTCCTCTGGAATATTTTTTGGCCTTTTTCTGGGTCATGTGCTTTCCTCCTCAGTGGTTACTTGCTGTGTCATTACTGCACTTTGTACAGCTTGTGATGACTTGCTATCATCTACTGAAATAGTTGCAAGATTCTTCTTTTGTCTTTAAAAGGGTCGGTTGACTAGTTATTGTACTTTATTCCAGACTTCCAGGTCCAGGTTGATAATGTTCCAGATCTGCTAGGATTCCCCTAGGAAGCCCCTAAAAAGGGTTGCTTTTTAAATCCTGGGTTATATAGCTTTTGTGAGTCACAAATTATTAGGTTGACATGTGCCATTTGGTATTTGGCACTAAGCCAAGTTTTCAAACCTAAACTGCTTCTTACAGATTGGTCACCTACAATCACAGTCCAAAAAACATTGTTCCTGCTTCCCTTCACCCTTTCACCTGGACTGGTACAAGGCCTCCATGCTCTGTGACGTCTGACCAATCTGTTGGTATCGTTATTCTAGCACCGAGCCAGCCAGTTGCAATTGCAGGGTACCTTCTGAGGTCTCAGATAAATTGCTGAAAATGTTCTGTGTCTTCACTCAATACTGAAGTGCCTTTTGGAGTGGGGTCTGAATGAAATTAATTCATCTTCATTTTTCTAACATTAGGCTTTCTTTAGCGCTGGTTTTGAAACTGAGGTAATCACCCTGTTGAATGGTGAAAGAACTGGAAATCTCATCTAACTCACCACTTCCTCTTCTGGCATCTTTAAGGTTTGTCAGATGGCATGATCTTTTCTGGCTTATTAGTGGAGCAGATACTTCTGTTTAGTATCAAAAAAATTCCCTGGCACCAGGCTTCTCCATTAAGGGGCACTTTGTGTGTACTGTGAGAAACAGCTGATTTTTCTTGTCTTTGATGGACTGTGACTGTTCATCACCAAGGCAAGTTCTGTCTTCTCTGTAATCTTCTTCAGATAGCTGTCCAGCTTGGTAATGTCACTCAAAATAAATGTCAGCACCCTCAAGACTCCATGTGAATACTCATCTGTTCACAGGATCAAGCCTCAGCTGGATTTCTCCTGTGTTATCGTTGATGGCACTGGATTTCAGTCTCCCCAGACAGCCTGTTGAGGAGACTCTCTCTTGTTATTCAGATCTATAGAACTTGTCACTGTGCAGCACAGAAGCGAGAAGTTAACAGCAGGTATTTTTTGATATAGAAGAGGAAAGGAGGCTGGTATCTACAAATCTAAATATTCTTCATTTTTAACTTTTAAGTTCCTTTTTAAGGGACTATATCTGCTGGCCTTCCGTTATTATAGAACGGAATAGTTTCATATATCATTAATTTAAATATATTTATTTTCATTCAGCCACAAGAAATGCTTTTATTTCATTGTCAGTGAGAACCATTATTACAAGGTCTCTTCCCTTAGATTTTTTTCACTATGTTGAGTGCTAGTTTTTTTAATTGAGGTCTTAGAAGTAGCGAAGAGATAGCTCAGCTGGAAGAGGTCCTCTGTATTTGCACACCTGAACACTCAGCTAACGAAGGGATCATCAAGAGACAACAGTTCTCAATCCACTTGAACATCAGCACTGTGAAATTTTGCGTGTCCTTTCTAGGCTGCATACATCGTCGTGCCAGTGGGATACTTCATATCATACGAGACTTAACAGACATGGATACGAGACTTATGTTGGATACATCTTCTTTCAGTGCTCTTATGACATGGAGATGAGCTGCTTTCTACAATATTAGCAGGATATGTCCAATACTCGAAGAAGTATGCCTTCATACTTTCCTTGCCGTCCAGATTAATGTCATGGACACGTTGCTCCTGGAATAGACACCTCACTGAGACAACCCAATAGCTCGTAAGTGGTGGAGATGAAGACTCTGTCCCATGTTCACAGACCTACAATTGCAGCATTTACAGCTTCATTCCTTACTCCACCTTCTTATGCTATACTTCATGTCTTCAAGGCTGGGAACCTTTCATAGATAAAATGTGTCTGGTCATTTCAAATGAGAGAGCTTCTCACTGAGGACAGAAAAGGCTGTACAAGTTGTATTATCTGTAACTTCTCTACTTGTTGTTCTTGCAAGCCTGTATCTTCCCTTTAAAGCCTCTCCCTGGTACTTAGTGTTTTCTCACTGAAGCTAAAAGTAGTCCTGTCTCTCTTTTAGACCTAGTGATGACCAGTTAGAGGGTACCTCAGTTTATCAACTGCTAATACAAGGAGTTCTCTACTGTGTCAAAGCTTCTCAAGAAACATGTTCTCTCTTTTGGAACACTTGGTGCCATAGTGGAGCTTGAACCTGCTGCTAAAGTATTTTGTGTCTGCTCTTCAAGGTGTCAGCTGCAAACTTTTTTTCTTTGCGTGATGGTGATTGTCATCTCAGTGGTGATATGTATGAGATATTCAGGGCCTTTCAATCAATGCTCTTATATGATGCTCTCTATAAAAGGCTTTCCTTGCAAACCCTTTTCTAAATTCCTTCAAAGTTTTATTTCCATTCATTGGTATAAAAAGAAAGCACATAAACAAGACAGATCCTTCAAAGGATTCTCAAGTTATTGTTGGAAGTTGGCAGACCCAAAAAAACCAGCCGTCTTCATAGGCAGACTGTTTAAAAGTTTGACAGGTTGTGTTGACACACATTCAGAGCTTCCTGAAGCGTAGTCATCATCTTTCATTAGAGTACATCTCCAAAATGAAGCTGCAGGGTTCACAGAGACATTTGCCAAATGACATCTCTGTATCTTTAACAAGCACTATGCAATTATGGAAGTATCAAATCAGATGTGGCCCTTGCTTTAGTGGTCCTGCAGTACTACTAACAAAAAGGATTCTTAAAATTCAAGCAATAGGGTGAGACGGGTATGATGCTTGTTCAAAATATGGTTAAAAGTGGTCCTAGAGTCCACATGAGCTCTTCTCAGTGGATGAGGTTTGCGCTTGAAGGAACTGAAATGGTGTTGGGCATGCTTAATTTTAGCACATGCTCAGTATGAGAGAAAATGGAATATGTATGCAACCACTGTGGGTATTGCAGAAGGAGAAACACACCCAATCTGGAGTGATATGCTTTATGTGCATACACTGTGTGAACATTCGTATGAGTCACTCACAGTGATGAACTCCTGTTCTACACAAATAACTGCTCCTTTTTTGTGTAGATGCTAAAGAAGTGGATCAGAATGCTAAACATACTCTACTAGGGAGAAAATTAGACTTATTTAGTACCACCTTTCAGTATTAGTTGTGACTCCCAGCTGAGACCTCCAAAAGCAATTCTGAGTATTTCTTGCCTGTTTGGGGGGCAAAGTCTGACAGGTGAGTTGCTGCTATGCCAACTGTCTGTGACAAGAGCATTCCTCCTCAGCTCCACACAACAGGAGGTTTATGCTGGCAGGTGGCACCTGGCAGCTGAGACGCAGTTTAACAAGCAGCTTGGTACAATTTTCAGCTGCTAGTTACTAGCTCCTGCTCAGACACAGCGACTGTAACCATGTGAAATGTTTCTATATGTGATAACGCATCAAGAGCAGATTCAAATTTGGCATGATGGCAAGCATGAATGAGCTTATGTCAGAATTAATTTGCACAAGGACAGACAAGCCTTCAGTGTAAGTGAAGCAGTGCTCCCCACAGATCTAAGGTTCTTACTACCTGAGGGCAATGGCATTGGACTCTGTATGAACCATCTTTTTGTGTTGTAGTTTGTTATCTTCTAGATCTTTTAGGGGAATTGTGTATCAGTCTCCCTCTGGTAGGTACAAGTTTGATTGATACCCATTATGTGACTTGAAGATAAATATCTAGAGTTTGCTTTGTTCAGCTCTGTCCATCAAATCTTTGTTGGCATGACTAGCTTACCAGTGTATTAGCAAAGGATTCATATACAAGGCATGTCAGATTCCTATTAAAACATCTGGATCATCTTAATGCAAAGGCTCATTTGTGGCTGTGTTGTCCAACCTCAAGAGCTAAGTGAAGTTTTGGGAAAGAGTCACAGCCTTTTCATTGCTTTCTTGTGATATTCCCTCCAGACCATGAGCTGTTAGCAGCTCTTATACTTATTAAAAGGGGAAGACCAACAGGGAGGTTTGAATAGTGACCAGTAGCAGTTAGGTTTCAGCTTAAGAAAAACCGATATGAACAACTCCAATGCTGACTTCTGAATATCCAGACATGATTTTAAAGTTATTTGAATAAATCAGGTAAACGGCCATTATGCAACCGTAAGTGCATGCAAGGCCTTAGCATTTCCTGGGTTGCAAAAATGGAAATTTATTAAACTGCATTAAAAAATGGGTCTCTTTTATTTACATTTACATAAAAACATATTGTGTTTCTTGCTATTTGGCAGCTAACATTTCTGGAAGGGAAATGGATTCAAGGGAAAATGTTGTGAGTTTGTGCTCCTGGAATAAAATGAAGCAATACTCTGTTTTGTCAGAAAATGGCTTTTGTTAGTTTGCAGCACATACCAGTGAAAATGAGGGACTTACACCATTATTCTTTCAGCTAGTTCAATGTAATTATGGATGTTTTCAGTCAGTTCCACTAGCTATATACAAAATCCTAAGAATGGTCTATTAATTTTTGAAGTATATAGGAGTGTGATATTCCTCTTCTCTAATGCATTATCTGTTCCAAAAGTATCTTACATCTTTGTTTTGTTAAATTCCTGTATCAATGAGACAATCCTGGCCTCTTTAGTGATTTTGGTTTCATATTGAACATCCTAGATTTCTGTGTACTTGCTCTGAAACTTAAGCATGTGGGAGAAAATATATTCAAGAACGGAGTGCTACTTCTATTTTTGCTAAATAGTCCTCTGGGGAAGACTGCATGTGTCGTATGTTACCTGCGAACCTTGTTACACAGAGTTCCCCATACATTTGCTAGATGAAGTGGTTCTAAGGAGAGCTATCAGACAGGTTACCATTGCACCGTGTGTCCCTTGGTCTTTTACTTTTCCCTTAATACTCTGATCCTTCAATTTTGATCTGATTCAGTACAAGCTTTTATACATTCTTACATTATGTTAGCATTTATAATGAATTTTTTTCCCTTGACTAGCAGTCTATTATAGCCATTGGTTGCTAAAAAGTGCTGGCAATGGACTTCAGACAAACAAGAACCATCCAACTGTTCATATACCATTAGAGTAATATAATCCAAAGTCATACCTTCAAATATCATTAGTGTAAACACTGTGTTACATTTCGGTCTCAAGTTCTTCTTTCATTTCTGTAGGCTATTCATTCTGTTGCTTGGCATCATGAAGGGAAACAGTTCATGTGCAGTCATTCTGATGGCAGCTTGACCCTATGGAATCTGAAAAGTCCTAACAGACCATTCCAGACAACAATTCCACATGGTAATTTTAATAGTTAAAATGTATAACTAAGAAGCAATACAATATTCTCCATGCTGTTTGCTAATATATATGGGGTTTTTTATTGTAGCCCCAATCCAGAGTTGCTTCTTGCATAAATATTTTAATCTGCAAAGTAGCTGCAAAATATGATAAAAATCAGAGAGCAATTTTGATCTAATTTTATAAAAATTGTTGTCATAAATACCTCTTACCAGGAAATATTTCTCTAACGTCGTCTTTTATCCAATTCATCTTAATAGTCTACTGCTGGTCTTTGACGCCTCCAGGCTATGTGATTTTCATATTTCTTTATATTTTGTACTTATATGCTCGTATGTGCAATTTTCACAAGAAGTAATACATTTTGTACAAGGCACTGTGTTCCTTGTTATAGAGGTGGTATAAGGCTCCCCAAGTCACTGCAATGAAGAATTTAAAGGAGCCATATTAAGAAATGGCTGTCTTTTATGGCTGGGGCTTTATATGCCATTGCTTCCTATAAACAAGGTTAAAAGTTATTAACTCTATTCCAAATCAATACATTACCAAGCAGCTTGACTGGGTGGAGAGGGAAGAAGAAGGGGAAGACAAGCTCTATGTAGCCCAGAAAAGTTTTAGCATTTTCTTAAATTTCCTGATTCCTTTTATTTTATCATTTTTAGTAATAGAACTGTATTTATGTCAGAAGGTACCTCTCAGAGGGCCCTCCGATCAAGTTGTTGTCAAAAGCATAGGGTTTCTGAAGTAACAAAACCAAAATTGTTGGGTTTTTTTGGTTTACAAGTGACTTTTCTCTGACTGGAAGAAAGTACTGAGCCATAATTAACCAAGAACCCATGAATTTCAATTGTACACTTCATTTGATTTTATCACTCAACTAGGTACACTCCAGAGCATGTAACATTTTGTCAACAAAAGGAATTGAGTCAATCTAAGAATGACTTAAAAAACGAATAAGCTGTTTATGGTCATAATGTGTTCAGAAAAAAGGTATACGTTTGGTCAAATTCATTGATTATTAGTTAAGTGTCATCCTTCTCAGTTATCTGCATGGTTTCTAGACATCTTTGAAGTGTGGTCTATGGTTATTTAGCTGTATGTGGCAGTAAAACCATAAAGCCACAATAAATGTAATTAATTTAGGCAAATGTATATTTCTTTTAAATGGAGCTAGTACTCATCTTCTGTGGCTTTAAAGTTCCATTCTCATACTGCTTATACAGTAGCTTCAATGTGTATGTCTTAGTTTGATATTTTTGTTATCATGATGTTTTAATACAGTTTTCATACTCTTTCCTTCCTTAGGAAAAATTCAAAGAGATGGAAAAAAACCTGAATCTTGTAAACCAATTCTTAAAGTCGAGTACAAGACCTGTAAAAGCAGGTATGTTTTTAATTCTGTAATTAATTCGATGTAACATTCATGAGTTAAAATTGGTTTAGAATCTTTCCCTCTTTCTTTTTGCAAAGCTATTTACTATTATTCAAAGGTACTAAACCCATAATGGAAAGAAATGTACTATGTAAACTTATAATTACTATGTTGGCTTTTTTAATACAGTGAACCATTTGTGATATTTTCTGGTGGATTGTCATATGATAAGGCTTGTCGAAGACCAAGTTTAACAATCATGCATGGGAAAGCAATTACAGTTCTAGAAATGGATCACCCTATAGTTGATTTTTTAACTCTTTGCGAAACCCCATATCCAAATGGTGAGTTTAACAACTAAACACTGTTATGGAGAATATAAATTAAGTGATCTTCTCTCATACCTTAATTTCATTCCAGGGACTTCCATTCTCACAGTTGTCTCCATCTCAAGAAAACCACATCACTGAGAGTAACTGGAACTCATTTGTATTATCAATATAGGAAGCAAGGGATGAGTGGACAATAAAGTATGCATAAATCTCCAGATACAAGCTTGAAATACATGAGCTAGTGTGAGGAAATATTGCTATTAATCAAACATAGGTGCTTATATTTCTAACATTTTTCGTGAGGCTGAAAATCTACAGATTTCTAAATTAATGAATTTAGCCTGAATTGCACGGTTAAAAAGTGTTTTGCTGCGTATTGTGGGGCTGCCAAATCCAAAAGTACATTCACAGAAAATGGAAAGTAAATTAAGAAAAGCTCTAAGTGAACAAGAAACTAAGTTTAGCATTTTAAGCCCTCAAGCAGAAAAGTAAAATAAGCCTTATATATGTAGCTAAATTAAATACATGCTAAAACCACTTTGTAAATATAAAGTGCATATGTGTTGCAATGTCATGCAAAAAATTAGTTTTCAGTAATCAAAGTTAGTTTGGGCCTTCGTTTAACTGTGGCAAATACAGTGACACTTCCCAGTACTAAGATTTAGTAGCCCATTTGGCTCACACACTAATATCTAAAAATTTTGGTTTAACCCGTCTTATTCATAGCCTTGTATAAAAAGAGGCCACAAATAATGTGCGCTCACAGCTGGCCTGAAAGGAAGGTAAAATAATTGCTGTCAATTTACTCAGCCTTTTGGCATCAGCCAGCTGAAGAGTATACTCTGAGCTTGTACATACTGGAATGGTTTGCTGCTGTTGAAAAGAGAGTAATGATTTCACATTTATATTTTTTGAAATAACTTCTATGCTGTATAAACCAATGCACCCTATGCATCAAGGGAAGCATTTCTTTGTTATTTTAATTGTTTATTTTTTATAAACAACAACAAAAAAATTAAATAAAAATCCAAACTATATCATCTCCTAAAGAGTGTATGGGAGGAAGGAGTTTGTCAGTATCTGAATTGAACACAGCAAACTTACAGGATTCCTTTGGAATTGATATGGAAAGTTGGACATTGTGTATCATCAAGTGGATTGAACCAACTGTTCACAATCTGTTTTTGAAGAACAGCTGTACACAGTAGAACTATTACTACTGGGCAGCAAAAACACATTTTCTGTATAATAACTGGATTCAGCAATGCAGTAATACACACAACTTATTCATATTCTATTTCTTTCAATATAACATAATGCTGGCATAGTATATGTAATATGCCAATTCTATTTTTGCTATGTATGTTGATCAGCAATACTGCCCAAAAGTAATTTCTCAGTTCCTGTCTGGCTCTAGTTTGCAGGTATGTTAGTTTGTGGATATGTCTAGGATTTGTACCTCAAAACTTTTCTTTAATACACTGTGAACATTTAGAGAACATTAATATGACTTCCTTGTTTAAAATGACTAGCAGGAGAACTCCATGTCTTTCATGCTTGATTTCTTGCTTACAGAATTTCAAGAACCCTATGCTGTAGTTGTGCTTTTGGAAAAAGACCTCATTGTAGTTGACCTGACACAAAGCAAGTAAGTATAAAGTCTTTTATGAAGTTAATTGTATATCTTAACTGTCCAGCAAATGATGATAAAAATCCAAATGTTATCATTCAATGTCAATATCCAAAATAATTCACTCTTGGTAATAATTCATTCTGTATGTTTACCTCCACTTTAAGAGCTAAGAGCTGTTAATCAACAGGAACTTATGACAGTATTTGTTCTTAAGTTCGGGAATAAATCTAAATCTGCGGTTCCTTCAGCATAGCCATCAAATGTTCACTTAACATCTAAGTTAAGTAATACTTGGTCACAAGCCGAATTATGGCTTGGACATGTGTTTTGGAAACCAGATTTGACTACTACTTATATGCATGCCTGGCTTCACTAGACTCTACAGAGACTACCACTTATGTATTTACTCAAGTATCTTAATAAATAATGGCATTGATTAATAGTGGATCTAAGAGATTATTTCATGATCCTGTTGCTTATTTAAATGACAAATTGTTCTTTCACATCAGAATCAATGTTCTTATCAAAGGGGAACTACACATCATGTAATGCAGAATCCAATTCTTATTTATTTTGTTCTGCCTCCAACAATACCAGTAATGTGCATCCACATTCACACTGGTATAACTAGGAACAGGTTTTGCCCTTAATGTCTTGAAACATTTTAAGTGAATCATATTCTGATCTCACTTTCAAGAAGAATTCAAATTATCTCAGCAATGTAAAATGTAACTGAAATCAGAACTAACTTTCCTACATTTTTGAATTGTGAAGAACATTGTACATTCTGCCAGAAGTGAGGCCTTCCTTCTTATCAGACTGTCCAAACTGACGGAAGTGAGAAATAAATTGAAATCTACTACATCTGTTATTGCAGTTGTTCATTGTAGAATCAGTATTCTACCAACCCAGTAACCTAAGCTGCTCAATATAA
This sequence comes from Caloenas nicobarica, assembly GCF_036013445.1. Taxonomy (NCBI): domain Eukaryota; kingdom Metazoa; phylum Chordata; class Aves; order Columbiformes; family Columbidae; genus Caloenas; species Caloenas nicobarica. The sequence goes on along the minus strand of NC_088245.1, from coordinate 89,736,159 downwards.
AATCCATAGCTGTAGACATTGTTAGATCATAGCATATATCATATCCATGAACCTGAAGCTTCTAGAAAATGTTTAACCTCTGTATAAATAAGATTTTGAGATGCTGGAAAAAAAACGTTCCTAATCCTTGTCCACACAAGTAGTCCTATTAGTCTTAGGAGCTATTTGCATGAATGGATATTTACATTACAAGAGCATTCTTGTCACAGTTGCGAAATTTTTATATCTTCATTTGAGTAACTGCGCATTATTATTGACATTAAAACCAACACATGTGTTTGAATAAATAAGGGAAAATGTACTTTATTAGTAATTATTTTACTTAGATTCTGTTATACACTTTAATATAAGAAAATATTTTCTGCTTTGGTTCAGTGTGTCACAGTGCTTCTAATAAATTCTCTTCTTTAACTAGTTTTCCAATCTTTGAAAATCCATATCCTATTGACATTCATGAGTCACCTGTTACCTGCACAGAATATTTTGCGGACTGTCCTCCAGATTTGATTCCTGTACTCTATTCTGTAGGAGCAAAACATAAAAAACAAGGATACAGCAATAAGGTAAACAAAACTAATATTTTTTTCTTAAACAAAGAAAGTAGATAGGCAACCTGTGTTTTTGTAACATGTTACCAAATGGCTTTAATTTTACTTATTTAATAATCACTTTCAAGTCGGCCCAACCAGCAGCTTAGCAGCATGCTTACAGCCTGGTATTTCTCCCTTAGAAACACCATCACTTAAGCACAGCCATTAATGACCATCATATACGACTTAATTGTTAGGCTGCTGGAGTTATGTCAGATCAGATTGAGTTAAAGGAAAGTCATCAGTGTACAACTCAAATTTGCATGGATATGTTATCTCTATCAAAGAAAAAAAGTGAAAACATTACAACTTAAAGAAGTTAGTGGAAGAGCTTCAGTGAAAATTGTGGGTTGACAACATGTCTGTAGAATTTTTATTAAATAGGGATATTAATAATTATTTTACTGAGCTACCAGTCTTTACATAATGGTTTTAGAAACAGGACAAGCTGCAGAAGTAAAAAGAGGAAATGCAGTAATTTTATAACATTTCAAGCATTAATCTGGTTTATGTTTTGACTAGAACTAATCCATCACAATAAATAAATTAGAAAAAACATTGGGTAAACTAATCAGACATCAGCAATTTTCTACGCATATTAACAGAAGTATTCTCCTTGGAGTTGCCTTGTTTTCCATGAACTGAGAAGCTGGGCCCTATCTGCTTACTTTGGATCTTCATTCAGCAAAGTACTTCAGAAAATATTCTTTTTCTCTCATTTGAATTTTTCTGCTTATCTATCCTTACCTCATATACATAGTTTCCCAAACTTTACACTGCAGGCCTGTATTCATTGCATGCTGTCTTGTGTGCTTGCTTTATTTGTGCACGTAGAAATATCCACTCTGAATGTAGATACCCACTCATTTGCCACCCGCCCATTTCTGTACCCACAAGCATCCGCTCCATGTATCCACATAACCGGTTTGTGCTCCCAGGTTTTTTTTCCACCCACTCATCCTCTGCACACATCCTTACCCACCCTGCACATATGTCATCCTCCACATCCTGTATCCTGTGTCCATACATGTCAACCTGTAGGCAAAGACGAGCATTTCGTCTACCAGCTTAGACCAAAGAAGAGAATGAGAATCTTGCCACTAGTAACCAAAGGCAGAGAAGAGATGATTATTTCATCTGTAAAAGTTGCATTGCCTTATGTGATACCTCATGGCATCATGCTCAAACATTTGCTTCTCACCCAGCTTCTTTAGTAATCTTCATCCTCAAAATAGATTCTCAATTGATTCCGTGTCCTATAGGAACTCCAAAAGCCAAGCAATCTGAAAAGAGTAGCCAGACTGTTTGTTACTCCTTCCTCTAGCACCTGTTTTGGATAGTTGAGTGTTAGCTGTGCAGAAATATTTTAAAAACATAGAACTGTAATTGATAACATAAAAATGTTATTAAGTTTCAAAAGCCTTAATTGATAATATAAAAATGTTAATAAGCTTTAAAAGCCTTGAATGCTGTGCATTTTTGTTCTTTTTATGAGCTGTATTGCTTTTGGAAGAAGATGTTGTCTACTCTTGAGTTTAAAAATAAACCAAGCAAGAGTCATCAGAATTAGTTGTGATCTCTGTACTCTTGTTGTTTGTTTAGGAGTGGCCTATCAGTGGTGGAGCATGGAACCTTGGAGCTCAGACATATCCTGAAATCATCATTACAGGGTGAGAATGAAACTGAGGATTGGTACTTAGTGTCTACAGCTTTAGTTTGTGGGTTGGCTATAGATAAGAGTTGACCCTTCACAGAGTATGGATATCCTGGCCTCTTCCCTTGAGGTACAGTTTTTTTCCTTGTCAGCATAGAAATTCCCATTTGCTGTAGAAAACAGAGCTTTATACTCAGGGATGAGCTACCAACAGGAATTACCATCTGAGGCCCCCATGATAAACAGCAAGTCTCTATACTCGTGATGTTTGGATCTTTGAAAAGGAGAATCTGTTGCAAAATAATATTTTGGCCTTGAAGGGCATAGATAATAGTATTAAAGAGGGGAGCAGCTGTTCTTCTGTAGCTGTTGTCCTTTGGCCTTCTGAAGACTTTGTATCTGGGGACAGTTTGAGGATCTATTTTAATACCCCAGCATTAGGGAGTGTGTGTTGCACTGGGGTGATTTTTAGCTTGTGAGTGGGGAGACAGAAGGGCTCAGGTTGCAGCAGAAGCCCCATGAGCAATGCCTGATTTTCAAGGGGCCGTGCTGTAAAACAGAAGCTATTCAGCTATGATGGAAACTGTGTTTCCTTCTGGTCTCAGCCATGCTGATGATAGCAATATATTTGATAAATTGTTATTTTCAATGATACTTAACACCTGTTCTTAAAAATAAGATTATGATGTGTGCAATAGTACCAATAAGGCGATGAAGGGATTATTCTCGTATTAAACAGAAATGTCTCCTTTCTCCAGCTTTACTTCAAGGATGATTTTATGTTAATAAAAAGAACATAGCTGTACGGTATTAAGCAAAATGAAGTTACCCTCTGTCTTTTCAAAGTTTATTACACATGGTATTTTCAGAGTGCATAGGGTTGATGCTGGCCCACTGCAAAGCCAGTTGTTAAACTTGCTATGAGAGTTAATTTCTTGCTGTTGCAATCTTAAAATTCATAGGGGGCTTAGTTGTCTGTAGGAAATGCGTGAAAAAGTATGTTACTAACCTAATCAAGCTAATAACAAAATATTTTCTTATAGTGAAGATATGTATCTATTATTATATATTGTCAGTAGGGTACGGAGAGTTACCACAGGAACAAAATACAGTTTTTCTGCTTATATTTAGCACTCACTGAAAGTAGAAGATATTTTAGAATTGCATCTTGTTTTAACACATTTAATTTTTATATTTTTTTAAGCCATGCAGATGGATCAGTAAAGTTTTGGGATGCTTCTGCCAGTAAGTTTCTAAAGTTCCCTTTTATATAATACTGACAAATCACTCACACACACGTATATATATAAAACTTGATAGTTAACAGTATGAGTATTAATACTTGGAATTATATAATTAGGAATAATGAGGTGAAATTAAGCACAATTTTATTAAATTAGGGGAAAAAAAACACTGCTAATGAGATATATTAGGTAGAAAAGAGTGCAAGTCTGTAAGAGGAATAAAAACTCCAGATCCAACTTATCAAAGCCTTTGAAGGATGAAGTGTTGATAAAAAATTGCTTGTTGTGTGTATAAATAAATCTAATTAGATCTAAAATTTAGTTCCAGTTGTCATGTCTCTTCTATTCTGAGCACAATATAGTTTTCACAGCTAAGTAAAAATAAAATATGAAAATACAATAACACACCTTAATATATGTCTAATCTGGTGACGGTGGAGAACACCTAAATCTTTTCTTGTCCAGTCACAATTTCCAGAAAATAATTGGGAAGCATTTCCATTCATCTTAGCAGGAAAAAGCTTCAGAAAATATGTGTTCCATACATTCTAGCTATAACTTCACATATCAATAAGCAGTATTTTTCCCTACAGAAAATATATATAGTATTTATTAAAAATATACATGCATTTTAGTTCAAAGTTAAAATATTCTGGTTCCAGTATCTTGTGTTTCACAAAAATTGCAGCAGAGTGGCCTTGTTTTCTGTCTCTTCTGTGGTACAGGGATGTCAGGGTAGAATACCTAAAAGTATTGAGCTATCAGTTTCTTACATAAGAGTGTGACAAACAAACTTCTGTATGAAATGTGAGGCATAGACAAATTTAATATGACCCTAATAACCAGTATGTAGTTGTCACCAAGAACACAGATTATGAGATACTTAAACTACCTGCTGCTTCCTTGTTGTACCCTGGCATTGTAATTATTAATACTGCTACCATGTCCAGCCAAGTATAGGGAATGTTTACAAAATTTAATGTCGGCTAAATCTGATTACTTTGTCAGGTAATTCTTTCTGCTTAGTACCAAATATTTTCACTCATCAGGATGGACAAGGACAAAATAAGGATTTCCAAAGCCTCATGTCACAAAGGAATTTTACATAGGCATGTCAAGTGAACCTGACTGGGATTTGGGTTTTTTTCTAATTTGTCTGTTTGGAAATGAAGGAAAACCGATACATGCTGTTTAGAGTATACATCTTCCAGCATTTTCAAATTATGGTGAACACCAAAAAGAAAAAAATCTAATGAGATCAACAGGAGTTTATCTGCAAAGACAGAAGCTTGAGAGAGCCTAAATATGAACAAAAATAGGATAATGACTTTTATTTAGTGTGAGGCATTAGATCTTCTCTAGGGCATATTTGATTACATACTTATGCTCTTGACAAGAACATGCAAATACAGGCATTAAAGTTAGGGTCAAACAATACAGACTGTTGCAAGACCCCAAAGCATTTAGCATATACAGTGAGGCAGGGAGCAGTGTGCAAGTCAGTTCCTCTGTAATTCTGGCAGGAATGGGGAAAGGAAAAAACTTCTCACAGGGAGTATAAACATCACCCACTAATCAGTGTACATATGCTAAAATAGGATTTTTTCTTAGAGGTAAAAGCTTAGATGTTCATGAATATTCGCAATCCGTTCAACCGTAATGGAACATTTTCAGTGCATCTCTGATGTCCTGGTCTTAGTCCTGCTTTCCAGAGCATGTACTGTGTTACTGGTACCATACTTGGTGCTTTTTATTTGCAAGGTTTTAATTATTGCAAAGGTTCATTATTTCCGAGGTCTTAACTTTTTTAATACAGTTCAGATTTCATTTGAGATTTCATAGCAAACATAGTATCCTACCGGTATTTGAAGGCACAAAACGCTTTGCTTTTAGACATGTTTTAATTGTGTAATTTTGTATCTGAAAGCACAGATTTGTGGGAGGCAGGCGATTGCTAAGCCACTGAAGCAGGTTCCAGTTGTATCTTTGCTCTAAAGCCATTGCTGTTTTTCCTTTGCCCTTGTGCAGATAATACCGAGTAATTCACAAAAGCACAGAGAGTCTCCCCTTGTACTTGTGCCCTACGATTCTGTAATTCTTCTAATGCATGGGCCCCTGATGTCTGATTTGACATGACACTCTAGATTTGCCACTGGGACTAAAGGGCATCCTGATGCCTCTTCCACCACCATCACGGAAGGCCAGAAGAATGATGTATTTATTACAGAAGCACTTGCAGTAATTTGTGAACATGTTGTGGAATTTTATATGCTAAAACTTTTAAAAATATAAAAACCATTATATGCTTAAACTCCTGGAATATATCTGCACTGCAAAATTAAAGCGTAATTTTGCTGTGTTTGTCATCTGGTTACACAACCGAAACACTGTTCTTCCATCTTTTTGTTGCTCTTTTTGCGCAATCTAGATAGAGTGATTTACCACAATTACAGTAACATACATAACAGATTTGCCTTTATGTATATATACATCTATATAGGTCCTGGGCCCAACTGACATTTTCTAACCTTATGCAATTATTAATTAATGTCACTGATAACTTAATGTAAAAGCAGTAAAAAACAAGGAGGAATAGCAATAAAACAAAATGGAGTTAATGATAATCCCTCCTTTTTGTCCACTGCAGTGGAGTTCTAGTCTTGACAAAGGCTTCTGGATATTAAGGTTTTATATACAAGTATAAATACAAATGTACTTATTAGCCAAGAATTCAAAACATTTTAGAACTCCTGTTGCCCAGACCACCACAATACTTTCCTAATGCTTTCATTAAAGTTCCATATGATCTTTACATTCTAGTAAAACAATAACCTCAGACAAATGAAATCTTAGTTTCACATCTCATTAGGAAAATAGCAGCATTATCAGAGCCTTTCTATAACATTTAGTATAAGCCTCATTATGGACCTAATGATTAACATAGACCTTAGACATCCTGTCCCAGAAAGTACTAAGAAGTATTTCACAACAAGTATCCATTTTGGAAATATTAAATATATATCCTACCAGTACTGTGTTCCATAATAATATCTGTACAGTGTAGTGCCCATCTTCTCCTCTAGGCCTTCATAAGATTCTTTGTTATGCCACAACTGAAAAGAAAATGGAAAAGGAGGAATGTTGTAACTGATTTGCTTAATGTTAGTCAGTATTTTTTGTATGTTTTAATATATTCCAGTTACTCTACAGATGTTGTACAAATTAAAAACATCAAAGGTCTTTGAAAAACAGAAAACAGGAGAAGGAAAAGCAACAGCTGAGATTGTAGAAGAAGATCCATTTGCGGTTCAGATGATGTACTGGTGTCCTGAAAGCCGAATTTTCTGTGTGGCAGGAGTTTCTGCATATGTGATTGTTTACAGGTTCAGCAAACACGAAGTGAATACAGAAATTTCAGTAAGTCCTTCAAAATTTCTGTCATATAAAAGAGCAAAATTTCTAAATCCCATCGGCTTGCCGTGTCTGTGCTCACAGACATGGAAAAATAATAAAGTTGTGTAAATATAGACTTAGGGAAATTCCATTTTAAACCTTTTGGGTGAAATCTCGATCCTACTCAATAAGTGACAAAAATATAACTGAGTTTTAGGAGCCAACTTTCCGCTTTTTTGCTTTAATAGTAACACACAGTACAGATTTCAGACATAGTTTGTGTTTAAGACTTTATGATATATTAAATCTCTGTTGTACTTACCTGCTTTAAAAATACCATCTGCTGCATGTTTTTATCAGATAATCTGCATTGTGTATGTACATCATAATACTCTCTTTAACTCAAGTTTTTCATCTCTTTAATTTATGTTCATAGTGTTTGTACCACAAGGGGACTGAAAATTATTACTGGCTTTAACAAAATAGAGTTGATTTTTTTTTTTCTGGCTTATGCTGACTTCATTTCCCTAAAAATGGACACTATATGAAATGCCAGGTTATTTATGGCTAAGCACTTGATATTCTCCTAAGCTTTCTGTTGTTTTATCCTGTTCAAATACTCATTTTTCTGTCTTCATGACTTAAGCAGTCACCTTATTCAAGATAGAATCATACAGTACACATTCTTTTAACTGCACTGTAGTCACCCTTTACTTACCGTTGTACAGCAAGTCTGACTTTGGTTTAAACCTTGCATTTTTGCACAGGAGCCACAACCACTGCTAACGGTGTGGCTGAACAGCATTTAGAATATGAAATATCCTTTCTTAAGTCTAAGAAGTTTAAGAGACTACTCTTAAAGCAAAGCCAAACTAAACATAACTGCCTCTCCTTCAGGCTTGCCATTCTCTGGTGCTGGAGAAAAGTTTGCAACTCCATACACTCTCTTGCCAGAAAGTATTTCTTTTCATCTGCCAGCTCTTAACAAACCTCAGGGGCTGACCCAAAATTTCCCTTTCATTTTCCACCTTCCGCAATTACAATTCTTTTCCTTTTCACACTATTTCTGTATACTTTAGAAAGTCTGTAGTTCTAGCCTGGCAAAAACATGTGTTGTTTTTGGCCTGTAGCCGTATGCCATCTGGTAAGGAAATTCATTACCTATAGCTGTTCTGTTGTTTTCCTCTCATTTTTTCCCCTGGAGGCAATTATTAAGGTAGCTGAACAGATGCTTTCAGGAAAGTTTTAAAACTAATGAATAGTAATTTCACCTTACTGACCAGCTCATTTATAATGCTGCTAAAATTCCTACATTTCGGTATTCTTATATTGTTCATAGCAAATGCACCTTATATTTTATTACCTATCATTTAATTTATTTATTTTCATGTCCTTTGTGGCTGAATTGCGCCAGAACTGGTATTTTCTGAAGTGTTATAATGTGTGCAATTTAACAGTTTCTCAGATTTCATCTGTAATTAAGAAGCATTTATATGAGGAATTGTTCTCTGAAGAGTTGCTTTAATATTATCTAATCTTGGTGGCATAATAACTGAGTTCTCCTGGGTTTTGTGCATTCCTGAGATGGGCCTCATCTCTTGGTTTCTACATTTTTGCTGCAAGCATTCAAGTCCTCACTCTTAAATGGTGGGGAGGGAGTTAAATAAAAAGTATAGGAGCCTTTGTTAGAATATGTACCTGACTTTAGGCTGTCTGGATTTGTCTATACTGAGACTGAGCTGGTCAGTCTCAGGATTTATTTGCTGCCTGAGGTGAGCCCAAGTTCTGGCATTTAGTGTGTTCCCTTCTTTAGCAGCCAGCCTGAATTCACCTAGAGTTCAATCTGTAAATCCCAGTATTTTAAGGACCGCATGTTGATTTCACTGCCTGACATTTTTATGTTGTTGCTGTGGCAAATGGGAAGCATGGAGGCTAGTCAGAGGTTTCTCTATGTAGCGGGGAAGTCTGCTGCTGAATATGTCTTAGAGGCATAGACTGTGCCTGGAATTTCCTCGATAGAAGTATTATTTGCATCATTCCATAGCAGATTCTGGAGCCGAGTAGCATGCATGAGACAAATTATGCTTCATATCCAACCTTGGCGTCATTGCCATGCAGTTATGTAAAAAGCATTTGCTGTTGTTGTTGTTTTCTCATCTGAATCTATTCCATCCTGTCTCAAAAGGATATTTAGGTATCCGTTAAACACGATCACTTTCTCAGTGATCAGTCTTTCCTCAGCAAAACTCCTCTTCAAAGCTCTTGAGAAGAACCATAGGAAAAAATGTTTACACTAGTTTGAATGTAGAAAGGAGAGTCAATGAACCTAGTGATGGAATTCTCCAGAAAGATCTTTACCATGTGTCAAAATAAATTGGTACAACAGGTCTTTACCTCTTCTAAGGTCCAGTCAAAGGAGGCACCAAAATTTAAAAAAAATCTCAGTCATGTTATTAGCCTAAATTTCTCCTTCTCTCTGCAAATGGACAATAGCTAGAACTTAACAAAATGAATTTTAGTAGAAAAAGGAAGACACAAAGAAAAACATCAAAAGAAGAATGATGCACTTCTAACAGGGCAAGCAGAACAACATACTCTTCAATAGTCCTGCATGAAGATTAAACAGCATTATAAATTGTGTTGGTCAGAAGCAATTACTTCCAGGAGGTTAGATTTTCCCAAGCTCAATAGTTCACTCATTAGTCTTTGAAGGCAAATGTTACCTGTAGGTTTCTTCAGCTGATTCACTTAAAAATATCTGTGGATTTTACAAAGAGAAAACAAAAGTGAAATTTTGAGAAATGACCCTTTCTCTTCTGGTTGAGCAGAATTACTTCTTTCTGAATTCTTATGTATTTTAGCACAATGGCTGAGAAATAAGAGAGCCTTCAGTACTGATCTTTGTCTCCCAATTGTCATCAAACTTAGATATTTTCTTAATACTGTCATCTCCATTCCGGTACAGATGATGTCTCAGTGAGAGATCGCTAAGATGGAGTTTGCAGTGTCTACATCTGCAACTACTTCTGATCACTTCAAAGTACTATTCAGCTATCCCAAGACCTTATCTCTTTGAGTGCTGTAACTTGGTTTTTATTCTTTTCAAAATAGGGATCTCCCAGGGCAATTCATGAGGTAGAAAGAATTGCCCGATATTTACTGTGGTGCTTTGATATGATTACTTATATAGATTTGAGCTCCCTGTCTGGTTTCCCCTATGTTTTCAAGTCAGGTTTCCTGAATTAGTGGAAATAATAGGAAGGTGTTTGGGCCTGGTTGGTCTTCTTTTCCCTATCTGTAGAGCCCAGAAGGAAAGCAAAAGGCAACTGGTTTGAACTTTGCTTTCTAGAATCTGCCAGACTCATGTTCAGTCTAAGGAATATGGAACTCTCTGTCCTGTTACCTCTGGTTTCCTGACCCCCACCCATGGACAAATGAAGCTCATTCACCAGTCCTACCCATGTTGTCAGTCTTCTGCATACTGGCTAGAACCTGTCTTGTAGAGACTCTGTTGTAGTAGCAATTGGGAAGCAGAGTTGATGATTGTTCTTTTAATGAATTTGCTTAGGAAAAATGATAACAGCAATAGGCAGAAAGTTTTCGTGACATTTTTACTGAATGATGCCTTCTTATGCCGAAAAATTATTTATTTGGGAGAGTGATTAACTTATCTTTTCATAATAAATTCTGGAAAGTTGTATTCTTGCCTTTCGCTTACAATAAAGGGGTTGAACCAAAGTCAGCACTGGAAGAATATACCTATATATTTTTCCATCAGCATAGGATAGATGACTAGTTCCTATCTGATGTTGCTGTTAGGCTGTACTAATAACAAATTATAGTCTTCTTTGCCTGCAAAGGATAATGATAAATGGGGGGGGGTTATTTTTTAAAAAAGGCTTACTGATATTTATTCAAAAGTAATCAATTTTCAGCAGCTTTCTTTATTAAATTATAACTTAGCTTTTTATTTATTTAAGTCATTAGAGGTACGGCTTCAGTATGAAGTAGAAGATATCATTACTCCTGAACCGGAAATAATTCCTCCATTTCCAGATGCCTCCTCCCAGCTTCCTTCTTTAAAGAACCTTTCAGGCAGTACCAACACTGTGGCATGTGAAGGAACGATGAAGGATAGCATCCCATGTCTTAGGTAAGTCTATGTCATTGTTCAAAGATTTATCTTTCTAAAAAGCATTCCTATCTGTTATATTAACAATCAGTTAACTCAAGAAAAAGAGGTTAATTGTATATATGCAAAACAAAATGAGAAGAAACCAGAATATGGAACAAACGAAAAAATTGAGGCAAAATAATTAACAAGCAATTTTAAAAGGATATAAGTTAAATATGGAGAAGATAAGTGTTACAGTAAAGGTTTGACTGTATTTTACAGTATGATTTAGAAGTAAATCTTGATCTCATACCCACAGTTTTGAGTGGAATACAAGCACCACAGAATAAATTAAGGAATTACTGGGCAACTTTTTTTTTTTTATTCACAAAGAGACTTCCGTAAAGCAGACATGTGCAAAGCTTTCCCTCCTTGATTAATTCATATAACACTAAAATATTTTTTATGAAAGAAGTATATACATTTTGTGGTATGTAAGGGATGGAAAGTGTTCATACTCATGAAACAGTCTTCAAAATATACAATTATGAAACAGTTGCACTGTGTGGAAGTGTATATATGTTTAGAAAGAAGCAAATTGTTGTCTGCCAGAGTACACATTGCCACTGTTTGGAGTAGATGAATATATTCTTACTAATAAGGCAGACAAATTATGGGTTTGAATAGTTTCACAATGGAATTCTGTACAAAACTCCATAAATGGTAATTTCCCAGCAATTATAGTGCACTGCTGATAATGGTTGCTCTAATTTTAGTGAATTCATTATTATTTCTGTCTAATTATTATTAAATATTTTAAATATCTCAATTATTTCAAAAGCAGTTGAAACGAACATGGCCTGACTTTGCAGATACTTTGGGCTGTTGAGCTCCTAACAGCATTAGCATTTAATATCATGACATTGTTCTTGCAAAATTAACAGTATTTTTTGTTGCCCTGGTCATTCGTCCATCTCAGTCAGGCAGCTGAAACTCAGATGTCAGTTAGTCATTAGTACAAACCTTCAGAGAGAAGTTACTAAAAAAATACCAATGTGAAATCTATTTATGCCATTGAAATTGGCAATCTCCTGGTTAATTTTTAGGAGTTTGCTTAACTCCAGATAATCTCGCATTTAGCTAGCTAACTGATTTTTGTCCCATTTTACAGTAAGTAAATGTAAACTTATTTTGGCAGAGAAGTGATTTGTCGAAGTCAAAGTAATTATACTCCTAGAACTGCTGGTATATTCCCTCTTACATTTATATAGAATTATACTGTGTATGCTCTTATCCTTTTCAATAGGGAAAGGCATATACATATCCACACTTTCCCCCAAAACCCTAACCAGGTCCACATTCCATTTCTGTCAAAAAACTTCTGTTCCAATCAGAATTATGATGATAAGATGAAAGTAGTGCTGGAAACACAGTAAACCTAGTAGAGACCTGGATGATGCTGTTGATTTTATATGCAAGTCATTCAGGTAGGCAGGAGTACAGAATCTAAGAGTGATAATAATGTAAAGCTGCAGTCATCTATACATGAAGAGGTGAATGTATAACTTGAACTATATTAATAATCCACATAAAATTTTATATACAGACTAGCTTTTAATCTTGGATCCATTGTGTTTCTTTTCATATCTGCTTCTCAACCTCATTACAGCAAATGGGTGGCACTCCACATTACATAATTTTTGCTAATCAGAAGTCGTAACGACTGAATGTGTTTGTCTGTGAATAGGCACTAGAAAGCCAGTGGTTGAAGAGGCTGAAGTAACGAAAATTTGGTATTTTTCTGGAATCAAAAGTAAATTTTACCAGGAGAGGCAAGCAGCAGTGTGGCATAAATACTGTTCTTGCTTATTTCAGAAGATTTTATAATCAAATATAAAGCTATAATAACATAAGAAACTGATGCATTTGTGATTATCCAGATAAGTATTTTTGATGTAAATACTGCTATCAAAAAGCTGTACGCAGAATGGAAGTCTTTGTTCCCAGACTTTTATTTTCATCCCAAAATTAGGTCACTCAAGGGTTTTGACAGTGGCTCCAAAATGATAAAGAACTGTCTGTGATTATCTCATGAAGAAAACTAAAAAACCAAACTTTACAACAACCAAATTCAGTGTAGCGTAACAAGAACATGTCAAGGAAATCAGTGAAATATCTACATTCCTTCTGGGCATACTCCTGCAGTCTGTTTAGGCTTATAGTATAAAACACTTCAAAAAAAAGCAATCCAAAACAAGATGAAGAAGAACTAAATATCAACATTATTGTTCAAGCAAGATGGATCATGAAACCAGAGAAACAGCTCAAATTCTTAAAGAGGAAGGTGTCACAGGATCATGGGAATGACAAACTGAATCATGAAATCTGAAACTATTTTGCTCCAGTCTTATGATGTTTCACCAACTACAACTATTCTATGCTTAGAGAAAATACCTGTGAAACAATATCCATCTTATCAAAGAAGATTCTCAAATTTGCAGTGAAAAACAGAGGGAGGAAGGTGTTTGCTTATTTTGCTCAGGTAACAACAATCTGAAAGAAAACTCAGAAGGCTCTTCAAGTTCTCTAATATTTTCAGCATGTTGTTAAAAACACATTGGAAAAGCAGTATCATAATAAAAACATATTTTAAAAGATCAGAATTAATTCTGCAGCTATTGTCAGTCTCATGGTAGTTTGTTTAGAAGAAGAAAATGATAAACACATTGCCTAAACAGATGTTTGTTAGAACTCACCATAGCAGTGCGCTTGACTCTTGTGTTCCCTCCCATCATCAATTATCTATTACAAAACACGGATGGTAAGCATGTCTGTTCAGCAGAAAGGGCATTAGACTATAGTCGTACTTCTTGGATCTCCTTCACCTGTTTTATATTTTTATAACATTTTTAATGGCAAGAGCTGAAAACCGAAAATAGGGTCCAAGGTGGAAACACTGCCACTGGTATGCCTCCTAAAGGCTTATCCATAGAGATAAGAAGTGGAAGGGCCCCATTACATAAGCTACTCTGAAGGACTCTTTGTGTAAAATATTTTGCTTCTGCTAGCTGTGAAGTTTGTTTGAAAAGAATATATAGTCATTGTATGCAAGTCTTGTTGGTAGTTCCAGTTTTCACCAGTCTCAAAAGACCCCCTCTCCCTTAGCAGCTTGGGTTCACAGATGTTTGTGCCTTTGTTCTCACCATTAATACTCCTGGATTATCCAGGGCTTCACTAAGCTTGTGGATAGAGTCACTTCAGAAATGTTCAGGGATATGTATCTGATGAACAAAGGAAAGGGCAAAGCTTTAGTGCCAGCAGAACAGGTAAGAAAGTGCAAAACTTTGAGCAAAGGTTTAATAGAAAACAATACAAAGCTATTGCCAGCTGTGGTGGGTTGTCCTTGGCTGGCTGCCAGCCACTCTCATTCCCTCTCCTCAACAGGATAAGGGGAAGAAAAGAAGACGGAAAAACTTGCGGGCTGAAATAAAGACAGGAAGATCACTTACTGGTTACTGTCACAGACAAACCAGAATCAACGTGGGGAAAAGTAATTTAATTTATTGCCAATTAAAATAGAGTTGGATGATGAGAAACAAAAAGAAAAATGGAAACATCTGTACCCCACTCCCTTTTTTCCCAACTTCATTCCATCATTCCCAACTCCTCCACCCCGAGCACACAGGCGGATAGGGAATGGTGGCTGTGGTCAGTCCATAGCAGCTTCTCTTTGCTGCTCCTTCCCCCTCACACTTTTCTTTGCTCTGGTGTAGCGTACGTCCCACAGGGCACAGTCCTTCAGGATAAGCCTGCTCCAGCGTGGGCTCTCTACAGGTCACAGTTCCTTCAGGAAATATCCACCTGCTCCACTATAGGGTCCTCCACAGGCTGCAGTACAGATATCTGGTCCACTGTGGTCCTCCTCACAGGCTGCAGGGGAATTACCTGAACCGCCTCCTCCCTTCCTTCTTCTCTCACCTTAGTACTTGCAGGGCTGTTTCTCACTTGTTTTTCTTCTTCGCTTCTTACTCCCTGGCAGCATTTTCTGCCCTTTCTTAAATTTGTCTTCCAGAGGTGCCACCAGCTTGGCTGAGGGGCTCAGCTGGGTCCTGCTGTGTGTCTCTGGCAGAACCAGCTGGAGGCAGCTAGAATGGGGCTGTGTCTGGCACATGGCATCCCCTGGCCTCTCCTCACAGAGGCCACCCCTGCAGCCCCCACTACCAAAACCTTGCCACACAACTTATGTACTTCTGCAGTCAGAGAGGGAAAAGCTAGGAGCAGGTCAAGGTCATGAAGGGGAGAAGATATGTTTATGTCTTGGAGATCCAAGTGAAGGTCTCATTCCTCATCCTGAAATGCTTCATGTATTCTGCTGTCGTATCCAGCTATGTGACTCTATATCCTCAGGTATAGTAGGTATACTCTGATAGGGCTAGGGAGTTTGAGGAAACTGCAGGACCTGAGGAAATTGCAGATACTTCTTCGCTAAAAGGATTGTCAAGCACTGGAACAGGCTGCTCAGGGATGTAGTTGAGTCA
Organism: Caloenas nicobarica; assembly: GCF_036013445.1. Lineage (NCBI taxonomy): Eukaryota > Metazoa > Chordata > Aves > Columbiformes > Columbidae > Caloenas > Caloenas nicobarica. Next base: position 89,720,626 of record NC_088245.1, on the reverse strand, counting down.
CCATCCCTGGAGGTGTTTAAAAGATGTGTAGATGTGGCACTTGGGGACTTGATGATCTTAAAGGTATTTTCCAACCTAAACGATTCTATGATTGTGGAAGGCATCACACATCTAACAATAAATTGTTTAGCTCTTTTACCAGCTGCACCAGCTGGTGCTTGAGACTTGCACTCCTGTTTCTGCTGCTGCTTCTCTTCAGGCTTGACATAACCATGTATTAGTTCCAACAACGGGTCTTGTGCAACCCTGCTACACCATGTGCTTTCTCTGGCTTGGTCAACCCACACTTCAGGAAGCCTCATCTCAACTACTGCCAGCACTGCCTTATGTATCCCATCATTTTTTGGCATGCTAGAGTTGTAGCATGTTGTTGTATCTGTTGCAGTCTGTCACCAGCCACAGGTAAGAAGGCTTCTGATGCAAGAAGATGAAAGTGGTTACCTTCTTGTCTCTAACCAGGCAGATAAAGTGCTGTTCATCTCCACTATTGACTTACCTATTGTCACAACGAGATTCCTTTCCAGTTTGGGTCAAGACTATGGCTCTTGAGTGCTTTCCTTTTGCTCTTGCAACTGCAGCAACCCAGAGCAGGTAAGGGAAGAGTGTTGGTCCAGACCCCTGGCCTGGAGGTCTGTTCTCACAGCTGGTCCTGGATGGTCAGGAAGGAGGAAGAGGAGGGCAGAAAAAAGCATCCTTCTTGTTGACCTGTGCTGTCATGTCATTCCTATGACAAGGCCCAAGTCAAGTGGCTGATTACTGCTCCAGATAAATGGATATGTGAGGTCTGAACAGTGCGACAGGCAGATGAAAATAGTGTGCTAAGCCACTGTTAAGGAAATAAATTTAGAAAGACAGATGAGGAATGCCTTTTTCATTAAGCAGTAAATAAGTGTCGCTGTTTACTGCAGGGCGACAATAAACCCTGGCAGATGCTCTCCGTTAACCACACCCCCCGCCCCCCACCAAGGAAAGGTAGGAGGAGGAAAAAGGGAGAGACACTTGCAAGTTGGAAAAAAGTTACTAATGCTACTAGTTAATAAAGAAAATAATACAAAATATACAAAATCAATCTTTAATTTCCCCGGGGTAGCGCAGCGTTGCCCATGGTGGAGCTGGTGCTGCTCCAGCAGCTGCAGGGCAGGTACCTGGAAGTCCTGGGCTGGACTCTGCGGTAAACTGGAACTGGATTCAGGGATGCAGGGTCTGGAACCAGGCCTCGGATCACAAGAATGACAGGCAGGGTGCTCTTCAGATGCCGGCCATGGTCAAAGAGAGCAAGACCCTCATGATCTCCCAATTTTATAGGGTGTATGACATGTATGGGATGGAATACTTAATTGGTCAATTTTAGTCACCTGTTTAGTTCGCCCCTCCTTGCAAATGTGCCCCTCTCATTTATGGGACGTGCCAAATTTATCAGTAACCTTGGCTGCCATAGCAATAAGTCTAAACCTGGGTCTCTTCTGTGTACCATTGCTGCTGTTGTTAGCTCCAGAGCAGACAGTGTCTGGAAAAATATGCAGCCAAATTCGGAAAGCAGTTATTTAGAAGAACTTAGCTGAAAGGAAAATTCACTAAAAGAGAAACTGATCTTGTTTTTATCGAAGTCAGGACAATAAGGAAAAGATTTGGCAAGGTTAGTGAACCCTCTACAGCAAAAATATGAGCAGTACAGCATAAACTGTATGACTGAAATTGTTAAACAATTTGAGACAGGGTGCAAATGAATTTCGAAAAGGCAGTTATCAAAGATGTTGTATCAGGCGCAGGTGCCCAGGTGCTGACAGCGGGGTCTGCAGGGCGGCCCCTGTGAGGAGCTGCCGGGGCTGCCTCATGCCGGACACAGCCGTTCCAGCAGGCTCCAACATCGCAGGGCACGGCTGAGCCCCACAGGCAAAATGGTGGCACCTCTGGGAAAGCCTGTGCAAGAAATGGCAGGACACTGCACGGCAGCTGTGAGAGAGAGGAGTGACAAAATATGTGAGAAACAGCCCTGCAAGGTGAGAGAAAGAGGAGGATGTGCTCCTGGCATCGAAGCAGGGACCCCTCTGCAGCCCATGGAGAGGAGCATGGTGATGCAGGTTGTCACCCTGCAGCCCACGGAGAACCCACATCGGAGGCAGGAGGTCATGAGGTGCTTCCATATCCAGTCTTTCCTCCTCAGACCATAAAAATGTGACACATATCGTGTAGTCCTCTGTTCTTCATAATTTCTATCAAAATTAGGTATCTATTTGCTTTATACATTGTCGGTTGTGCTAATGGAGTTATGTTGTTCAGAACTTTTGCCCTGTTGTCATTCTATGGTTACCTTTTGCTTCATTTTACTTCAGTTTTCTGCATCTATCTTTAATTTTCCAAGATTGCCAGTAGACCTGTTTGCCACCAAGGCCTCCATCCTGACAGATGCAGTCAGTGTAGCTACAAAAAACCTGATAACCCTGGTTGTTGAATTATAAGCTTGAATATCCTCTCTTGAGGGAAGTGCTTACTTACTTGCTTCTGAAGAGAAATTTGTTGGATTCTTTTCCGTCATCTTTTCAGGTGTATGGGCCAGGGCTGCTTGGAAAGCTTGCTAAGTCAAATCATAGTCATGTTCAGGAGATAGTCTGCGTCATCAGAGTCATCAATGATCTCTAAGATACAGTACACAGGATAATACTGCTTATTTATGGTAGAGATTTATGTATAGAGATGTGCTTACAGCAGAAATAAATATTTCATGCCAAAAACTGCAGTCCTTCAGAATGTGTTGTCCATGGCTATATTAAGTAGCTGCTCTCCTTCCTCTCCTGATTCTTGGTCTTTGGTACTATTTTTCACAGGGACAGAGGATTTTACATGATAGACTGCTCTATTATGACTGTGCAAAGGGACACAATATAAGCAGTCTCACCTTTCACAGCTACAGTAAAAATGCACTAGCTAGTAGGCTTTATGTGTAAATTATAATACTACCTACAGTGTGAATGTACAAACGAATAATGTGATTACCTCCAAGTATTGCTAGTATTGCATGATATCTTCTTTCAGTGTATCATCACATTAAGTTCTATCGGTAAAGAACATACATGTAGCGGTCATACGGAAGTGTTCAGCTCTTGCACTCCCCTTTTATATGTATACCTTCACTACCTGCTTTGCAAGTCACTGAACTGGACATAACAGAATATGAAAAGTTGTTAATAATCATATCAGATTTATGTAGCAATCATTCATTCGTTAAGACTAGATCACTTATTAGGTAATTATACTCTTAAGAAGTAAATAGGACTTGTTCACACTAGATGAACAAATAGAATCAAGTGCGGAAGTTTTGAATATACAGTGGTGAGGACCACTACAGAAAGGTATCTTGCCTCTTTGCCGTTTTCTGTTGTGATTTACTTCAGAGCATGAAAGCTCAAAAAATACAGAAATGTCCTGTTTCAAAGTTTCGGAAGAAAGTTTTTTAGGTTTTCCATTCAAGTTGATCATTCATGATGGTTTCTAAGTATGTATTATATAGCATAAGAAAACATTCTGAAAAAGGAAAATCAAAGCAAAATGATTAAGCAAAAATTATTTTTATTGAACCCCACCTACATCAGCTCCAGACTTTCTCTTGTAGGGAATATTGAAGTTTTCAGATTTGTTTCTACAACAGAATGCTGCAAGTGCTGGTACTGCTCTGGACTTATTAAGGGGTTGTGCTTCACTATTATTTTCTCAAGAGAAGTAGTTGTTATTCATGGCCCAGTCTGTTTGTTTGTTTGTTCTTATTTTGTACCTTTTCTTCTTAGCGTTAAGACTCGACCTGTGCGAATGCCTCCTGGATACCAAGCAGATCTTGTTATTCAGTTGGTATGGGTGGACGGTGAGCCTCCGCAACAGATTACCAGTCTTGCTGTAAACTCTGCTTATGGACTGTAAGTAACTCAAAATTAAAGTTGCATTGCTTTATTGTTTATTGGACTAAATAATGTATTTTGCAATTATACTTTGAAGACAATTAAAGTCAGAGTAAGAATAAACAAAAGGTGCTATAACCCAGATTCTTGGAGAAAAATTATTTGAACTCACATAAATATTGTGATATGAGATGTTAAACTGCCGTTCTTGCCAATATTTCTACTATTCCTATTTAAAAGACTGAATCTTCTCACATGATTTTGTCCGTCCTTTCAAATAAAATCTATATACCCTTCAAATCTGTAAATTTTAAAGTTATTTTGAAAGGATCACCAAGGTGAAATACATTTCATAGAAAATGGTTATGTGATTAAGTGTTAAATGTCATTACTGCAATCATCAAACAGGACTGAAGTAAGATATAAAAAAAACTTTATCCCCAGCAAATATAAAATACTTCAGACATTGTGACACTTTATTTAATGTATTTACTTTTAACAGTACCATGTTACAAATTAGAAGTATTAACACCTGTTTTATTTCTGTTGAAATGAATCATCAAAAAACTTCTGTATGTTATGGAAGTAGAAAAGAAATTTTACAAAATGCTTCAATTACAACTGAAGATCTACAAGCTTAAAAACAAATAATAAATTTATTTTAAAGTATGTTCTGTATTTTGTATTTGATTTTATAAATACTTGAATGCTAGCAATTTATTTTAAGCCTTGTTAATAGTAAAGTCTGTCTAGATTTTCTTGTCATTCCTCAGAAGTATTACAGTATTAATGAGCAATTTCTGATTTTTTTGGTAATTTTTTTAGGGATAAGAAATATTATCTCCATGCTTGTCTATGAACTTACGGAAGTTCAGAAAAATGCAGTCCAGGAAGTAATGATCCATTTTGTTGACCACAGAGTGAATGGTCACTAGCTCTTCTCTTGACATGTTTTCCAAAATTAATATATCTCAGATTAATCATTTTCAATATGCAGATGGCTATAATTGTTTTTGCCTAACTCATTTACAGATGAGATTGGCACATGTTAATTTTATTCCTTTATTTTTCTTCTCCACCTAGAACACAGGGATTTATGAACAAAGGAATTGCTGTCACACTTTATACTAGTATAATCTTCTTTTACTTCAATATACTTTCTCTGATAATGCCTACTAACATATGCCTTAAAGCAAAGTACAAGAATGACAGAAACAAATAGCAAAATAATTTTTTACTATTCTTTATCAGTCAATTTGTGTCAAGAAACATGAAGACATATAAAACTTTGCACAGAATGGTCTTCTGGCAAATGTGACAGAGTTCCATTTTGTCCCAGGAAACTCTCTAAAATTTTTTTTTTTCTTATATTAAGCAAAACACACTTGAGAAATTTCTAAAACCGATATTTCTCTACATTCGTAAAACATGGAATTTATTCCTCAGTGTGTGTTATGATCTTTCCACATAAGCACAAAATATTGCTAAATAAAAGTGTATTTATACACACTTTAAGCTGGCGTGTATTAGTAGCTGCTTAAGCTACAGACCAGTGGAGAGTCAATGGGGAAAAAAAAGACTATGTTCATAATATTTCCATAGATGCTGTACTGAAGTCAGTGTTAAGTCAACGGTAGAAAACATGGTGTAGTAACAACCATTGGAATTAGAACCATTGTTGTAGATGGTGCCATAATTTGCCAGTTTGACAAACAGGAAAAACTCACCTCATTTTCACCCTTTACTTTTTCTATTTGCTATATGGGACCTCCTTTTTATAATGGAAGCAGAGGAAGAAAAGGTACAACAGAGAAAAATCTTTTATCTAGCCTGCTTCCCCTTCATCTCATTACTCCTCTCTTTCCCTGTTGTTTTTCCACGCACAAATTCGTATATCTCCTTTAAGATATTTTGGAGCTATATTAAGAAGGGTCAGCTGATAGAAAAGGAGAGACTTCTGTAGAATAATCGTCAGTATATAATAGTCCTGCTTAAATGAAATCTCCAACAATGCAGTGCAAGAGTTTTGCATATGGATCCTGTAGATAGTCATGCGCTCTGTGAATTTGTTTTGCTATTGAATCTTTAAAAGGTTTAATGCTTTAGTGAGATTTTATCTGCTGAGATATATAGGTTTCCCTCTGCCATGGGTAACTTCAGACCTTCTCCCAGGTCTTACATATAGACATATTTAGTGTCTTTTTGTCTCATGCTTTTTCTTGGATAGACATATTGTCTAATTCCTCACCTCAACCTCCACCCCTTCCAAGCTGGGGAGAAAGGATGAACACAAAGTGTGTTTATGGGAGAACAGAACATGCTGCTGGTCCAATACAACGTCTTCCCTCTTTCTGAAACTGGTGTCAGAAGGGAATCAGTAGTAGCAATAGAGCAAAATCAGGGTAGAATGCTTCTAAAAGGAGTTTCTAGGTAGCGAAAGAAATGAATTGTTCCGTCTCTTTTTCCTTATAACTAGACTGCAGTTCAGATCTTAGGCAATCTTACACCTCTTGAGAGGTCTTGCCCATGTTTCAAAGCACCATCAAAATGTCAGTTATGGAAGCATTTCTGAGGGGTAGAGGCTGATTTAATAGGAATCTATAAAGTAGCCAAGCTGATACACTTGGAATGAAATTTTATAAATATCTTTTAGACTTAGGTATCTTCAAAATAAACCTAAATAGATTTCATTTATCATTTATATTTAGATTTTTTAATTGTAAATTTATTTGAATTTATATTTGTATTTTATATATATGTAGAACCACTTTTTAAGATCTATGTCCAGATTTGCGGTCTTAATTTACATCAGTATTACTAGAATTATATTTAGACATTATTGCAATGCGTTTGGCATAGAAAGTTCATTAAAGTGGGCAGTTTGCTTTCTGGAATGCCAAGTTGGATACAATTTCATAAATTCAGGATTACAAATCTAAAATAATTCTAAAAGTAACCTTTGAGTAGTTTCTGAAGAGAATTTTTATGCAGAATTCATAATAATAAATAATAGTTATTGTTTGCACCAATTAATTACATGATAGTAATACCTTTGAGGAACATTTATTTTCTCAGAGTGGCGTTTGGAAACTGCAATGGTTTGGCCGTTGTGGACTTTATGCAGAAGACAGTACTGCTCAGCATGGGAACCCTTGACCTATATGGATCAAGTGACCCATACCAGCGTCAACCTCGTTCGCCTCGCAAAAGCAAGCAGTTCGCTGCAGGTAGGAAATAAATTATTGTGGTTATGAGCCTGATATGTTCCTTGGGTTTTTTTTGCCTGTGGCTTTTAAAAGTGCTTTTGAAATGCATGACTATTTGCCGACCAATGGAGTTTCTATAACTTGACAAAAGAAACCTGACATGCTTTAGGTACTGACACTTTCTCAGAAACAAAATGTTGTGAGAAGTTTATTCTTTTGGGATGGAGGTCAGCAAGTATTTTCCTTAGCTGAGTCTCAAAAAATTGTTATGATCAGAGCAGTAAATGGTTTCTCTGGCAGTCACTTGAAGTGTAGTCTGGTTTCAAGAAGTTCATACCAATAGGTGAGACTTCAGTTTAAACTTAATCGTATCTTCCAAGTGTTATTCATTGATATTTGAAGAGGCCGTTGGGTTTGAAGAAGTGTAACACCTGAGAGACATTATGTAGCATAAGTAGGTCAAACTAGCCACTTTGTTAGCAAATTGAAACACTTGATATAAGCTTACTAAATCAAAATTTTGATGCCAAGAGGATCACATTTGTAAGTCATAGCTATTATTATGCATTGTGTGTTAGAAATATTAGTCCATCAATGCAGCTACATTTTACCATACTTTTTGGTTATCTAAAAATTTATTTGTATGAGAAAAAAGTCAGAAGATCTGTATTTCAAGCTTTTTACTCTACATATTCAATACTAACGTATTAGAGTCAGACACAATAATGAAATGCGTTTTACATAGCTGTGAAATTTTAGAATTAGATTTAAAAATCTGTTTGAAGGTGAGTTTTAAATCTAACCACAAAATTATAAAAGCAGCAGATTATTGTGGGTTTATGACATCAGCATTTTCATCAGCAGACCCTGCACTAAGTCATCAAATCCTATTTCTCCATAGAGTCAATGGAAGCTGTTTTTAATTGGGAGCATGTTTGTACTCCAAACAGAAAGTAAAATTTAGAGAACAAAATGTAAGTCTTCAGATCTACTTCCATTCCTGAAAGACCATTTATTTGACTTTCTAGGCATTTAATCATGGCAAGCTTAGTTCTCTGTGCCAAGTGTTAAAGATGTAAATTTGGCACAGCTGAGGAGGGAAGAGACAAGCAGCTTTAAGCTACTTGCAGCTCCTCTATCTTGTTCAGCCAGCCTCACAGCAGCTCCTGAAGTAACTGAGCAGCCAGGCACAAGTGATGTGCTGCAGAGCCCTGTACAAAAGGCGAGGGCAGCTGCTGTAGAAAGAGCTATTGTCGGCACTGCACCACACAGGATTTCTCTGTGTTGGTGACAGTCTTGGCCAGTTCTTCAGGGCAACATTCCAGCTCCGTGGTGCTGCTAGAATGGAGCCCACTGAGGTTGAGTGACTGCTAAGAAGGAAAACGTGCATCTAGATTGCTCATAGAAACTGTGCATCTGAAAAAAAAAAAAGCCTCAGCTGCTTTCTCACCATCCATCCCACATCCTTTGTGCTTTTGATTATTTTTCTTGTTATATCTCCCAATTGGAAGGTAAGCACCTGCTGAAATTTCTTCACCTTGGCTGTTCTAGATGCTGGTTATGATACCACTTCCTTTCACTTTAGACTGTTTTTTCTCTCTTTCCTCTGCCTGCTGCTGATGCTGGTGTACTGGCATGTTCCAAAGACAACTTTTGCATGCGTGGCCTGTCTAACTTTTATCCAGATTTAACGAAACGGATCCGTACTTCCTATCAGAGTAAGTTCTATAAAGGTTAGGCAAATAGCTTTATTGTGATTGGACTATGCCTGACTTAAACCCATGTGTTTCTGCTCTGTAATGTGTTTTTTAAAACACATTCAGCATGCATGCAAATTTATTACATTATGTGACGTCAACCATGCTTATTTTTGACAAATAGCTTTATTATATAGACATTTCCGATCTGTTTTTTTCTTCCAAAAGAGTCAATGAGAGAACCTCAGTGACTCATATGGGGCAGATGGGGCCTTAGTAATGATTTTTCAACAATGTTACGTTCTTGATGACAGTGTCTTTCTTTGGTTTTATATTTATTTCAATGTACATCTACTTATATGAAGCATTTCTTGTTTTGCAATGGCACTGCCTGTTTGTAGTTATTAATTAATTCTTCCCTGTTTCCAGAACAGCAATGTGGCTTTAAAGAGTACCAACTGGATTGGGTGCTGTGAAATTTAAAATTTTAATCTTGGTTTGGTACTTGAATATTTGGCTTTGGGGAACCATCCCATGCCTCTGATCTTTAATGTGGAATGTAAAGTGGGTATAAAAATACATACATCAAAGAGAGCTATGAAAATTGATGGGTTTAATATCTTTAAATTTTGAATTATACTGATATGCAATTTATATATTAGTATTCATCTACTGTGGAATGCGATGAACAAAGCTATAATTAATTTGCAAAAATGATTGTTCAACAGATGAGCGGTATGTATCTTAATTAACCGCAGTGCTTATATGTAATTAGGTCTCCAGGATGCCTCTTATTCATCTCTTTTTAAAGCAGTTTTCACAGGACAACTGGATAGGTAATTTTACATTAATTACTCAGTATAGGCAGAATAAAGAAAGGGGTGGCAGTTGGTTTATCATCTCATGTAAATAGAGACTTGTATAGCTACTGAAATACATTTGTACACTCGCACAATAAATTCTATTCTGTTTCTCTAGACTGATTGCTCAACAACTGATTTATATGATTTTATTTCGTAATACTTGATGAAAAGTGGCCTGTTTAGTTAAATAACTAGTCCAGTTACAAATCCAGCAATCCATAAAAAGGTTTGGTGTACAGTATCTTAAAGCTTATTAGTTTGGTCTTGCTAATTTCAAGTCTGTAACAGAGAACCTGAGGGACAGGCAGCAGTAAAAGGCTTGGGGGATTCCCCCCACTGAAAAATTAATAAATTTTAAGATCAAAAATGACCAGCATTTTCATTCAAAATGACAAACGCAGACTGCAGAGTTTTTCACAACTGAAAATGTATCATCCCAAAATCAGAAAAGTCCACAAAATCTTTCTGTATATACCATAACTGAAGAGTATGAGTCTGACTCTTCTGTAAGATCGTTAGCAGTTTCTTTCCTTAAAAATTATTTGGTTGTTACTTTTGCCATTTCATACTTATACAGGAGTGTGTACTGTATGATATGAAAGATACACCAGACAAGAAGATAAATAGCAGGGTAATAATGTGTCATAGGCTTTAAAATATCTTGCTAAGTCATTCTCAAGTTATGATCTGTTATATGTCTTATCTGAGATGTGAGTTTTAAGAGGAGTATTGAGAATGGGTTTAGGATTTTGCTTACAAATTTATCTCTTCTTGTAAGGGATGATGACGGGAAAAGAAAAATAAATTATTTTTTGAAATGGTACAGTTGAAGTTGATATTATTAAGGCAAAGCAGAAGCTGTCATGTGATAACATAAGCATTACGTCTAAAGGTTGGAGGGTTATATAAGTGAAAATGGAAGTTTATGGGAAGACATATCAGGAGTTGATTCAATTAAATAATGAACCAGGAAGATAATTTCATGAGGATCAGTTTGAGAGAATAAAACTTGCAGGCATTGAAGCCAAACAAGAGATTATCAATCAGCAAGATGCTTAGGCTTTTGTTGGTTATTTTGGAGGTGATCTGCAGGAAGAAACGCTCTAGTTTAGTATCAACCTGAATCTGAGAATTAAAGTGTGATGTTCCAAAGATTAAACCAATATTATGGATGACCGTCTCAGGGAAGACAGTGGTGCTGTTAGCTGTGTTGAAGTAGCCAAGAGAGAAGACAAAAAATAATAGACACAAAAATAGAGTTCATCTTGGTGATGTTAAGTTCATGTCTGTACACTTGTGAGTACATTTTAGAAAAGGAAGAATACTACTCTAATTTGGATGGAAGGAATCCAAGTTAGAGATGTGTATTTATGAATCATTGTGAGGGGGGGAATAGATATTTATTTCTCTGTTTATAGGAGAGAATCTCCTGAAATACTGGGACAGAGAGATAAAGGTAGTGTTCGTGTTTCAATCTGGAATGCCTTGCAACTGAAGAGAGGGGGGGAAAAAAAACCAAAAAAACCCCCATAAATCAGGGAAAAGAAGCAATATTTTGGAGACACAAGGTTTTCCAAAGGAAAGACATAATCAACAGTGTCAATATACAAAGCACAGTGGTGAAATAATTGGTTTGAAATTTAGCCAATAAATCTATAGAGACCTTGATAAGAGTAATGTATACACATCCAAAACAGACTCAAAAACATCTACAGTGGACATAGAGCATTAAGACAGCATATTCTCTGGTTTGAGAGGTGAAAGTGGGAATTGACAAGCAAGAAGTGAAGAAATCAGAAATGTAATCCATTCTAGGCATACCTAATGGGAGAGACATAATTGTCCTATCAGGGGAAGTAATTTGAGGAAAATAAGAGGCTAAGATGAGGGCTAAGTGCAGAACTGGAGGTAGCTTTCTGGTGTTGATGACTTGTTCCATTTGCTATAACATCTGCTGGCAGCCACCTTCTTCTATAGTAAGAGTATGTGCCGAGCCAAATAAACTAAACTCTCTCTGCAGCAGGGCAGAACTACATTGTTGGTTGCTCGTGTCTTTCTTCTTTCTTCAACTGAAATCAAGTTGTACATGTTATTACCTAGTGGCAGACAACATATATTCAAATATTAAAACAAGTACATTTACTGCATCTAGAGAGAGAATTTGCAGCAGAATATAAAAATACCAACTTGCAAAATCAATTTGCATTTCGTGCTAGAAATTCATACCATCCGTTGGTAAAACAAGAAAATACATAAGTCTTTATGAAGCATCCAAAAAGTCTGCAAGTTCAAAGGGTATTGATCCATGGAAAAATAATTTTCAGAATGAAGACTTTTCAGTGAAAACTCCTTTTTCGTCCTTCATGCCAGGCCCTTGAGAGGATGTGAGCAAAAGTAGCCTTGGTCTGACAGCTGGACAAATAAAACTGTGTGTTATGAGTTATTACATATCACTAATTGACACTTTAAATCACACCTGGCAACACAGTAGAAGCTAATATAGGTTGAGTTTTAAGTCCACAGCTATATTCTGAACTAACTGTCATTTCCAAAGAATGCATCATATTTAAACATAAAGGAAACATAATATGGTAATTCAGTGTGAAGATAACACTGGGCTTACTTATTGGCTACTGAATATTTATGATAATTTATTTATAAGCAAAGATGTGATAGCTTTGTGTGCTTTTAAGTAAATGATCAGTCTAAATCATTTAATCATAGACAGAGAAATTTTAAATTTCAAAAATAATTTGAAATTATGAGTTCATAAAACTTGTTAGTCCATGCTAGACAGTACATTTTTTGATGCTTTAATAAAAACAAAATCGGAATCACAGTTAGCTTTGAAAAGTATCCATGGGACATGTCTTTAAAAGTGCTTTAATGACTAATGTGATATATTTACATCTTGCACTATTTTCACATGTTTGTGATGTGTTCAAATCAAAGCCTCTTTCTTTATATTGTCAATGAAAATATCTTCTCACAGGTGGTGTTTTACTTTGCCAATCTCAGTTATTTGCCTTCAGTTTTGCTGCTATGTTGTTCTTGCTCTACCTGGACTCAAAATTTTCTGGTGTATTTTTTTGTCTAAACATACCTAAAATATCTCAGGACACAGACTGGGCCTACTGAACTTCAAAATGAGAACTGAAAATACTTTTGGAATCTAATTTCAGTAGCTGTTGTAGTCTCTCAAAGATTCAATGGAAGCTAAGTTGCATGGAAATACTTCTACATGATAAATTTTTAAAATATTTAGGTTGGTTTCCTTTAAAAGGAAAAGACAATAGAAAATAAGCAGCAGCACGATGAAAAGCTTGAGAGCTCGCTTTCTTATCTCAAAGGGAAACAAAAGACAATATTTAATGGAATCATAGGTAACACACAAAAAATTGACCAATGTGTGTTTATTCCTTTCGGTGAATGATGATTGTGCAATTCATTGTCGTATAACATCTTTAGGACTGATAATTTAATAAGACTAAAAGAGACTTAGGATACATGGATAGACAATGGGAAGAACTCATTATAATATTTCTAAGCAAGAAAGGTTTATAGCAGGAGAAAATCTGCAAGTGCCAGTGCTTAAGCAAATCTAAGCATCTAAGATTAAGCCAGTGCCTCCGAGCCAGGCACATAGTACCACTTATTCTTAAAGATGGGGAATTATTGCAGTTTTTGTTTTTTAAAGCATTTTTGGTAGTCATTGCTAGAGGCAATAGTGGCTTGACAACAAGTCTAGATTTATAGAGACGTTAACTTGTTCACCATTTTTAAGTACCATAATGTGAACTGAATCTTTACTATTTTAAGTTGTAAAACTCTTGTGAAACATAAAGATGTTGGGTTTTCAGAACAGTGTTTCTGTTGGGTTTTCAGAACAGTGGTGTGATTTGGTGCATTTCCTGCTTAAATCAGTGGCACCATAATTTATATTTAGCTGTAATATTATTTCTGTGAACTCAAAAAAAATTCTAAATAGAATAGAAGCAAAATCTGACCTGGCATTTGATATTGTAACTATCACCAATAATAAATTCTTCTAAACCTTGTAGAATTCATTAATCCCAACATCATGACCATAGTGTTAAAATTTTAATAACTCCAATACTGCATTTGCAAAAGAAACAGTTTAATATTTCATATGATTTATCTGAATAGCACTGGTGACCAAGTGGTAGCAGATTTATTTTAAAACAGGTATCTATTTGAATTTTAGAGGTAAGGGTCTCTGAGCCTGAGGGTCTAGAAGCCATAAAAATTAAAACATGTCATGTTGCAGGAGGCATGGGTCTAGATTAAAGCATTTGGAAAGGTCCTAATAGGATGTTTGACTTCCAGGATACAACACACGCAGGATATGTATAAACACAGTATCAGTAGGACAGTAATGTACTTCTGAAAGTGGGCTGGTTTTCACCAGGCTCTATGGCCTGGGTGCTGTGGTGGGTCCATGTTGCTAGCAGGTGGATGGCTGTTGCTAGGCTGCTGGCCAGTCCCAAGTAGCCTATACCATGAAGTGTCAAAACTCCCTATAACAAGTGTGAACCATTTGATAGGGGCCAGAGGACACCATGAGATACGTACAAAGGGCACATTTGAACTGTTATGGCCACGCTTAGTTCACAGAATGACAGAACGGTTGGGTTGGAAGGGGCCTCTGGAGATCATCTCATCCAACCCACCTGCTAAAGCAGGTTCACCCAGAGCAGATCACACAGGAATGTCTGGGTGGGTCTTGAATGTCTCCAGAGGAGGCTCCACAACCTCCCTGGTCAGCCTGTTCCAGGGCTCTGGCACCCTCAAAGTAAAGAAGTTTCTCCTCATGTTCAGATGGAACCTCCTGTGTTTCAAGTCTGTGCCCATTGTCCCTCATCCTATTGTTGGGCACCACTGAAAGGAGTCTGGTCCATCCTCTTGACATCCACCCTTGAGATATTTATAAACATTGATAAGATCCCCTCTCAGCCTTCTCTTCTCCAGGTTGAACAGACCCAGCTCTCTCAGTCTCTCCTCATAAGAAAGGTGCTCTAGGCCCCTAATCATCTTGGTAGCCCACCACTGAACTCCCTCCAGTAATTCTTTGTCCTTCTCAAACTGGGGAGCCCAGAACTGGATGCAGTACTCCAGATGTGGCCTCACCAGGGCAGAGTAGAGGGGGAGCATAAACTTCCCTCAACATGCTGGCCACACTCTTCTCAATGCACCCCAGGATACCATTGGCCTTTACCTATTCAACATTCAGCCCATGGCAAAGGATAGCACGAGCTCAGACTTTCCATAGTATGCAAAAAGGCATGTTTAAACTTGCACATGCAACCTGTGCCAGAGATGGATCTTAGTTTGATTACAGAAACAAGCTCAAGCAGTATAAACTAATATTACTTGTTGCTGTCTTCCATGGTAGACTGCTACAAATGAATTCCTCACAAATATTTACAGACAATATAGAAGATGTCTTGTCCAAAATTCTGTGTTATAACCAGACAGCATTATCATTTCCTCTGTGTCTTTTAAAATGAGCTATCTTGTGTGAATTCATGTAAAAGTTCCTAATAGTGCATAGTAGTAGTGATATTTTTGTATTCACTTCCTTCTTTCACCGGTACTGTTCTTTTTTTCTTCCCTCTCTTCTCACCTTGTTTTAAGGTTTCCTCCCTGCATTCTGCAGCAGTTGAAAGCACAGAGTTGTTTCCACATCAGTTTTGACAGGGATGAATGAGTTTGATTCATATCACAGACACTTAAATTTTAAACTATATTTACCTAGTTTTGCACATTAGATACAGTCACACTTTGCCTACCCTGAGGCACTCAGAAAACAAATCTGTGATTTTTTTTTTTTTTTTTTTTCAAACCAGACCTAAATCTCTGTACTGACAGCCTGATAACTGCAGTTATCTGAAACAGATATTTCCCCTGCATTCCACAATGTTCCTTTCTCCAAATTGACTTTAAAGTGCAGAATATCACCAACCAAGAAAGTTGAAGCATGCCCTGTTAGATTGTAACTTAACTTTCTAACTCCATTTTTTCAGGCCTGACTGAACTCAGTGACAGTCCAGTTTCCCTGGAGCTAGAGCGTTGCAAGTCTCCCACTTCAGGTAAAGGTGATTGGCTTCTCTTCCTGCAGTCTGTATAGGCCATTCATGTCATGAATCACTGTGTTTCATTAATACCTAAGAAGCGAAGTGCATAGTTACAGTTCCAAAGAGAAGAAATTACTGGAGAAGTGCTTATTACATAGCACAATAAAATCCTAAGTCTCTTTATTTAAAGAAAAGTTAAATGGACATGGTGCATCTCGAGGTGAACAGTATGAAAACATTTGAATTAACAACATAGTGCAGGTATATTCCTATGTCTCACTTGGACTCAGGACTTTTGTTAGAGGCTTGTTTCTCTGGCTCTTTTAAAAGGCTGGCTTCTTTTTTTTTCAGTAGGTAGTCCTGATGATTTTATATATGTTATGCATATGTGCATGTAGAGAGATTATTTGAAAAATGGCAACATGGAGATGGTAAATTTTAACCATTAGAACCCACCAGTGCCTAAGTTATGTAACTTACAATGGAAATATAACCTCAAATAAAAATATTTGCCTATCAGCTGCTTTGACCCAGCAGTAGAATCTTGGTCATTTAAAAATGTATAAATGTTTCCCATTTTACCCATAGTCCTTCAGAAGGTGAAGTTAATCTCATTCCTAGAGACTTTTTCTGCAAGTACCTAGTCTGCATTGATCTCTTTAATGTGAGTTCACTGTCTTAAAGATTGTTGCTTACAGCTGTTTTCTGGTAGTTGACTTTTAAATGTGGTGGAAAATAAGGAAGTATAGCCGTGATACATTCATTTTGCTTATGGTGTGCATATCACACTTTTTTTTCTTGTAGTTTGGTAAGTATTGATACATAGCTTTTTTTTTCCCTAGATATGTAACAAATTCCCACAAGTATGCTATTCAAATCCTGTTATTATTTCACATATTTGACTTTATTATAACAGGACACATTAATCTTGAGTAGAGGCCACTAATTAGTTATTTACAAAAAGCTGAAACTATTAAAAGCATTTCCCTAACACATCGAGAATTAAACCAAAACAGCTGGTTTGAAATATCTATTTCCTTATACTATTTGCAACCCAAATTCTGTAGACATGCAAAGTGAAATAGGCTATAATAATATTGTTATAACACTACAATATTGGTATAACACTCTTGAGCTGGGCCTCAGAAACTCATGATATGGGCTTTAAAATAAAACATTTGATAGCTGACTATAATGAGACTATTTATTCTGTGGACCATTGAGATTCATATTTTCAATCTTCTCTCCAGAAACGAGCTACAAACTCCCTTTTTCTTTTTACTGAAATCTAAGAGATCACTGACTTGGTAATCATATGTGCATATGTTTAGTTTTAAAATGATGAGTGACTCCTATAGCACCTTATTTTTCTGCAGTTAACTTCCATTTTTCATTCTGATATTGATAAAAAATATCTAGTTTAGATAAATTTAAAATAATTTGCTCCAAAATTTATGCTGCTTTTTTGTTTTGAATATAATTCAGCAGGAAAAAAATAGCATATTTATAAATGTTTCTTATTTTAGCCCTTCAGTGTTATTTTCCAAGCTATATTTGAATCTCTAAAAGGTGAAATCAAGTGCAATTTTGTAGGCAGTAACTATTATCGGAGTTAACTGCTGTTTAAAATAGAAGATACTTTTCTTGTGACTGATATTAATTTTTTTTAATTAATGCAAAATTAAAATTATTTTGCTTTGGCATACCTGCTCTAAAACTGAGAAAAATCCAGTCTAATCATCTGGAGTAACTCGCTTCAAAATTGTGACCTCCAAGAACCTGGGAGCAGAACTACCCTGTGCTTTTCAGCACGGCCTCCCAGCTGCATCAGCCTTTGCACTGGCTAACATTTCTTTCTCGTAGAACACAACGGATTGATCTGCACAGTTATGGATTCATCAGGCAGGGTCCTCATGGTTCCAGTCTTGCCTTTGATTTGTTTAAGGTTCATGGCACACAAGCTTCTTAATGGAAGTGCGCTGTGCTTTTTAGAGTCCCACGATATCCGTGTTTGTAAAAGCAGTGACCACATACCTCTGCTGAAGAGAGGCCCAGACTTCATCCTTCCAAAATTTAGCAGAAACAGAGAGCACGCTGAGTCAGGTGATCGAAGTTGCTGCCCAACAAAGGTTTGATTACACCAGCTCACAAGGTTGCAAAGACAGAAGGAACAAAGTTTGCTTGTGGTTCACAGATGACATCAACATCAGTTCTTCACCTGGCAGTGAAGGTCGTGCTGGTTAATGGCCCTGAGTATGCACAGTGCACACACGAAGTGCAAAACTGCTGGAGGCCGCTAGTCTATGGGACAAACACTACACACCTGACAGCATGCCGGTGAGCAACTTCATCCTCAGTTCCATCAGAAGGGGAATGATTTGAGGACCAACATTGATGTGCCAACATGCCTGCTTGGAGACTCCAAGACAAAGCCTAGGAAGAATCCCTCCAGCACACTGATGCCAATGTAGATGGCATTTTTACATCTAAGAGTAACTTAGATTTCAGTTCCTAACAGGCCCATAAGAATAGTGTTGATAGAGGCTTCTTGGAGAACTTGAAAAATCTCGCACCTCCTCATCTCTTGGTCTGATCCTGAACGTTGCTTAGCCTGCCTGAACCACCTCAGTTTCCCTGAAAAATGTATTTTGCCTGTAACACCCTACTGCTTGTCAATGTTTTTACCTCTGACTGAGCTTCTGCAGAGACAGCCTAGGTCAACTCAGTAATTCAGCTTTGTTCTTCTTCTGCCCTGCCCTAAATCAAAATTAGGCATTTGTATTCTATCACTGATATGAGTGTTGGAGCACTGAGCAAGAGACTCAGTGCTGAAGAATACTCCTTATTTTACATGTAGGGATCGTTTCTAATTCAGTACGAACTTCTTCCATTAAGCAATATTTTAAACTTGTTTCACAAGACTGTCTTTTCAGGTGCTCCTCCTGTACTATTTATGAAAGCATGATTTTGCAGACAATGTAATTCAAAAAACAGATTCCTGTTCTGAACACCTTTCAGCCTAGAACATGAAGTTAAACCATTTGTTGAAAATATTTCTGAAATTCACAGTGACACACAGGATAGCAGCAAGTGAAGAAATACCAACCTTGCATTTTAAGAATAGTAGTCAGAGGAGAGGAATCATCTTCCTTAACCATTGGTATCTTATTTTAGTTCAATTAGTATTTGAATACCATAGTGATGTATTTCCAATACTGTACAGGGAAACAGAAAGTTAATAAAAGCATTTGAAAGCTTCTGCTTATTTGTGAATATCTGAGTGGTAGCAGTTTCCACTGTAAATAAAACGTATTCCAGATATAGCAATATGTATGGAATAATATTGGTACAAATTATGAAACAAAAAAAAATTTTAAAAACAAAACCATTAAGCTATATTAAGAATGTTTAATGAGAACAGTGATGCAGCATGGCATGCCATAGAGTGGTATTTGATTGGCTTAAAACCCCCTCAGATCATAAAAAGAACAGTGGAGATCAGGATTTTTCAATACCACCAAAATATCTTATTCTTACTTTTGCATGCCATGCTCTTTCAATGAAGAAAGTCGAACTGCATTTTGACTGTTGTTTGTGATTTGAAGGTTAAAAGTTAGGACTTTTTACTATATTCACCCTAAAATGGCATGTGAGAGCTCAGTAGTTCTGAAACGAAATAAAAAACTCTGAGGCCTTGTAAGCTCTCATAATGTAAATGGTGCTGCATCTGATGCTGGAGTCAATTACTACATACTGTATTACGGAACAGTATCCACTCCAGTGAAGCTTACCTTTATTTTTATCATCTCATTGGGAAAATTTACTTGAAGGCTCTTCAGAGTATGTTTTATATAACATGCATAACTATATATATATGTCCCCTACTGCTTTAGCCATTTATATGCACCTTCATATTGAAGCATGTGGTTGAAAATACACTGTGAGCATAAGAAAATGCATCTTTGAGAGGTCATTTATCTTTGTGTAAGATGCAATGGACAGTTTAGACTTCTTTCAGAGACCAGGATTAAAGAATTTCATCAGTCTGTGTGTAGGAAAGTGACTTCTCAAATATGTGTTCTAAAATGAAAGTGCATTTATGGTTTTTTTTCTTAAGAAATCACCTTAATATTGAGCGCTTGCATCCAAAATGCTGTTAAGACTATAAAGATCGGAAAAGGCTATGTAAAGATTTCCACAATTGATTCCCATGAGCTTTGGAACAGGTCCCTAATGGCAAGATTATGAATTTTTATATGTACTCTGATTTCAAAGTGCTGCTATCCTGATTCATTTCACTGGTTAAATCTGCTGGGATTAGGCCCATGCCATGCCAAGCTCCCACTTTCCTACATGAAATGTTTTAAAATAGCTTTGTTTCAAGAAGAATATTATTAAGTTTCCAACAGTTCCTGGCTTTTACGTCATGGGTAACTGCAAAGTAGCTGTAGAGAATTGACTCAGTTTGAAAATTATATTGTTGTGGAAAATGAGCAAGACAGTAAATGTTTCAAAACATTTTGTGTGTGTGGAAAACGTAGATTGTAATTTATTTTGAAACTTGATTATTGATAACGCTGCCAACATAACCATTTCTACGTATTGATATTAAATTAAAAAGAATGCTTAGTAGTCAGAAGACAAATCATTGAAGAGAGGTTAGCTCCAGCACTGTGAATACAAGGTGCATTTTATTACTTTTTCCAATATGTGAGGCGGTTTCTGTTCGGGTGAATTCATGCTTGCTTAAGGTCTTGAGAAAGGATGTGTATGGCAGGATGAGCAAGGAACAGGGAGCAGTGTGAACTGGCAGAGGGGAGGAAATGGGGACCTGGGTTGGGACCATGGTCCTTGGCTCAGGGACAGCAATGGGTGTAGCCCCCTTGCAGCCCATGGCGCGCAGTTCGGGGTTCGAGAGGGGGCTGAGCTCACCAACAGGGGCCAGCATCTCCTATGGACCATGAAGACAGGAGCTATGCCAGGGAGCAGAGCCAAACGCAGCCTGGATGTCAGTCCATGAGTCCAGGTTGAGATCAGCAGGGCCATGGCCAGGCACAGGAATGGCAGCAATGCAGCAGGAGCTGTAGCTCAGGGCAGGGGTGAGAGGTTGGTTCCCCAGGGGAAAGTGTTACCTGGGGTGCTCTGTCTGAGGCCACCAAAGGAAGCGGACTGTCTCTGTATTGGCTCTGAGCCACAGCAGCCAAACCAGGGCTTTACTGTGCACCTTGTCCAAGTGGCTGTCTAAATATTAGGGTCTTAAATTTGTGTTTCAGCAGAAGGAGACTGGGACTGATATTCCAAAATATGACGCAGGCGGAAGCTGCCAGTTAGGAAAAGAGCCATATGAAGTCACCTTCATTTTGAATAATATGAAATTCTCTGACTACAGTCCTGCTGTGACAACTGATGGAAACACAACACTGAATGTCATAGCTGCGAGTGCACATTTGTTTGTTGGTTGTGCCTTGGCGTTTTCACTGAAAGACCTATAGGAACTGTGTGGCTACGAGATGGGAAGTTGTTGGGTTGGGAGAGCTGGGCACTCAGCTCCCTGCCAGACTGTACCTATTAACTCTCTCTGTGCCTCTTTCTTGTCCCACAGTGGGATAACTTGACTATTTACACACTAGGCTTTTTTGGAAAGGGGCTGTCTTGCCTTGCACTGTGGCATCACCCATTCTACTTGCTGCTCTCAGCATGAATGCAAACAAAAAATGGCAACAAACTCTGCTAGCCTCTTGAACATTTATACTTCATTCTTAAACTAAACTCATTTTCAAAAGCTCTTTCTCAGCAAGACAGGTTTATGTGCCTGATCCTTCTTCATAATAGTTGTAGAGACAGTAAAATATATGTGATTTAGGTGCTAAAAATAGGTTACACAATGATATCCACATTCTGATCAGTTTAATGGTAAAACCTTAGTTTTACCGCAAAATAAGTAATATGCACAGCTTTAATCATGCTAAAGCATGAACGCAACCAGCTCCTCCTTTTGTTTTTGCCCTCTATTGACAGTGGTCCATGCTATGTCCTTTGTCAAAAATTTCCAAATTTGGTGGTGGAGACTGTGGTAGGAGTAACTCCCAGCTCCCTCAACTTCAGTTCCTTCATTTCCTCATGTTGTGTGTCTCCTTTGTCTTTTAGCCCCCTACTCACCATGTCCCCTGCTCTATCCCTGTACCCATAAGCCAACTTATCAACTGTATTCTCCTCCTCTTTCTGATCCTCAGTCCCTTCAGCATCCTGCAACTGTTAGTTTGCAGCCTTCAGGATGGTCTGTCTGTTTTATCAGTGCACAGCTGTGGCAGCTCCCAAATCAAGCCTGTTTAGAGTTCTTCAGAGGAATCAGAAAGTGCAAACTTTGCATGTGCTGTATGAGCCTGCACACAAAGCTATTTCTGCAGTCTTGCAGTTCAGACATATATACCACACTTTGGGAACAGCCGTGGCATATAACACAATACATATAATTCCTGTTATACAGAAACACCTGTAACATAGAAATAGAAGAGGTTAAACCACCAATTTGCAAAGCTCAAAGCCTCCGTGATGACAGCATTGATGAAACTCCTTGGTGTTAAATGCAGCTACTTTTTATAGCTCTGAAATAACAGACTGTCCTGAGTTGGAAGGCACTCACAAGGATCATTGAGTCCAACTCCTAAATATCCTAATCTAGATCCCAGTTTGTTAGTGAAGTGTTTTACAGCCTTCCTTAGGAATTGGTAATCCTTTTCAGAGGCCTGGTTGGGCCAGATGTCATACTTTCCTTTAAAGGAGATTATATGCCAAGTGGTGCTTCTTTCTCTATAGCACAGCACTGTTTTTCTGGAGCAGTATCCTTCCATTCACAGCTTGAAAGAGTGTATGACAGCTGCTCAGATAAAGGAAATGTTTGTAAAAGGCTGTTCTGAAAATCAAGCTGCCCTTCATGTGAGTGCCTAAAATGGATATAGGAGCCTAACAATTGGTATCCAAATGAGAGAATTTTCATGTAGTAGTGCTAGTGATATATATTTTGATGCTGGAATTATCTGAAGAGATCTCTCCTCCTTGTCCTAAAGCATCCAGTTAAAGTGAGAGCTAGAAATTGGTTACTGGGAGGGCTATGCTGGTTCTACTGTTACCAAAATGTTGCTCAAGAGCCTGAAGGGCTCTCCTGTACTTCCCTGAAAAAAGAAAGAAAAACATCCAACACAGGTGCCAGCTGAAATTTTTTTCTGCCACATTGCAGGCTTTTTAGATTATGACACTGCAAAAGAATGCAACAGAATTTCTTTACAGGGGCTCTGTGACTTGAAATGGTAAGTGGCTGTTCTGGGCATCCTTCTGACCTGAAAGCTTATTAAATAGAAATTACAAAGGGCACGTTCCTTATATTCATATCTCCCACTGTTCCTCTAGCTGTAATACTTACCGTGTGGGCCTTTCTTTAGAAGTATAATAGCTAGCTGACAAATACTTCATGGTTCACTTCTAGTAACAGATGGTATGGGTAAGGGGTAAAAGCCAGAAAAAATGTGAAAAAATACTGAATGAATACAAAATGAAAGAATCGTATTCAAAATTAAGTCTTCTGAATAATTAATAAAAGATTTCTTAAGGCATAAAATTTAATGCCGTTTTGACTGCTACAAGACATGCTTCATTTCAGTTCTCTGGTGTTCATTGTTTAAAAATGTGCTCGTGTGTAAGGAAACGAAAACATTTTTGAACAGAAGCAAAATCATAGTTTTGTTGCATTATTGGAACACAACAGATAATTAAATCTTCAGTAAATTGAGTACAATATTTTGTTGTCTAGATATCTTGTATCCTGAAGCTGCTGTATTTTGTTTCTGTGCAATGTCTTCCTTTCCATACTATTACAATAGTGTATTCTGTCTTCATTACCTGTACAATATGCCCTCTCTTTTTCAAATAATATCTTGAGGTATGATGTCATCAGAACTCATAATTTCATTGCACCCTCTTATTAAATTGATATCCAGGTGTTTAAATATTTGTGATGTGCTGCATAACCAGCATTTGCAATATTTGCCTTAATCTCACTTGTGTTTGTTTTTTTTTATCATTCCTGTTATCACAAGGTAAGATATTGCAGCACACAGCCAAAGCTGTGTAAAGCACCATTCATTTCTTGAGAGCTGGAGTAACGTTTCATCCAGTGCTTCTTTGTTCAGTTACATTTATTTTGCTGAATGGTGTACATGAAAAGATTTAAACTTTATATGCTGATTTTAAAAAGTGCTACAAATTTGCAACATGGTATTAACCAGAAGATGGCATGTTGTTTTCCCTCACTCCTTTTTCTTTCTTACTTATTAACAACCGCCTTTCTCCTTTTTCTGTTGTTTCAGTTAAAGGATCAAGAAAGTTAAGTCTGCCAACAGATCTTAAGACTGATCTTGGTACGGTAGGCAAAAGCCAACAGCTTTAAACTTCCTTACATTCATTGGCAAAACATTTTACCAACTGATTCATGAGATAACACAATAACCTTGGAGGCTTTGTCTGAAAAGGCTTTCTAAAAACCACCTATTAACCCATACAGTTCTGTTGGCAGCTCTCAGCATTTTGCTTAATATTCATTTATTTCATGTGGACATATTTTGCCAGTCATTACACACTGTGTGTGTAATACTTTATTATGAAAATGCTTCAGAACTTTTTAAACACTTGAGCCATTATAACTGGTTGTCAGTGTTGTTTATCTCTGCCTATAACACCCAGTGCATGTGCTGGTCTACTTCCTTTATTTTATGTACAAATTCTGTGCAACAACAGTGATGATGGCTGATCATCTATATTTTATGGCATCTTTGAACTTCTGAGAAGTCAGATCAGAAATCAGTCACTTGTGTCTCACCTCCGTCCATGAGACTTACCTCAGCCAGCTGTTAAGTACGCAGTTTGCTGTAAGCTTTTTCTCAATACCTCTTTAATATTTTAGTGGAAATGCATAGTGAGAGCAGAAATTTCTTCTCAAAATACCTAAGATGAAAATTCAACACCTTTCATAACGTAAAAATATTTGGGGCAGATCATGCTGTCTTCAATATCCATGTAAAGGGGATTCCTTGTGGCATTTGGGTTGGAGTGTGTTTTTAAAAAGATTTTTTAAATTCTTGTTAAATATTCTCAGTCTCAAGGAGTCCTTTCTAGTTTTGCTCTCATGGGAAGTTTCTCTTGTAAGATGCCTGAAAAAGCCATGTAGCCATGCCTCATTACTTTGAGTGTCTTTTTAGAGCTAGAAATTAAAGTTGGATCGCATCCTTGCATAATGCAGCTGAACTTAATTTCTGTCACTATGAATCATGTGCATTTATTAACCACTGTAGCACTGTTCCCCAAAGCAAAAGTCAGGGGAATAAATATGTCTTCCACATTATAAATGACTGAGGAACTTAGAAAACTGCTAATAGCTCTTGATAAAGATTAAGTAAATAAATGTTGAAAAATTATTGGGAAAGTCAATCCAGACTCTGCAGATTTCAGCATACAGAGTGATTTAGTTGAAATAACTTACTCCAGCATGAACAGTGATGTTTGAGAAATTAGGAATGTAGGAATCCAGCAAAATAAAATGTGGAGTGGAATACTGTAAAACTCATAATACTCAAAAAAAGGTAGAAGGAGTGATATAAGCAGCTATAGACCTGTAAAATTAATATTTATCACTAAATAAATGGGCAACTATTAAGAGGGAACGTGAATAGAGTATCAAAATAGCCATATAGTAGGACCTAAGGCAAAAGTCCATATTCTGCAGATGAGACTTCTTGTATTATTTATATAATATTATTATTAATAATAATTATTATTATATATTACTTAATAGTTAATAATTAATATATATTATTGAAGGACACTAAGCACAAAATAGATTTAGATCCTGAGTCATAACACAAGAAAAAGATAAATTTAATGTGTAAAAGACCAGATTTATAGGGTTTTAGAAATGCAAGAAACAAATCAAAGTAAATTGAAGTGGTAAAATCTTTACTCTATAATACAGAAAAGTTGCATACCAGAGAAAAAAACCCCTGTCTTATTGTCAGCTTTCCTGTAATCATGCTGGAATCCAGACAATATTGTAAGCATTGTCTAGAATATATTGATAAATTGAAGGCAGATTTGTGGTTGGTTTTTTGTTTGGTTGGTTTTGGGGTTTGTTTCATTTGTTTTAAACAAACAAACAAAAATAAAACAAATAAAAAAACCCTTATTTCAGTTCTCCTAGGAAGCAGGACAACTATGTACAAAACGAAAGCTGTAAAAGTTTAACAAATTCAACCTAAGAGCTTAGGAGCATGATGATCCTTCTTAAATGCATGACGTATGTAGGGAAGTTTGAAGATTAATGGAATGCATAATCCTGTCTGTGATTTTCATTTCAAACCAGTGATGTTTCTACCATTCCTCTATTTACCTGTGCTCATTATTTTTAATAATGTAGAACAAGTATAAACTAAAAATAGGTCTAAGAAGGTCTGTTTTGAAATAGTGCAGAAACTAGTGGAACTCCATGAATTTCAAAAGCTTCACACACAGCGAGAAGTATTATCAACTTGCCTCTTAAGCACTCTGTTGTTACTGCCACATCTGTCGGGTACTCCCTACCCATATTACCAAGAAGCCTGGTGGATAGCTAAGGATCAAGCATATGGAAGCAGCATTCAGTGGATAAGCTGGCAGATACTCATGGCTAAGCAACTGCAGGGGAAGGTTTAAAAAACACAAACCCGAAACAAAATGAAAAAACTTGTTTCAGTTCTCCTTTTTGACTGTCTTAGAAGGGCAGAAGATTCCTGTTAATTATTCTAGCCATTAAAACTGTGCTGAACTGCAGCTTGCTTAGTTTTACAAAACGCTGGGAAAAGCTTCTCTTTCTTTGTGTAAGGAGCTAAATTTAAGTGAGAGCTCCTGAAAAAGGTGAAGAATAATGTCTGCATTTCATGTAAGTCTGCTCCTAAAATGTCCTGGATACACTGGCAGAGCTCTTAGAGATGTTGTTTGGCTGTTGCCTGAGATTGCACCCATAGCCTGAATATCCAGGGAACAACAATACTCTCTGGCCCACACTTCTTTTAAAGATATTCAGGTCACTGTTTTCAAATGACAAGATAATGTACATCCATCCCATTGGCTCTGGCTCGTAGCTTTTCATAGAGTGCTGGTACATCACCTACTCTCAGCACCCATTGCAGTTAATTGGGAAATACATTAGCACTTGGCAGCTTACAGTTCTGCTCCCTTCTTAGGATCTGGCTCATGTAGTGCCCTTGCTTTCACATTGCTTTGAATTGTAATAGTAGAGGTGAAATAGAAGTTAAATCTGTTTCAGGTGGAAGCACTGGCAGTACTGAGAATTGCTTGGGGAGTAGTTTGTTAGCATTTAAGGGAATAATGTGTGATCTGATAACTGAAGGTGTTCTAGTTAAACCTTGTCAGGATTTTCATGACTTAAACATACTTTGGGACTCCATTTTGACCCTTGTGTGACTCATAATTTAGTTGACCTCAGCATCTTTTTATTTTGATGCAGTCATTATTATCTATCTTTGCTGAACTTGTCACCTCTGGATGCCATATCTCCACACAGAAATGTGAGAACATGCCATATGTGGGAATATATTGAAACTTTTTGATAGTTTTATCTGCTGCAGTTCATAGTAACCCAATGTTTATTTGAGTTGCTCAGAAGGAAGATGTAACACTGCATGTACTGCCCAGTGTCCATATTATCCTTCAGAGGCAGCTCTGAATGATATTATCTTTATTTTTGAACCTAAGGCTGCTTCTCAAAGTTTTCTGAAAAGACCATCTACATCTCCATGCACTGTTGCAGTGAAATAAATGATGGGGATAATCCTAATCTAGTTTAACCAAGTGGAGAATCTGGAATATATCCAGACATACACAAACGCTTTTATGTAAGAGTTTTCTAATTTTGCTTCACCAGCCACTTTAAGCATCAGCTTGTATTTTTATTTTAGGAAGTATTTCTGCTCATTTCATTAAAAGCTGACAAAGTTTCCAGGTGATCACAGGGAGCTAGACAGAAGTCCAAACTATTGATGGAGATACTTGGTAACTGCTAATTTTTATTTTATTTCTATGATCGGATGGCTTCACTGTATGTATTCATGCTATCACGTAGACTTTATTAGTCAAAGAACAAAAGAAAATGCAAATAGAAACAGGCATCTTTTGTTTCCTCTTGCTAAGCTGTGACCTTCAAAAGATGAATATAATTTCCTATGCTTTCTGCAGATATTTATAAGCAGTAAATGAATTCTTTAGCAGGTCAGAGTTAATGTCTCACGTTTTAAACAGCAGTGAAAAACTAGATGAAGTACCAAATAAGCTCAGTTTTTTCAAGGATTTGAGAAATGTCTTCTGATGCAGGGGCCCAAAAACTTTAATTCTGAAATTTGTCTTCATAAAACACAATTGTAAGGGTCAGACAAAGGAGCTTTAGTTATTACCCTGTATTCCATTTTGTCCATTTTGAACAAGGTTTGTGGAATCTGTTTGATTTTTCTTTCCTTAAAGATTTATATATATCATGAAAGAATTATAATATGAAATCATCCACCATTCAATGCCTTTGTAGTTCATTGCAAGGGAACTGTTACCCAGATATTGTAAAAAAAAATACCTCATTTTTATTTTAAGGATGAGCAGAAGGGTTACAGCAATTCTTCATTTACCCTTTCAAACTAGCATAGAGCAGACATCAGGCACTGGCAGAATTTTGAAGCTTTTAATCTGCTCTTGCTTACTGCTGCATTGTACAAACTGGTAGATGTTAAGTGGAGCATTCTGTACTAGTTTTTCTGGCTCTGGGTCTGTAATTCTGTTTACAATGCCAAAGAACATTTCAGAAGATTTGAAATTATATGAGTTGCTTTCCTTCTTGGTCTGACATTTTTAGAAAAGGTAATTCAGACATCCAACTTTAACAATCCTATTCTTGAATTACTTGGCAATATACGTTGAAAATTATATGTATTTTTGCATGCAAAGGATTTTATGGACTGTCCAGTGCGTGTCTCCTTCCAGAAGAGTAATTTCTGTTCACTTTTCAGTCTGAAAATACCAGCTGAAATGAGGAATCATTTGAACTCTGCTTGTAGTTAGAATTATAGCATAATTAAAGTTGGAAGGGACCTCTAGAGGTTGTCTAGGCCATCACCCTGCTCAAAGCAGGTCTAGGTAGACCAAGTAGGTCAGGGCAGTGTCTGGTTGAGTCTCGAATGCCTCCAAGGACAAGGGGTCCTACAACTTCTCTGGATGACCTCCTCCAGTATTTGATCATCCACAAAGGAAAAAAGTTTTTCCTAATATCTAAGCAGAATTTCCCACGTTCCAAGTTGTGTCCTTTGCCTCTCATCTGATCACTGTGCACCTCTGAGAAGTGTCTGGCTCTGTGATCCCCATATACTCAGATCAGGTAGTTGCAGAAAGCAATAAGGTCTCCCCAGAGTCCTCTCACAGAATTACAGAATCACAGAATGTTCGGGGTTGGAAGAGACCTCGAAAGATCATCTAGTCCAATCCCCCTGCCGGAGCAGGAACACCCAGATGAGGTTACACAGGAAGGCGTCCGGGCGGGTTTTGAATGTCTCCAGAGAAGGAGAATCCACAGCCCCCCTGGGCAGCCTGTTCCAGGCTCTGTCACCTTCACTGAGAAGAAGTTTCTTCTCATATTTAAGTGGAACCTCTTCTATTCCAGCTTAAACCCATTACCCCTTGTCTTATCATTGGTTGTCACCGAGAAGAGCCTGGCTCCATCCTCCTGACACTCACCCTCTACATATTTATAAACATTGATGAGGTCACCCCTCAGTCTCCTCTTCTCCAAGCTAAAGAGCCCCAGCTCCCTCAGCCTTTCCTCATAAGGGAGATGCTCCTCTCCCTTCATCATCTTTGTGGCCCTGCGCTGGACTCTCTCCAGCAGTTCCCTGTCCTTGAACTGAGGGGCCCAGAACTGGACACAATATTCCAGATGAGGACTCACCAGGGCAGAGTAGAGGGGAGGGAGAACCTCTCTCGACCTTAAGGCTGTCTTAAGGCCGGAAAAAGCAAAACAAAACAAAACAACAACAACAACAAACCAAACAAACACACCATGATTTTCAGACTCTCCTTTTACATCATGTGTGCCAACTCCCTTACCAGCCTGGTGTGGTGGACCCCTGCTGAACTCCTGCCTGGATGTCAATATTTTATTTGTAATGGAGAACCCAAAACTGAGCACAGGACTTGAGCTGCTAGCTGTGCTCTCACTGATTCAGTGGAGGATGCGGTTTGCCTTTTTTGCCGCAAGTTTGATCGTTATTAAAATGAAAAGCATTGTGAGTTGGACTGAAGGCTTTCACTTTTACAGAAATTCTTTGAAGCATTTGGCGCCTCTGCAATTTCACATTTTCAGGTTTGGATTTTGGCATTCTGTAGCTAGGACCCTACTAGCCAAAAGTCTCTTTCATCTGCTGATGGTCAGGTGTATGACAGCACCAGTTTATTCCTTAGTTAAATAAGAGAAGGTTCTGGTCAAACATGTTTAAAAGTGAACCTATTTTCATGGGTATATTAGTACTCTGCCAGTCCAAATAACCAGAATTGGAAAAAAAAAAAGGCAACAAGAGCTGATCAGTAGGTTAATTCCCAAGTATTACAGCATAATAGGCATGTACTGTGTACTGTATTTCAAATGCAGAAAAGAGGCTGTGTTCTGACTTTTAATCCTTCCAGATTAAAATAAGAAAAAAAAAATCTGATCTATATGGGAGATTTAACAAGCAAGTAGTTTAAGGGAAAGGTAAGTGCTTAAAATTATCAAAATTATATCATAACTAAAATGTTTGTAACTGATAGAGTTAAATGTAGTCATGAAGTTAAAGTAGTAAAATTTGTTAGCTGAAACAACAAAACAAGCAGTAAAGATCATCATACATTTAAGAGTTGATAATAACAAAATGATATGCAACTGTTAGGCTCACAATGTAATAGATATTCACTGTTCCTAAGTTCTCTATTTTTACTTAAAGAAAAGTTCCTTACCGAGGACTCTCAAAGGTAGGTAATTTTCCACTCCTTTCAAGCATACAAGCACATATGTAGTATTCCTCCATTCGGTGGTCTCTGTACACTTCTCAGGTTGTACTACTCTCCAGCAGTCAAAATCTGGGGCTACCCAGGGATTTACCAGACCTGCTGGGACGCAGAGATTCTCTACAGTAAGCGACTTGGACGGAGATTGAGCTCTCACACAGACTGTCACCTGTAGCCAGAGGCTCGGGCATGAGAGAAATGGTCCTGTCACCTTGTTTGGACTTAGAGCAACACCCAAAGTCTTAGTAACTGGCCTCTGTGTACATGTACAAGCAGCAGAATATTTAGAAAGTAATAATTTTCCACGTATAGTTATTTCGACAACAAAGTGATAACAAAAGGAGTATAAATACGAACTCTGAATCAGAAGTTATCAGCTATGAAATCTGGTTTTCCGACATTAAAATAAGAATGGACAACTGTTACTAGTTTGTTTATTACAATAACCTGACACGAAGTCCATCAAAAACCTACAATGCATAATGTTAACAAGTTTGGAAAAATTTGGATTTTTTTTTAGAATTGTTTGATTGCTGCATAAAAATTATATGTAAACTTCATTATATTTGGAATGCTGTATTTGAACATGTCTCTGCCTTTTTCTGTTGAGTATTTGCAAGCAAGTTATTTATATGTTAGCACCTATGGAGTGGTGCTAGCTCCATTATTTCAGACATTCTTACTTCCAGTTAAAAACAACTTTTTTTTTTTTTTTTTTAAATCAGGGAAAGAATCTTTCGAGGAATCTGGTTAGAATAGACTACAAACACTTTGGTTATAATTATCTTACATTTTGTTTATTCATTTCAAATGGAAAGGTAGAGTTTTGTTTAGAAAGTCTCCAGCTCATATGTGTCATGCTTTATTTTTGTCATGTTCAAGTTAAAAAAATGTTTCCAGTCTAAACTCTTTGAAGAATTTCTCATTTTCAAAAACAAAGAATTAACCCCAAGTTTTTCCATCTTGAAAATGCAGGTGCAGTGTTACGAATAAGGGATGCTCAGGAATAATTGTTGATATCCAATGTGGTCTTGTTGTTCATCCACTCTGCTTTCAGTGTTGTCCTCTATGCAGTTCAGGGTGTATCATGTTTCATGCTTGTGTTTCAGAATTAAATCAAGGTTTCTGTCTGTGTTTTCCTGTTTATTGCACAAAGCATACCAACAATTTTGTGTTACGTTATTCTCTTGAGGCACGCTCAGTGCTGTGTACATTTTGACGCAGTCAGTCCAGTAGTGTAGTGTTACATGATCACTAGAAATTCAGCACAGGAATATGAGGAGCAGAGTTAGATCCAAGTAGTCCAAAATTTTCCCACTGTTCTCAGAGAACAAATCTAGATTTATTTTTAGATTTTCACTGCCAGGTTTGGTTTTTCAGATATGATAATGTAGAGGTGTTGTTATGACATATAGTACTATATTCCTAGTGTTTGTCTCTTGGATGGTGGTTATTTTGTATTTTGGTTTTATCGTTTATAATTGCAGGCAAAAATACTAGTTTTAAAAAGGGCTCTGTCAGTGACAGCACACTTAACATGTTCAGCCACTTCACAGTATTTTATTTCTCTGAAAAATAAATCTCTTCACCCTGCTCTCAAAAAAATTATATCTAGGATCAAGTGCACGATAGGGGTTCGTTACCATAGTAAGAATAGCATTATATTACATAGGCAGTATATTACAATGACAGCATGTTATACTCTTAGTGTGGACCTAAATGTACTAGAAGTATGTCAATAGGGCAATTAAACCCTCCTCTATGGTAAACATACAATTTTGCTGGCAGTACATCTGTACTGCCCTCTTCTGCTAGCGCTCACACCTCCTCTCCTGCCTGGCTGACGGAATTGCACCAAGAGAAGATTATCATCCTGACTTTGTAAGGGATTTTCTTTTAAGAATAATTTCTTAAAAGTTTAAGGTGTCAGCCTATATTCTTGCTGGCGAGTGATCACACTACTTGTACACAAGTTTTGGTTATTTTACTTGCAAACCTGAGACTGTTCTTCAGGCCATTTGTACAGTTATGAGATCTCTTCTTTTCTTGATTTAAATGTGCATCTCTTTGCTGTGTAAAGAAAAAAAAAGGTTAGTCATGCTCATAATTATTACCAAAAATCTAATCTGTTGATAATACACAAATAAAAGTGGAAACAGATGGACTTCTCCTACCTTTAACAGCAGAGATTGTATGCCTTAACATTTGTTGAAGAGATTCTCTGGGACTCATTTTTTAGGTTCTTTCTGTTCCATACTAAAGCATCTCTCTCTGGTCCTCTTGCCTGCTCTTCTACTGTTTACTTCCTTATAACTTAGGATGATATTATAATGCTTCCAATTAGTCATATTTAAATTCCTTTGTTCTCAGCCTCTCTCACATCATTGGTAAGGACTGGCATTCAGCTAGTTTTCCTGTGTGAATTTATCCCTTTGTTAGAACTGAAAAAAGTCGTTGATCTTATTTTATTTTTATTTGCTATGTCTAGTGAAACACAACTTTCTAGGCAGCAACTGCAAATGGGTGTTTCTCCTTTCTTACTGACATTTTTAATACATTTGGTTTTAACAAGGGTTCAGATTTTCACAGGTAAATCGTTGGTTCCTTTTGCTTTCTGAAGAGGTCAACATAAAAGAGTTGTATGACAAGGCAAGTTGTGTAACATATACATGTTACTTTGTGTAAACTAAAATCAGCATGTGTATGTATAATAGGCTTCCCGTTTGTGTAATACTCCTCAAAAAAATTAGATTGAATTTGAGGCTCTCCAGCAGGCTTGCTGCTGTCATGTTGCACATTGCATCTCTCAGAAGGCATCTCTCAGTAGTTTCATCAAGTTCACGGTGACTAATGTTACTTCTTCAGGTCTTCTTAATCTCATCATCTCGCTGGTATTTTTTGTGACACAATGGCCTTCCATCCAGCACAATTCTGTTTCTTTTTTTAAGTGCGTTTTGGGGTGTACACTGCAGTGGATAGTGCTACTGTTTGGTAACAGGGATAGCTGAAGCATTTTTAATTCATATGGGTATCACCATGACCCCAGACAAAGGCAAACCTGCACTGTAGGAGAAGCACACAGAGAAGATTAGAGAACTTTATGTCAAGAACTTCTCTTTTATATATTTTAATACATCTTAGATACAGTTTGTTACTATCTGCTTTATTAAATCAGTGGAGCTAAGTCAGTATGAAATGGACTAATGTATTGTAGCTATGATTACTTACAACGGCTTGCATGAGCCTTACATTTTTAAATTAATGAACAGAATAGCTACAAAACGAGCCCTGGCTACTTAGTTCGCTATCCACACAAACAGGAGGAAAGGCTGCTGTCCTGGCGTGGTGGGATGGCTGCTACACAGTCTGGAGACTGCTTCAAGGATAAGTTCTGCTGAGCCAGGGTGCCCAAATGCGGTGCATTATTAACTCTTGAACACACTGCTGGAATCTAGGAGTGCTAGAGCATATCATGCAAATTCCCTTGGCCTCATGGGCAGCAGCACCTGTGGAAAGGGATAGGAGGTGATGGCAAATGCAGTGGTGGAAAAGGGTAGGAAAGAGAAGGGGACTTTCTGTGCAGTGCTTTCTCCCCGAGCAGCTATTCTCTGCCTTCTCCAGAAAAAGACAGAGTTAGGAGGTGTTGCACTATTGCATCAACAGCACAGAGCAATCCATGCTCTGCTTCTGATGTGCTGGTGTTAATGTCTCCGATATCAGCTGGTGCTTGGTATCAACTAATATTTCTGATATGAGAAAAGCCCTGGTGACCGCATGACAAAAACAGTAAGCCAGCAAGGAAAAAAAGTTAAAATGTTGTTCTTCCTTACAAATCAAACAAAGCTGGAAAAAAAGCCAGGTTTTTACAAGGCTCCTCTCTCTGTTCTTTGGGATGGTTGGAAGACACTGGTCATGGCAAAGGAGGATCAGGTGAGTCGGGTCTCAGAAGGCTAGTAAATCATTGCTGTCATTTTGGCAAAGGGTGGTAGCATGGACATCCTCACAGTCTCCCTTAGAAAGTACACTGTAAGAAACTAGTATTGTTTTTATCATACCACTTTTCTTGCACGCTTCAATTTTTTTTCAGGCTATGTGTTAAGGAACCATTTCTTAAATAGTACATAACCTTTCTTTAGAAATGTTTTATATCACTGAGCTTGTTCTGTAAAAAACATGAGAAAATGATTTTTAAATACACACATAAGATTTTCTCATATATTTGGGTGGTCTTTATCTGCTTGATTCTTACTGGCTTCTCAGCAAAAATGTTGAAGTCATCCTTCCCATAATTGTATTACCCTTTGTACATTGTCTTTTTGCTTTTACTAAGGTTGAAGAACTGCATTGCTGCTTGTTGTATACATTTAAAAATAATCATATCTAATCAGAACAGTGTTAATATACAGAAAAGTGTGTAGCTGATCACTAAAATCCCTCATCCAGTCATTCTTGTAGCACTCACTAAACTTTCACCAGCTTCAGTACCAGAAGGGATATGCCTGCAGCTTCTAGAATGAGGTCTGATTTTTTGTCTACACAGGAACTGGCTTTGCTTATTTGGAAAGGCATTGTCAAAACAACTAAAGGGATTTAGATGCCCAGATCCTATTGATTTGTTGTTGTTGTCATTTAATTTGGGCCTTTGAAGGTAACTGAGACAAGCAAGTATACTAAGAGAAACATAGCAGCAGTTGTCTTAAAATTTGGCATACTGAATAGGGGTTTAGGTGAATTGTGCCCATTCTGTACAATGTGCAGGGAAGGGGACTCACAAATGTTTTTGATGTTTCTATAGAATATGATTCTTCTTTACTCTGTTATGTTCCTCACCACTTCCTAGGATCCCCCTGGAGATAATTAGGTATCATGCTGAAACTCCTTCACACAAACTGAATTTTGAAGAAAGGAAGCAGCTGGATGAGGATGTGTCTGTTGCTGAGGTTGAACAGTCAGCCTGTGCCCTTGAACAAAGCCCCCAGTCTCAAAGGAATTTCTACTGAAATATATGAATAGTTCCAGCATATTTTGGAACATTACCTAACTCTAAGTTGGATGAATCATACGCATTGGTTTTATATCTGCTGTTAGCTCAGTTAATAGCTATGTATTAAGAAACATGATAAGAATCATGAAAGTTGTGTCTCCTACAGAGCTGTCTCGTTATGCAGTACAGATACTAAATTGCTTTCTAAACTACAATTCTGAACAATTCTTTCCAATTTTGTTCATGAAGACTGAACTGCTTTCACATGGAAAGGGCATGACTTACACATTGGAAGACTACATATAATACACTATATTCTGTATTCAGTATAGAATCTGTTTTATCATCTGAATATAGAAATAGTGTTTCATCATGTACAGTGGAGCTATCACGGTATGGTAACCAATAAATAAATTTATGTTGGTATACAAACATTCATTTTTTCCTTGGATATAAAACAAATCAAAGAGCTAATGGAATATGATACTTATATACAGAATCCTAAAGACTAATTCTCAGATAAAAATAACCTGCATTTAAAATGAAGGCAGAAACTCTGAGCTTGTCGTACCTGTAGTACTGAGCTTCCATTGAGCTTCTTTTGAATAGAAATATTGAGTGTGCTACATAAATCTGATTTTTTATTACGTTTATTACCTGCTGTTTACTTAAATTAGTAAGTATTAATTATCTGCTGACCAAAAATAATTCAGTTATACCTGGGTGTGTAACCTTTCATATGTTGAGTGGAAAATCGTATTCAGTAATTCTTCTCATATTGCCTTACCCAACACGAGAGGAAGAAAAATATCACATGAATGTTTTATGGTCGAGCCTTCATCTGTGGACTGTTGTGGTTTAAAGACCGGTCGCCCGTAAGGAAGAATAGAGTTTCAAGCAGCTGTGTTTTGTTTCTCACCCCATCAGACAGCAGCACGTGCTGTGCTGATTGACCATGGCCTCTAGCAGAGGTCCAAGGACTCAGCCTCACATCTTTAGATCTGTGGCAGACAAATCAATTGTTCAGAAGTCAGTTTCCTTAGCAATAAAATAAATCATATGGTATGTAAAGAAGAAAACACTTAGCAATATTATGGCTAGTTTTGTAATTATCCCAAATAGTGGCAGTTGGATGCCTGTCTCATGCAGCTTTAAGACAGGTGGGGAAGACGTATAGATCTGAAGCTTTAAGTCCTACCCTGTAGTAAATGACATATGTAGTTCTCTGTGAGAGCAAAAAGGAAAGATAGTTTTCAAATTTATTTGGTATCTGTTAGGAGACACAACATCAGGGATGACAGTGTTACCAGCAGTAGCTTGATAAATTGCCTCTTCAGATAGGTCAACAAAATGTTGTGGGATCTGGAGCTATAATAACATGTACGAGTTCTATGTCCCTTGTTTTTTTCAAGTATACCTTAAAGATATGGTGAGTTATTCCTACATATACCTGCTGGGCTGATAAAACAACTAAGTAGCTATTCTCAGCAGATTTGATTTAACCCATTCTTAAATATCAGAATGTACATCTCTCCTCCATTCTGAATTTTTCACTTTACTTAGCACTTCTTGTGTTCACTTTCCAGATCACGTGAATGGTCACTGTACAAGTCCCACGTCCCAGAGCTGCAGTTCAGGAAAGCGACTTCCCAGCGCGGACGTCTCAAAGGCAAACCGCCGGGGGCCTGGGCGGCCCCCCTTCAGAAAAGCACAGTCTGCAGCCTGCATGGAGATTTCTCTCCCGGTCACCACAGAAGGTGGGTGGCAATGAATATTATGCTAGGTATTGTGAATTCCTCACCAGGTGTGAAAGCAAATAACTTTAGCATGATCCTTGTCCTAGTCACTGCCCTGAACCGCTGCCTTCAGCTGACTGTTTAGAAGTAGAACAACCCCTGTGTGTTAGTGTTGTTACTAACAAGCCTGCTCCTGAGCTCTGCGCTGCCTAGGGATGCTGAACCTCACCCAACTCTTACAGCCGTCCCCTCGCCTATATGGATCGGGTGCTTTGTTCTGGAAAAGCGATTGTTCATAGCAGCTTATGTACAGCTACTGTGACAGCTAGTAGTACTAATGTTTTAAACTCTCATTGTCTCTACTTATCAAGCCTGAAAATGAGTAAGATATTTTTAGAATGTGAGTTCAGGCTTTGCACATGCACATTTATTTATTTATTGGTACTGAAGACTTTATAATAAATTCCACAATCCGTGGCCACCATTTATGGTAAAACCATAGCCCATAATCTAATAATTTTTTTCTATTTATAATAAGTCTCTTGCTTTAATGCTTGAAACAAGTCTTCAAATCTTGATCTACCTGAATGCAGAGTTTCGACAAAACTGGGAGATACAAAGTCAACCAGTCATGGCAACGCACTGCACTTAAAACTTAGAATAAGTCAGTTTTAATTTCGGCAGTGCCGGCTATCTCACTGCAGATCATTTAAGCAGAAGCTTTCAGCTGATGTGTTTTTCTTCAGTCTTGACAGTGTTCCCACTATGCTGTTCGTGTCCTTGACCCATGTCTTCCAGGCTTCCAGCTTCCCCACATTCCTGCAATAGGACAAAGCATCGTCCGTGCAGAAAAGCTTCAGTTTATCAAAAACTGAAGAAGCGTAGCATCAAAATAAATGGTATAGATCTGTAGTGTTGGTTGTGTTCAATTTTAATAATAGGCAAAATATTAATAATATTTAAACAACAGAAATGATAGGGTTTAATATTTTAATAATAAAATAATTAATTTGAACAATTAACTCTTTCAAAAATCCAGGTTTTAATTTTAATCAGGTTGCAGAATTATTTCCCAAGTGCCAAAGAGATTATGATTCCCTGTGGCTGTTGTCTGGGCTGTAGCATGGCCTGAAGCCCCTGTGGTGCTGTAAGTGGGAGGCAATGGACAACACCTGGACCCGAGCCCTCTCTCTTGTAAGGAGCATTTGTATCCTAACCTGCCCACCTGCAAAGGTGTCTGCACCACAGAAGTTCTTTACAGCTGGAACCAGTACTCCCTGATTTTCTTGATCGTTAATGGAGACAGAACAAGAAGAATTCTATAACTCAGAGTGTCTTATTTTGGTTTTTTAAATGCAAATTAGTGCAAATACCTTTGTAACTAGTGGCAAATTACTAGAATCTTTGATTTTTTTTTCTTTATGGTAACAGAAGTTAGCAAATTATTTTCTGGCCTTTCTTCTGATTACTGTGGGGATCACACAACAGAAAAATTGTCTACATGTGTGAGACCCTGTAAGAAAACATCCTAATTTGGCACAGAGGATTCCAAGATTATGTTCTTGACTGGAATGGAGTTGATATCCCGAAGTCTTTTGCAGTGTCCTCTAGCAGCTCCTTCCATTTGATTTAAGAACAGCATTTTCCTACATTCATCCATGGGACACAGAGCACAACATGGTCATTATCCAGCTCCCTTTGCACCAAAGCAAATGAGAAGTGCCCACATGATCTGTTTTTCTGACTTTACTAGGCAAGTATTAACCTTCTGCAGAGGAACAGGGTCAAAAACTGGGGAGTGAAGACATTTCAAGAGACACTGATGTTTCTTTACTGACCACTCAACCATCTCTCCTTTAGGAGAATGTTACAGTAACATGGACTCGTCAAAGATTAAGTCATAGGCTGACCAGCAAAAATATTAAATCACATTGGAGACTTCGTGTAACATATGACAAAGAGTAATCCTGAGCAATCAATTATAAGAAGTAATCCTGTTTAAATACTAAACCTACTATAAATCTTAGTTTAAACTTGGATTAATTAATGGTTCCTATGTGAACCTTGTACTAAGGCAGACTTACAGAGCTCTGAGGTGTTTACAAATTCCTGTGCATAAGAGCAGTTTCCATCTGTGTAATCATCATTTTTTCCTCCACATTAGTTATTGATGATGATCATAACATGACCCTTTCATCTACCTCTCTTTATGCATCACACAAATGTGGTAAGTACCATTGTCACATAATAGCTCATGGTGTAAAATATATCACTGCCACAGTAGTTTCTATTGCTGTGTGTTTTTCTTCATCCTGTGTAGTACCAAATTCTCTGGAATTCTTTTGTGCAGATAGTGCTGCAATATCATACATAACTGGGGCACAGTACTACCTTATTCTTTTGTGCTTGTTCTTTTCTTTTTCATTCCCATCCTCACAAAGTAGAGTCAGTGACAGGAAGAACCTACAGCCCCACTAAGGTCCCACTGACTCTTGTGTACAAAACATTTAGTAATACAGTGGCACTTTTGATGGCATGATGATGCTTTCTGTGTATCTGTATCGTGAAAGATTCTGTTTCTGTGGTTCGTCACTAATTATAATACCAACCAAGTTTAATATTGAAGTATTAATATATCTCTTTCTAGTTATAGTCATCTACCTTCCTTTCAGGCATGTGGAGTAAATTAAAGTGACATTAAAAAAAAAAATTAAAGTATCAATAGTGCCACTGAATTGGTATTACAACTGTCAGTAAGGTCAGTGAAATGACCGCTGCAGGAAAGAGCCAGACAGTTTCTAGTGTAATTTATATTAACATGTAATAAGATGGAGCATGGTTTGGGTTTGTCCTTGAGTGTGTGGGTTTGTGTACAAATCACCTTGTCTATAGACTAAGCAGTTCTATAGACTAAAATAATTTTCTCATTATTTATATTCTCTCATTAAAACAAAGCCATCTCTCTAACTTGTCTAAACTTTTTTTTTAGATGCCTGTAGTATTAGTCTTTTGACTTCTAGCTCTACTAACTCATCTGTCTGGAATGACTGACATTCCACCATTCTTCATGCATCTTGACTTTCTAGACCTAGTGTTTCGGCAAGTGGTTTGATTTCTTTCCAAAGGTTTTTATACTAAATAATAAGACTGAAGGTGGTATGATTCTTGAAAGATTCTTAAGATGGGAATAAAGAGGAGGGTGGGTGAGAAGGAAGATGAGAAAAAATATTTGAGAAGGAATATACTAGAAGAAACATTCTCTCCAAAATGTGGACCTGGCTTTGATCAAAACCTTCTGGTTGAGCTGTTCCAAAAATAAAATAAAAAAATCTTCTTGGTGCTAAGAATTTATTAGCTACTTAAGAGGATATTCTGCAACAAACAAGAGATCTATTCACAAGAAATGGTATTTTTTATATATATTCTCATGTGGTGAATCAATATACATATTTTATGCCCTCGCTAGAGCAGTAGTATTTCAGGTTAGTATTTGGTAGGATTTTATTATTCTACCTAAGTAGAATTTTTATTAGAGATTGCTATCTCAATAGTGTTAAGCACTTTTTTATACATAAAAAAAGCGCCTTTGTGTGTGTGAGTAGATGGTTCTTACCTTTTCTTAAGCCTGTTTCTGAGGCACTGATAACACTTGGAGATTTTTTAAATAATGCTTCGAGTTCCTGGTCTTTACAACGTCTTCTAATTGATTTGATTAAAAAGATAATGCATTTTGGTGAGTAATCATAAGATATCTATTATAATAATAAGTTAGTCTTCCCCTATCACATTGGATTTCAAAATCTACTTATTTAAATCTGATCTTTTGGTACAATAGGAACTGTATTCCCGGTATTATCACCAAGTGTACTTTCAAGCAACTTTCACACAGTAAATTCTCCTGACTTCATTCCTGTTAGCTGATTGTCAAGATTTTGCTGCCTCTCACCTCTTTATATGTGAAGAAGGATTCTTGATATAGAAAGGCATTTTTGAAGAACATCTTTGCAATGATGAATCATAGGAAGAAAATGGAGGGCGGGGGAGTGTCTTGTATTCCGCTGGTCAAAATATTGCAAACTGTTCAGTTTCATAAAGTGCTGATATTTCTTCCACATTCATAGAAGAATAATTCAAAATCCAAGTAACAGTAGTGGAGGAGTGGATTCTGTGTTTGCATGATTGCTGTTACTGCTCAAAACTATGTCTTTTCTGGCACCCTCATCTAACATGGAAAAACTTGAAAAGCTCTAAAGTTTTTTAAACTCAACAAGATTTTATTCCAAGCTAAAGATCACTGCTATTTCAGTTTCAAAGCTTAGTTGTTGGTTGGGTTTTTTTTAAAGCCACTAGTATCTAGGTGAAATAGCCTGTTATGTTTGTATTTTTGTCAATAATTGGCCAGATATTTAATACAGCACTTCTCAAATACCATTTATTCTATTTAAAATGTTACATATTGTCCTGTAGTATCTTCTGGTTTCATAAATGCAGTACTCTCACAGCTACGCTAAGAAATTCTTTAGTTGCTCAATATTCTATATCTAAATTCAGCAATTAATTAGAATTTTACAAGTTTTTAATATCATGTAATTGATACTAAACAATCTTGTTTTCACATACTTTTAAGTAAACTGTCTCTTCCTTGCAATAATATAAGAATTTAATTGCATTGTAAACAAAATCACAAGTATAGGAAATTCCATTGTTGAACTTCTAAATTCCTCTAGTCCTTTTTGACCAGAAGTTTTTAGGATTTTAGAAGTTACTGATTACATTTCTTTGACAAGGCTTTCTTGCGCAGGGTATAAACTTTTTTTTACTCCTTGCCTGCATTCACACAGAAATTGGAGCATTCTGTATATGTATTGTATATGTGCATGTGGTTATATCATGTGCCTGTGGTTATATCATATGCTTAGGAAGAAAGTAAAGGCAGAGTGGAGTTTTTCCTTTGAAATGTTGTGTTTGGAAATCTATTTTCTCCCACCAGCAGTGATGGAAAACTGTCTTTCTTTTTATTATTATTTTTATTTCCCATTATGTAGTTTTGAACTACTCCAGCTTAATCTCCCTTGACTAGAAAGGCCATTTTGATGTTAGTGCTACAGAATTGCTTTGAACAAGGAATCCTAACAAGGATTCGCTGTGCATTGTAATTTTCTAGAAATGCTAAGAGCAGAGTCCTTGCATTTGCTTTAGCTTTTCTTTAAAATAATTAATTTTCAACATTTACCTCAGCTTTTGGATTAACTCTTTTGATTACACGTAGTTAAAATTTGATGTAAAGCACTTGAATTGAAATGTCACTGTGAGCTGCCAAAATGAACCACTCAAGAATATTTAGTCATTATCTTTAATAACCTTATCAAAAATTCTTTGGCAAGTACAATACAATTTCCATTTTAATAGATCCAGTGTACTTTTATACTTGAAGTTTTCCTTTTGCATCTCTATATGGAATGATTAAAACTGTTTGGAGGATAAGTTGTTTTGTCTTCTGTGATTTTGTCCAATTTGTTTTGGAAATGGGTAGTATTTCATATATATTATGTACTTTTAAACTTCTTTTATTATTCAAAAGTATTTGTGTAGATCACCATAAGAAGCTTTGTAGACATCCTGGCAGAG
The DNA here is from genome assembly GCF_036013445.1 of Caloenas nicobarica. NCBI lineage: Eukaryota > Metazoa > Chordata > Aves > Columbiformes > Columbidae > Caloenas > Caloenas nicobarica. The sequence continues at coordinate 89,677,404 of NC_088245.1, read as the reverse complement.
GCTACCAGATTTTTTTTTCCTGCTGGATTTTGGTATAGGTTTTGGAGTTCTAGGATGCTGAGTTTTTTGAGGCTTTTCGTTTGGTTTTTAGATTCAGCAAATTTCGCAATGATTTTCTGTGTCTGTAGGTCAGCCTGTCATTTTGGCCTATTGTTTCTATAACAAGGCTTCCAAAGCCTCGGGACCAACCTGAATGTTAATCAGTGTTTGTCTGTATGTGTGTGAAGCCACAGAGGAGGACTGATATTTGCTTTTGTAAGTCCAGCATGCTGTAGTTAGGGTCTTGGAAATCTGATATTAAGTCGTTATCTTATAAAAAGTCCGCAGCCTGAGGAACCAGGCTCGGCTGATGTCATGCTATATATTGCAATATTTCCTACATAGCTTCTGAACAATTTTTGTCATTTTTTCTCTTGTCAGTTATGGCTCTACTGTTACGCTGTCTGCAACGGTGCTGTACACATAGAACATTGGATTTTTTTGGACTGGATGAGTGAATATGACCATTAGGTTTCCTCCCCGTGTGTCAAGGTGGGGAGAGAAGAGGGAGATTTCTGGTTTTGTGATTGGCTCCTTTTTTCTTGGGTGTATTGGGTCTGAAGCCTGCATGCTGATGCAGACTAAGTGATGACAGCCTAGAAGACAATCACTGCACTTTTCAAAGGTAGTGGTTCCTAGACCTCCAAGGAAAGAGAGAAACAATCTGGTGGCTTGATCTAGAAAAGTACTGAAGAAAAAGCACAAAATGATTCAAATGCATAGCAGGGTATTGCAGAGAGGAAGGGAATAACCTGCTGTCCATGTCTGCTGAGAAAAGGACAGGATGTAATGGACCTAAATTACTAAGGCAGAGGCATGAGTTCATGGAGACAGGAGATTAATTTTGATCACAAGAGTAGTTAACTGCAGAAATGGATTCTCTGGGGAGGTTGTTGCATCTCTGGTAGGTTTTCAGAGCAGCTCGTGCTCTCCGCCACATTCCCTTTGCCGTCCCTCTCCCTGATGCAGAGTGAATGATTTCTGGTGAACTTCCTTGCCCAAGCAGCCAGCCAAGCTGACACTGACCTGATCCACTGGGCATGGTACAGCAGTCATGGGGCCTCACTTCACAAGGCCGCTAAGAGCCGTGGCTTTTCACAGCTCGGCTTTCATAGCAGATGGAAAAGCCTTTGGCTTGAAATTTTTTCATTTATTTTTTAGTGAGGGGATTATGGCATTGGTTCTGCTTGTAAATCATTTCCATTTTGTTAGCACTTGAAATTACTTTACACTGTTGTAACTAGTAACAGTTAGAATAGTATAGTATTAAATAACTTAGAGACACTGTGGTAAGCCGTAGTCTCCACTAACTATTCCGTTTGTTACCACATTTCTTGTTGTTGCAAAGAAGCAGAGGAAAACGTTGCATAGAGGACCTAGAAAGACTCTTTCTTATTGCAGAAACCTTTATTCAAATAAAAAGAAGAAGTTATTAGGAAGCCAAAATTATTTTTTCCTGTATTTAGGACAATCACAGCACTTCTGGTCTAATGGGCACTGCCAACTCAAAGATTTCTGAACAGCAAATTCTGTATGGCTGTAATAAAACATTTGGCACCAGGAAAAAAAGCAAGTGTTTCATGGAAAGATATGTCAGCATCTTCTCTAAGGTTTTCATGTCTGTTTCAAAGAATTCCGTTTGAACGCTGAACTATGAGATCCATATGCTAGTCTTGGTGGAATATAATGGTTTCCAGAAGTTACTTGTCCATAGTGTTATGTTCTTTTTCAGTTATGGTGGAGATGAGAGTGCGTGTATTTGTTTTCTACCATAGATAAAAACCTTCTCTTTTCCTGCTTCCATTTAGGAAGGAGGTGTAGATAAATTTTTAAGGTGAGCAAGAGGCAAAGCCCAGTCTGTCTGTGATACAGACACAACAAAAATAATAGCAACTGATCCTGGGAGTAGGGGGACATTTCAGCCCACCTACTTCAATCCATCCCTTACATCCCTTAGACCAACCTGTGCCTACAGCATACAGCCCCCAGCTTTCTGCTGAATGCTGCAATTGCGAGACTGCAAAAAGCCAGTGGAGCTGTCATCATTTAGCCTGAATCATAATCTTTATTGGATCTAACCACGGGTTTACCTTAGAGGTTTAAGTGGACTTTAAGTGCGCATCTGCCTAAATCTGGTCACGACAGAGCTTGCAATACCCTATGACCCTGGAAAAAGCAGTGAGGGGAGGTTGTCTAAAGACTGAGGTGCCTTGTGAAATTGCATATTGAATGGCCTGGAAAGACCTGTGAAGAAATGGAGAAGAGCCTTGCACAGATGCATGTGAGCTACTGGTGCCTAAGTTCCACTTCTGTTGGGCTAGATAGAGTTCATGTTTGGTTTCTCCTTGGAGTACGTTTTCTGTCAGGTTCTAGTAGGATGTTAGGATCCACCTGTTTTCTTAGAGGAATCTACAAATTTTCCTTGCTTTTAAAACAACCAACTAAATGAAACTTTTGTACTTCTTACATTCACTGAATGTCTAGCCAGTTTTCATTTAAATGATGATTTGATTCCAAGTTAAGCTAATTTCAAACTGTACTCTAGGCGTGTTGAATTTGGAGGATCTGTTTTGCACTGCATGCTCAACTTTAGCATTATTCTGCTTGCTAGCAATTGCTTCAGATCAACATAAACTGTTTTTCTGTATCTGAAATAATTTTTGAAACATTTTTTGAAGTGGAACACACCATTGGGTGGTTCCTGGTACTTCTGTGGCAGAATAGAACAGGTGGTGGGCTGTTGTGTATAGAGGACTAGGGAAGAGTATAGGGATATTCTGAGGTTGTTCGAGTTATATGACAATATCTGTTCCAAAGGGTCTTTTAAAAGAAAAGCTTTTATAACTACACTTCAGTTACACAGGCAGAGGATCTGTGAGAAGGTGAAAAAAAGAGAGTCCTTTAAAGTGCTTTCACTTGCTTCATCATAACATTAACTATTTTGACTTTGTTATTGAATGAACCCAAGGTTTTTCTTCTATAATGCCTTTTGTTACTACTTTGTTATTGGGTACTTCCACATATGAAAGTTATGCAACATACTATTTTTTCCCAAACAATCGATGTTATGTAAGACGCTTCAGCAGAATGAATATTTTAGGTTGGGATTTAAGTTTTGGGAAATGGTGATGTCTTTGATTAAAAAACTTATGTCCAAATTTCTAGCTTATATCGAAACCGAGCTCTTAGTGATCTGAATGTGAAGACAGTTCGTGTTAAGTCAAGGGAAGTGATTCATAAAACTGAATATGGAAGTTTGATAGTTTACTTACTGTAAAGATCTCTTGCATTTGTATCTTTCTATGAAAAAGCTTATTTCTCCTTCATTTTCAACATGAAGAATAGCTCTGCCCTAACAGTTCCCTTCTGTTTTTAAAACATGCCGAACTAAAACCTAAGCCTGAACTTTACCATACTCTGGAAATATCAAAATAAAGATCCAAGTCTGGTGACTTGAATCTGTTTTCTCTTTCGGGCCTGTATTTGCCATCATTTCCATCAGTCTTGTACCAGTACAATTCTATGAAGCCATTCAGGTTACACTGCTATAGCTGCAGCAGCTTCAGGGCAATATGTTTCAGAACTTCTTCCAGGTAGGGTCAAGCATCCTGCAAGTGTGAGCTCCCTGTGAGCACAGACACAGCCACCCTGGTTTGAACGCTCTGCAAGCAGTGTATTCACAGGCCTTTCCACTTAGTTTTAGGGAAACTTACTTGAGTTGATCCAATAGGAAATTGTTCACAGTAAAAATTCCGGATTATTATCGCATCGTTTGTGCTTAAGACGAGTTCTGCTGCTTTCTAGTGAATTGCTTTATGTGGAATGCAGCTTCAGAGTGGCGCTATTAAAATGTGTTTGAAGATGTGTAAAGTAAACGTGCAGTATTCTTAAATGTGTGAAAACCCTGCAGCGTTACCTCCTGCCCCTTTCTCTTCTGTGTTGCTGAAGCATTGCCGTCAGTAATATGGTTCAGTCTCTGTCTCTCTGTGATGTTACTGTATGCAAATTCATGTTTGAAGTGTAATTCCTTTACTGTATGTTTACACTGGCATTCAGAGATTTGCATGCTTTCCTGACTATATGATTTTAAAAGTGACAGATTTCTCTTAAAATTTTTAGATGGTGATCCTTAAACTGGCAAATGTTTTAATAGTTTCATTAGCTTCTGTTAGGTCTGATATTTGGGATTAAGACTTTTAGAAATCTCCAAGTGAGGAGAATATAAACCATTTAACTTTGTTTCCAGAATATATTGATTTCCATATCTAAAAGGTCGATTTTTGTATGTTTTGCAAGCAGATCGATTACTCAGTATGTTAAAACCAGGAAAGGACTGATAAATAGCATCCAAGACACTGACAGTCAATTGCAAAACTCTCCAGTAGTGAATGTAAAAATTTGCCATGAAAATGTTGATCTTTGTCACTGGTAGTTTTCTTTTATTTCTCATAACAAGTGGTACTTTCACATTCATTATTCCAAACTTCAAGGAGGAAATTACTTTGTGCTTCTGTGTTAGTGCTAAATCCATTATTTTAGAATAATCACAATGACAATTTCTTGTAAAAGATGTGAGGATGTGTTCCTGTTACAGAACCCTTGCTGCAGCTGAGAACAGAGAGGTCAGAACATTCCCCTGAAGATCCACAAGTCAGTGGCATAAATATTTTCATTAGTATCCTCCCTCCTTTTTTTTTTTTAATTCCATGGTAAAGTAAGGAAATTCCAGTTTTATTTCCACAGAACAAAAGGAATTAAAAAAAAAAAATCTCTGCAAGTGCTCTGTAACGGTGACAGTTGAAATACATGGAATCATTTACTCAAATTACCTTTTAAATTCTCAGAAAACCCCCAACCCTAAATTAAATATTTTGCTAGAGACCAATGCACTGCAGTGGGACAGCTCTGTTGTGCAAGAAAAGAGCTAAGACAATAGCTGCTCAGGGCTGCTTTCCTTTAAATGTCATGATGACGGTTGGCTCAATTGTTCTTGTCCTTTTGCAATGCATGCGATTTTGTGGCAGTAGGGCACAAATCCAGACGGGCAATGCTTCAGCAATTACACGGAATCAGTACATTCTCACACGACGAGCGTCACTATACTGCTCACACATGGATGAACAAAGGTAAGACTCAAAAACACTGGCTTCGTTTTATCTCAGCATGTGAGTCCAAGTGTCCCTGTGTGTTTCTGTCAGTGAGGTGGGTAGCAAGTTAGAGGTTTTGTGGTCGCTTTTAAATCAGAAGCCTTCTATTTGTGTGCTGCTGCTCATAGCTGCAATTTAACCATCAGTCCAGTGTTGTGAAGGAAGTTGGTTCCTGAGTTTCCATCTGCATCTCACTAACCCAAACCATGCATAAGACAGGCCTGAATGAAATCATTTTGAAGAAAGCAGGACTACTGCTAGGAGAGTGGTGGTATTTATATTGTGTGGTCTTAACCCGTGGAATGCAACTTTTTGAAAGGCACTGCCCGCAGATAATAATGCTTTTGCTCAGAGCCGCTCATAGTCTAACAGCCTGAACAATCGCATCTCCCAAATGATAGTCACTCACTCCTTAGCTCTCAGGGGATGTGGGACCCCTCTGATGGTGCTCTCAGCTCCCCCTCTGCCAGCTGCAGGAACAGCCTGGAGACCTACCTGGGAAAAAAAAAAAGTGCCAAGAAAACCAGGTCTGCAAGGGGAAGAGGAGGGAAAAGGACATGGTCGTCTGAGAGAGATGGCTGGGTGGGAGCAGAGGGATCCTGGGAGCTGGGTATGTGCCTGTCAGAGAAATGGGAATACTGGACTGCCTGAAAGCAGGAGGCAACTTGGAGGCAGGAGCCTATTTGTGAGAAAGTGTCATATAGCAGGATGTTCTGCAGAGAAGAGGGAACGAGAACTGAGGAACAGAAAAGTACCTGCCTCTCACATATGTCTGTGCTGTCCTCTCACTGACGCAAGGAGTCCAGATAAATGTTGTTGGATGTAGGTTACAGGGAGTACCTGGAAGTGGTCCTGGTTGGGACTCGTGCAGAGAGATGTAGTAGCTGACGTTCTTGCTCCACCCATCATGCAGTGCAAGAATAGGAAAATATAAGAGAAAACCCAAAATATGGCAGTTGGGTTAAGGGTTACTACACATTAGCAGTGTTCATATAGGACAACTTTCAGAATATGGGACATAATTTTAAAACATAGCAGTCATGCTAGGAAAGGATATGGCAATTTTCTAAAATTTCCCCAAAAAAATGATTTTATGTTTTTCTAGGATACAATGGAGTGGTTTGTAAATAGAGAATTTGGGATAGAAGCTCTTTGAGAACGGAGTCCCAGGGAAAAGGCCTACACTAAATTTTATCCCAAAATCTAGGAAAATAAGTGATTTCTACCTTGTTTAGAGCTTGCCAACGAAGTCACATAGTGACTGCAGCCTTTCATAGGTTTTGGTTTGCTCTTCAGATATGTTTAATGACTTCAAATTTTGAGATGTGTCATGCTGGTCTTTAGAATTTCAGTTTGAGTAGTGTATTTAATAGAAAACGGCACAGTATGTTCCCAAAAGTGTCCCAAAGTTTATATCTGTTAGTGTCAGTTCTGTGAAGATGTATTAGTTAACTGTACTGCACAGGAGTGAGGAACATTTCTTGTTAATTTAAAGAGGGAGAAAGCTTGATGACACATGCAAATGGCACATCATATATTTTAAGTTCCATGTATGTCGCCTACACTAACTGCATTTGTCCTTTCAACATCTTTCTCAGTTTGAGCACCACCACATTTGAATTTTGTGTGACTGTGATATTAATACACCTGTTAAGGAGAAAATGAATTACATAATAACATTGGTGGGGGGATATGTGTGTGTATATATATATGTGGAGCCCTGCTGATCTCTTCCTTGAAATTACCGTCTTCCTGTTCTTTACCTGGCAGCTATCACTGTGCTTAGGAAGGAACTGGGCCAACCTGTCCACTGCAGGAATCCTATAAAGTGCTTGGGGTTATGGGAGACACTAATTCTTGAGGTATTAGAAGCTGTGTTTGCACATGAATAAGCAATCCCTGTTTTATGCAGATATATTTAGCGGTACTGAGCCAGAACTGGAGAGATAGAACAGTGCCTACATGAAGGTGAAATGGGGTGAGACCAGTGCTTGGAAGTTCAAGTAGACATATGTTTCTCTTCCATGAGAGCTGGGGGCAGAAGTGCCAGGGAGGGCTGTCCTCTGAAGTTACGGATGCCCTCAAAGAACAGAAGCTGGCCCAAATGGCAAAGAGTAGCGGGAAAATCTGCTCCCATCCTAGTGTGCCAGCTTTTAAGGTAGCACATAGACTGACGCTTGCTGTAGTTCCAGTAGTGCTTTGCCGTGGTTCTCTGCAGTCTTGCCCAGGGAGCTGCTCTGAAGAGGATAATTTCAGCAGTTTACATGGAGTCACCTGGGTAGGGGGATGGAATGCTGCAGTACGTTGTCTGAGGAAGAGATTCACCAGTGAAACTGCTGCTTCTGGTGAGGAGCAGGAACCCTACATATGAGGCCTAGCCCCATTTTAAGTTGGAGTACGTGAGAAAGTCCTTTTCTAATTTTAGTCTTCAACCATGGCAGAAAGTGTTCCTCTTATTAAATGTTTCTGCTGGCTCTGCAGAGACAGATCTCTCTTCTGAGCTGTGAGGATAATTTCATACCCATCTGCTTCATAATGAAAGGTTCAGAAGTGAGCCTCTTATCTCTAGTCCAATAGCTTCAACTATTTCTCCATCTCCAGAACCTCCTGGTCCTCTAGTTGTTATTGTTACAGAAGAGCAACTTCTGTGAGGTTTCCAATGACCAAGCTCTATGTTTGACTCCAGGTTGGTAGACAGCAGCACTGGCAAAAATCGTTTTGCAAAGATTGTGCCCACAGCCAGCCCTACTCTCTTCTTCCCTCTGGCTCCTTTACTCTTCAGTAACTTTTTAGCATCAGCGTGCTTGATAACCTCCTGACAGTACCTGCTAATTCCAGGAGCTCCCTCCCACATCTTTGTGTCTCCTGCCTGGTACTGGGCAAAGCAAAGCAGAGACCCTTGCACCCTACAGCAGTCAGATGCTGTTCATTGTTATTTCTCTCTGACAAGTTCAGAGGGTGTCTCGGTACCTGCGTGGTTGCAGTGGGACAATGCAGCCCTGTCTCCAGCCGCCTCTCGCGGGTGCCTGCCGAGGCTGAGGCAGAAAGATGAACCAGCCAGCGCTGGCTCACTGTGCGGTTGTTGCTAGGGGCGCAGAGCAGGTTCCTCACTTTGCTCTCTGGGAAGCTAGAGTTGATTTGCACCCTGAGACGTTTTGGATGCTGGGATCAGTTTAGCAATGGGTGTCTTTTCCCCAGAGAGCAGTTATTAATAGCTTGACAATAAACGATGGCTGTGACTGCAGCGCTAGAACGTCCTAGTGATGGAAACAAGAACAGAGGAAAGGACATGTGCTCTGAAGCTGGTAATGGCATCTCCCTTCATGTCCTGCAGCAATGAGATACATGGATTAATTTTAAATGCATTGGTAACATATTGGTCTAAAATTATTTCACGCTATTTAGAACAAGTCCTTTGAGCTAAGGCTGTTGTAAATTCTAATTAGTCTATGCTAATCTACATAATAAGCAGCTATTTCTAATGCAGATCTAACTGATGAGGTCTGACAGCATTTTCCACACTTATTTGTCCACTGGCAGCAAGCTGGCATCGTGCTGTTATCAGAATGTTTGCTTAGGTTATGAAGACTCTCTATTTTCTGAACTCTACATGGAGTTTGTATTTGCTGCAGGCTTGTGCCCCTTCTAGGATTGCTGATTTATGCCTGTTTGCTTATATTTATTTATGCAGAAAATAGGGAAAACTCCTTCAGCCGTTCCCGAAGCTCCAGCGTGTCCAGTATCGACAGGGACTCCAAGGAGGCAATAACTGCTTTGTACTTCATGGAGTCCTTTGCCCGAAAGAATGATTCCGCTGTCTCCTCCTGTCTCTGGGTTGGAACGGGCCTCGGTATGGTCTTAATCCTCTCCCTTAATCTGCCTGCTAGTGACGACTTACGGCAGTCAGAGCCAGTCATGGTGTCACCAAGTGGTAAGAGTGCAGCTCTTTTCCTGTTTATTATCTGTCTTGGTACAACAGGGCGAATAACTGCATGGTTTTGTATGGCCTTTTGGGCAGAAATTTCTCAGTGCATGTATCAAGCAATGGTCACCCACTACACAGAGGGCAGACAGGTAAATAAAGATGCTCGAGTCACTTTGGTTGTGTTAGTTCCGAAGATTACCTTGTGTTGTGGGCAAAGTTACCTGTTTCTTGTGAGGGTAGGGAAATCAGCAGAGTTCCTTCATATTGTGAAATTACAGTCTTGTGTACAGCTCTGATTCAGTCCTATCTGGGATGCTGTGAACAGTTTGTCTGTCTTACTATTGGAAAACTGCAGAGAAGCAGAAGGGAGTTCAGGAAAGGAAATGAAAATGTTGGCAGGTTGAGGTACCAGGAGAGATCCTTGGCTGATTGAGTGACAGATGGCGTAGCAGAGAGAGCAGAGAGCTGAGAGAGGTCAGGTCTGAGGAGACGCACTATGCGCTTCGTATGTTTAAAGTAAAATAATGACAAAGAACGGAGAATGCACAGGAATAGAGGTTTCCTAGCCCCAGTTTGCTTAGAAAAACAATTCTGGAAGGTCACCAGACTAAGAGCAATTTTACTGCTGGGGAAAAAATATCCTGCTAGTTCAATGTAGAGAGAGCCAACAGCCTATCTGTATGGTATTCACAACATGTATTATATAAATTATTTTATATAGGCTGCCTGAGACTTTTTCAGTCCAGGCAGCCTATTCATTCACCTTCTGTGGGGACAGGAAGAATTGAGCAAGGAAGACTTGTCACTTTATCTGAATTAAAGTTTGCTGTATTTAGAAAACCTAAATGTCAGCTATGCCACTTGCATTCCCAGTACTGACAACCAGTTTAATTGTGGAGCCAGTGCCAGTGAGAGGAAATTATATTTTGCAGGCACAGTTCTGACACTGAAAGGACCCGTGCTGACCTTCGCCTGCTTGGACTGCATGGGGACATTGACACATCCACCATATGAAGTATGGAGGGACCCACACAGTGCTGATGATGGTGAAAAAACAAGGAAAAGGAAACTTGTCATGCATTCCCCTTCCTCATCCCAGGATATGGGTGATCATCAATTTGCAGTCATTTGTTCAGAAAAACAAGCCAAAGTCTTCTCATTGCCTTCCCAAACATGTCTTTACGTCCACAACATCACCGAAACGTCCTTTTTATTGCGAGCAGATGTGGTCACCCTCTGTAACAGCGTCTGTCTGGCATGCTTTTGTGCCAATGGGCACATCATGACACTGAGGTACTTATCTAACCAATCTTGTGGCAAAACTAAGCAAAGAGGTGGCACGGTGCCCTCACTTGTGTTTGCTCCAGGGTGTCTGATGCTCTGCATTAACTCCCTTGTGGGTGCATTTAATGCCCTGCCTTGTCCACAGCCATACCTGTTCCTTGGCCTGTCTCCATATGAGGAGTTAAGGCAGCCACACAGCAAAGCAAACCCCTTTATTTCATAGTAATCTCCCACCCGTGACAATTGATGGCTGATGATTTTTAACTATCATAAAAGAAAACCCTGATAATTTTGCTCAGATATGATAAGTCAGGTATAGAGGAGTATAGAAAAAGTCAGGCATAGAAAGGGTACTGTTTATCCAGTGTGAAGTATCAAGTCACATTCTTGGCATTTTGGAAGATTTTCCACTCAGAGCTCCTGGTTCCCCTTCCTCATCATCTCCACCAGTGAGCTGACTGTGCAGCAGCCCTGTGGCCATGCTCTCAGCTGGCTGCACCCCCTTTCCCCAGCCAGGCCACTGAAATTTTGGAAAGTGCTGTCCAAAATGGTGAACCAGGAGAAGCTGGAGGGACAACAAAGGTGATGCTGGAACTTTTGTCTGCAGGGTGCAAGCAGGGCCCTGCCATGCCTTTTTCTGCAGATGCCCGTGCTATGGCTGGGGGCAGCCCTTACCCTGCAAACTGCCCAGCCACGTGGCACAAGCCGCACTGTGCCACAGGCACGTCCCAAATCTAGATAGCAGCAGAAGGCTAAGGGTCATTGAGGCAGGGCAGCCGAAACTTCTCTGTGCAAGGAAACAAAGTATGACAGGGAGGCAGCATATTTATGGCAGAATTTTTCACCTTGGAGCTGCCCTTCAAATATTCCAGTTATGAAAAGCATAAACTTAAAATTTGGATTAAAAATGCAGCCGCAGAGCAGGCGCACCGTGCGTGGCAACTGGTGACTAACCCAAGTGTCTGCTTGTCTTCAGCTTGCCCAGCCTGCGCCCGCTGCTGGACATCAACTATTTGCCTGTAACAGACATGAGGATAGCACGGACCTTTTGTTTCACTAATGAAGGGCAGGCTTTGTATCTCAGCTCTCCCACAGAGATCCAGCGCCTGACATACAGCCAGGAGATGTGTGACAACCTGCAGGTAGGGCTCAAACCCTCACTTCGTCACTTTTGTGGTGGTGTGGGAGGGCCAGTGGCCTGACTTGTCAGATGTGAATTGCCCCGTGTTCACTATTAGATTGCTCAAAAGAGCATGCCATACCAGTCTATGGTTTCTATTGAAAAGACAAAGTTTTGAATAGTTAAATAAGTAATACTGGCGTTACCAGAGATGATAAGTTGTTGCCAAATAGCAAGCATGAGGTGTGGAAAAAAATATATTTTAGTATTTAGTAATTTTTAAAGTGAAGGTTGTGCTGTGGGAGCAGGAGAGACATGTTCCTCTCCACTTGCCCTGGCTCAATGGTGCCAAAGTTGCAGAGAGGGGTCAGCAGCTCTGTCGCTGTTTGGGCTTTTTCATGACGCTGCCACCTCGCTCCTGTGCCCTGAGGGCTGCCCGAGCCCACAGCCTGCCCGCCGCAATCTCTGCTGGCTCCGTGCAGAGAAGGATTTGTGCCCAAATGGGACCCTTCACAGCCCGCTTCTCTCAAAGTGCTGCCGTGCGAAAGGCCAACTGTTAAAAACATCTGAAGGGAAAGAAGGGGAAGCTACAAACCGATAGCAGCTACAGCAGTTGGTACCAGCGTGTATCCAACCGCACAGCAACTGCCTTGGTGAAAATATGAATTGCCATATTTTTATCATTTTTTATTTTAATTCTGAAAATATCTTAAAACCTGCAGCTTTCAGCAGATAGCTGGGAGCATGAGACAAACCAGCGGGGTTAGTATCAAAAAATATGCTCTCTTTTAATATATTTTTAAACTATTTACCATTGTTTTTACTCCAATATTTGGTATTCCCCTTCTTCCATGTGAGGAAAGCATTTCCCATTGTACATTAAAATACAGTAGCTATAGAAATTGTCTAATTAAAAGAATTTATTTTGAGCAAAAGGTCTTTTCAATGTTAGATTTGGTGTGGTGGTTTGTTTGTTTTTTTTTTTACAATGAAAATGCAAATTAAAATGTCATTTACTGAAGAGGAGGAATGGTGAGAGGTTACAGGGAGAAACATGACTAATAAAAAGGGAAAAAAGGCGGGGGAATAAGTTCTAGGTTATATAATTAGCAGCAAACTAGGATAGAAATATAAAAGAAATGGTCCTGCCAGCACTCATTATGCCCTGGGGAATAACATGTGCTGAGCTGCTCAACTCACATCACAGCACACTCTGTCTCAAGTCTGAAAAAGCACTGTGAGGAGAGAGCATTGCGCACAAGCTTTTGTGCATCGGAGAAGACATTCTTTTGCAAGGAACCAATTTTTAAATGATCAAAAGGTTTGATCACTGTATCATAGAAAATGGACCTATAGTGAGAGGTTGTTAGAAGCTGGGTATTTTTTTTTATTAACCTTAGTAGCATCATATGACAGCCAAGGGGGCTCGGATGGGCAAACACAGAGCCGAGCCACAGGGCAGCAACTGTTCCCATTGCACAGCCTCACTGGTTTCAGACACTAATGGGGCTGCACGCTGTCTTTATCAGTTTTATTCTGGGGAGCTCATTTTTTTCTAGTACTGCTGCAAATAAACTTGAACCTGAGATTCGTTTGGGTCAACTGCTTCAAGATCTGGCCCCAAGGCAGTGCCTTCAGACCAGTTATTTAGCATTACTGATGGCACTGCCAAAATGCACAGTAACGAGGGTGGTGTGGTTGTATGGAAGGTGATGGGATTTGGGGTTTTAAAAAAACCCCACAAAACCCAAACAAACAACGAGCTACTAAACTCTCTGAACTGCTAGCAAGCACTGAACTCAGGTACGCTATAAAGAGAAAACAGAGAGTGTTGCCCTGCTTGCCTGGGTAATCACTAAAGCAAAACACATAATTCACAATAAATTGGTTATTCCATTATGGTGTCGTCTCTACTGTGTCTAAGCAAAATATGATCTTATCACTGGTATTTTCACTCTATATTGCTTATAGTTTTTGGTTGAGATTTTTTTTTTCTCTGTAGTAATGAACATAAGACTGGGCAGTGACAAACCAAGTCCCTTTGGAAGCATGAGTGAATCTAGTTAGCCCAAGTATTTGCCTGTCATGAAACACAAGTGTTGTTAAATACTCAGAACTGTACACGCAACAGACTCTTTTCAAACTAGTTGATTAGCTCCAATGCATGTTGCTCATTAATACGAATAAAGAAAACGTCTAGAACTGCTTTCACCTCACTACTTTTTCACATGGACTGTTGTCTGACTTTCCTAGGACATGCTTGGGGATTTGTTCACTCCTGTGGAAACACCAGAAGCCCAAAACAGAGGCTTTCTCAAAGGACTTTTTGGAGGAAGTGGACAAGCTTTCGACAGAGAGGAGCTTTGTAAGTAATTTATTGATGATTTTTTTTTTTTCTTTCTGGAAATTGATTCAGGGGATCCTCTGCCCTCGTCATCTGGGAAGGGAGCGGTAAACAAGATTGAGATCATTGATGAAAAAACAAAAATGACATTGTGAAGAAAGGGGAGGGTCCCCAGTTGCTTTCCCGTGATTTCTTCACCTTGGCAGCTTCTTTTCAGCAACTGAGTGAGGGGGCTCACAGCTGCACCATAGCTGTGCCATGCACAGAGCAAAGTCTTCCACATGTGCCACCGGCACGCCAAATGGCATCGCTGCTGCGAGCCTGCGGCTCAAGGAGGAGAAGCACTGAGAGGGGCACGGCCAGGAGCTCATTCCTGTCTGTCCATTTCTCCTTTGCAGTTGGCGAGGCCACGGCGGGAAAAGCCTCCCGCAGCCTCGCCCAGCACATCCCCGGATCAGGTGGAATCGAAGGCGTGAGAGGAGCCGCAGGAGGAGTCATTGGGGACTTGACTCGTGCACGCATCGCCCTCGATGAGAGAGGACAGAAACTGGGAGAGCTGGATGAAAGGACTGCGAGCATGATGGCCAGTGCAGAGGCGTTTTCCAAACATGCACATGAGGTAGGGGCCCGGGCACCGCGCACCCAGAACCAGGAACCACCAGCCCTTTGGGAAAGTCAAGCACAGTTCTCCCCGTTCACCCAGTCACGTTGTTTTAGGTGCGCTCGTGTCAACCGACAGGCCCCTCTTCCTGCTCCCAAACAATGAGAATGCTGAACGTAAGCTTCCATTGCACACCCCTTCCTTTCATGTTTTTGTAAATGAGCATCCATTGGTAGCCTCTGAATTTAGAACACGGCACTTCTCATCGCTCGCCTTTCTCACTAATTCGTTATGATCTTTTTTAAGCCGCTTAGTGCAGCACATCTAGGCAGCAGGGCAGAAAACAGGTAGGTGGACGTGTATACAGGAAACTTTCCAGATCTTATTGGGAAGAAGAGGAGAACATTTCTAGTATAAAACTGTGGTACAGTTATATAGAATAGGGCTTGCCTGGAATAGGCAGCTTCTGTCCTTAGAGCTGGAAACGGAAAGCTCTTCCATCCCACACGTTTAAGGCCGGGAATCTGCTAAAGTTATTTTCTTTGAAGATAAAACAACATTAAAGAATACTTCCCCAAATGCATGTTTTTCATTTAACATGCATCACATCTCTGAACAAGACCTTTACATTTTTTTATTGGCTTTTATAAGCGTGAGGCAAAAATACAGAGAAAGAACATGCCCTAAAATGCAAAAATTCAGGACCTATCTGTTGTGGTTCATAGGTAGGCTTCTTTCTGTATGAGTGAAAAGCAAGTTCCTGGTCATTCCCATAACTCTGTACTTTTTGCAGAAGGAAAGTAGTTAAAGCTCCTCAGAAAAAAAGAATCTTGTAATGAACAGCAATAGCAGGTAACTTTTTTTTTTAATGTAGCAATTATGAAATTAAATACAAGGTCTCAATGGAATCAATATCTAATGACAGTAATGTACTGCATCGCTCTTCCTTTTTTACTTACAAAGTTTGTGACAGTTAATGGGCCTGGGTCATGTCTGATACTTCATCTGCAGAACGGTGTCTTATACCCATTTGTTTCTTTCCCATTTCTGTAGGTGATGCTGAAATACAAGGACAAAAAGTGGTACCAGTTTTAGACTTTCAAAGAAGCTGTTTGTGGCTTTAAGAACACTGTTCAGGGAAGCAACATTCATTCCCAAATCTACCAGTTACTGGCCAGAGACAGTTTTTTTCTCCCAGAAGATATTTCTCTGTTATTATTATTGGCGTCGTCACAGTGGGAGTCGAGGAGAAATTTTGCGGACTGTGAGATGGAAGCGAGAATCATGTGGGTCTTACTCCAACAGCTGGCTCATGCTGTAGCCAATTTTTTTCCAAAAGGAACTCAACCATCACTGTGGCATGTAGTTTTTCAGAAGCTGTAGGTATGAACTGTGGGGAGTGCCTCTGGTTAAAAATATTCTGTACAAAACTTGAATGTTAATGCACTTATAAAACTTTGCATGACTAATTGACATCTTAAAAAAAAAAAAGAGAGAAAAAGAAAGCATGTTGTGACTGAAGAAAAATGGGATTTATTTCTATTCTGAGAAAAAAAAAACTTAAATGGCAAAAATCTTTATTTTTTAAAAGTGACATTACAAAAAGCCACTACATTTCAAGCATGTTTGCTACCATTCTCAACGTAAGAAGTTGAGCTGCATTTTCTTATCTGCTATTTATTTCCCTTGAAAAACCTTGCTTGAAATCAGTGCTGTCTAACTCCTGCCAGAAGAATAAATAACTTCAAAATCCTATGCCCAAAATTTACAGATTTTTCAAGTAGCTAGACAGGCACTATCTGAAATGTGATTAAAACATGAGCTTAGATGGTCTATTTGCAATTCAGAGCACATGACATGTCATCCTTATCTCTACTTTAAAAAAAAGTGCTCTAGATAGATCTCAGTTGCCCTTGAAGGGGCCTGCAGCATTTTTCATCCCTGTGGTGTCTGTATCACTTGGTTGCCTTATTTCTCAGTAGCAGGAACAGAAGACCAGCTTAGGAAATCGCCTCTGCAAGTTGGGGAAGGCAAGATGAGAAACCACAGGGCTGCAAGTTGGAGAGTCCTGTCAAGTTCTGCTCACAGAAGCTGTTTGGCGGCTCGCAGAGCAGAGATTTTCCTTTTTTTCGTAAGTGGTCAGTTGAAATTATGCTGAGGAAACTGCACAGTAACCCCCCTGCCTAAAGCTGGGGGGGAGAGAGATCACAGCAACAAGACTAAATGATGGGCCCGGGGTGGGGCAAGCATGAAAAAACAATTGTCCACATACGACGCTGAATTGGCACATGCATAAAATGACACAGTGGGTGAGTGGTGATTGATTTTTCTGCTAAAAGGATTTCGCTTCTGCTTCAAAGTGGTTTGTTTAGATTCTGCAGTGAACTCTGCAGAAAACTCTCCAACCTACAGCTACTTACCTATGTGAATAACTTCCCAGTCCATGGGTGTGCTGCAGCCGCGGTGGCCTGCAGGAGCCCCGGGGCCACGCAGGGCGCCTGTTAAGTCGGACTTTTTTCTAAGACTGGCTTGGAAATGAGGCACTGGAGGGAACTCTTTCCAGCAGCCGCGTCACAGAACTGGCCACCTGTTGTAACCAGGCATCCAGAATGAGAAATAAATGAGAACAACAGTATAGCGATTCTATTTTCTGTTTAAATGTATATCCACTCCGCCTGTGCTTTGGCCTCTACTGCAAAACCACTAGTTTCTGGGCAACAGAAACATTTGGGGCAGCATTCAGACCTTCCAACCAACTGTCTAGACCTCATTCTTCTGCCTTCGCTGCTTTTGCAGAGAAGCTAAGCAGTCTGCAGCAATACCCAGCCAAGGCCGCCCCACCAGCTCTGCTCCGTGCCACCTCTGCGCTCGCTTCTGCGTGGGGCCGGAGCAGCGGGAAAAGCTGTTCCAGTGTGGTACTTGTGCACCCACAGGCCACGGGGCCAGTTCCCACTCCGAACTGGTGTAACCCCGTCAGGCTTTAGGAACGCAGCCCCGGTCAGGGGCAGCGCCTGGTGCTGGGGCATCTCTCGGTTCACTTTGGTGACAAGGAAGCCACCAGGTCTGCGTAAGTTCTCGGCTGCCCCTCGCGTGGGCGGCTCATACTGCAAAGGAAGGTCCTCGCCGCCTTGATTTCAGTGGAAATGTCTTCAGGCTGGAGCTGGAGAATCGCACGTAAAAACTTAAGAGCAGCTTTATATTGCTAGATAACTAGAGCACACCCAGTGAGACGAGCATCTTCAACAAGTCGTTTCCACAATGTCTGACTGACTTTGGCTGCCAACAGTCTCTAGCTTACTAGTGAAGGAAAAAAAAAAAAAAAAAGGCAAAACCCCAAACCTGCCAGTAGATTTGCATTGGCATTTTTCTGCAACAGAGAAATGAGAATCCAGCATCCCTCAAATGTACTAATTTTTAATCCTAGACTTTCAAGCAACGTTTCTCCAGTACTCCCCATCAGGTCGCAGCTGTCTCTTGCTTTCCACTCTTACATATTTTACATATTTCCAGACAGTTACAAACTACTATTTCTGTTAAATTCACCACTTGTGACTATAATTATCAATTTTCTTGTAGTCTGTAGAGATCTAAAAAGTTGTATATGTTTGTATATAGAACATTCTATATATAAAAATATATATATGTAATGTATATGTTGTACAAGTTTGTTAGTGCACACTGTTAAATGCTTTCTATCAAGATTTACCATGTATGTGAAAAGAAAAAAACAAAACAAAACAACAACTTAAAAACTTCAATGAGGGAGGAGAAACTCTTGCCTGGTTGATTTATTGTGAAATGAGGGGGAGTGTGGGATATTTGAAAGGCCTGACCAGCCGCTACTCAAGGCTGTTAGTGAAAGGAGCAAAGATGCAGCATTTCGAGCAACGAGCACAGCGTCTGACCTGACTCGCTGTAAGAAAATTGAGGGCGCCTGTCGTTGGATGTTAGTACCATGTGCTTTCACCTTCCCCACGGCCACGGCACCACCTCAGCGAAATCCTAAACTTAGATCTTCAACATCACAATCCTCAGTTACAATAGACCAGATTGGCTGGAAATATTAGTTCAATTTTAAAAGCTTTTAGCTCATCTGGCTCCCCCGTTCCCTCACGTTCCTTTTTTTACAGGAGCTCTCTATGACAGACACATCCAAAACCAGACACACAGAACGTCAACAGCACACACCGCCCTCTGGGTTTCACCAGATGGTTTAATCTTGTGCATGGAGCTGCAGATAGACAGAGTATACAGAGAAAATACATTAAATTAGATTATTTATATGTTTTTAGAGTGGGCAAGTTTTCAATGAACTACAAGCTATTTTATTTAACTAAAAAAAAAAAAAAAAACCACCCCACTTCCATTCCTAGAGTTTTAACTCACGTTTCAAATCTCAGATTAAAAGACAAGCTAAAGGAAAATTTGAGAATCAGGTTTTGTTTTCTATAATGACTCGTTCTCTACATTTTTTTTAATAGTTCCGCAGTTCAACTATTTACATCAATTAGAAATTCCCTATATTACCAGAATATAGCTTGTTACACAAATATTTTACAGAAATACTCTACTACACATATTGTATGAAATTATTACATATAGACATTCTCTCATACAGTTTACGCATGCCTTTTACAGAAGCCCTTTCACACTACATCGTGTGCATTGTAATGAAGATATATATACAAAAATATTTTTTCAGTATACAATTTGAGAGGTTAAGAAAATACTGCAGCCTAAGAGCTGTGCTCAACCTCAAGACTCCTCAATTTGTAAACTGTCTGTATTGTAACAGAGGCAAAAAGCCAAATTTAATTATGCCCCTTAAATATCCCAGCCCCCACACATCCATTTCCATAACCTAAAGGTGAATTCAAGCACATTATATTTCAGTCTGGAATGAATTTTTGCCTTGGTATGGTCTTAGTAAGAACACACTCTCTCTCATTAAAGAACTACGTGTGGCCATTTGTAGTCAACTCTTCATCTTAGGTGTATAAGCAATAGCCATGTAAATGAGTGTTTCCATTCATGTGTTTTGTTTTGTGATTAAATCAACAAATCAAACATTGTACTTTTTTAAATAGCAACTGATACTCAGATTCAGTGTCAAGGCAACGTGGACAGAATACCTGTGGGATTTGTTAACGAGTCATTACCTGTATCTCAGCAGGAAGGCTAATCTGGGGTGAACCACACGCTCCTGCGCTAACCATGTCCTGTTCCCACAGGTATCCTAAATCAGTGTCACAAAGGGAGAACTAAGGCGGCTTTAACTGGGGCTGTTTCCAGTCCCCAGTAAGAACCAAAAAAAAAAAAAAAATAAAGAATTGATATTAGTTGTTGTACATCTCTCTCTTTTTTTCCAGCCTGCACTCCAAAAGTCTTCAAAGGTGTGTGGTTTATGTAAAGCCTTTGGATGAAGCTTACACTGCCCAGTCACTCAGGAATAGGGAAAAATGCAGCCGGGGTTGTTGCTGGGGTGGGGACGGGGCCACCTCCTCTCCCCCAGCAGCTCACGCAGGGCCAAAGCCTGGAGCCCCGCTCGTGTTTCTGTGCGTTACTGCAGGGAGCTCACGGAGCCCTCGTAACCACAGTACCCGTGCCCAGGAACACGAGCATCGTGCCCGGGCTTCTCAGCCAGCTGAGAGCACCAGCACCTCACTTCCACCTCAGGTTAAAGAGTCACCTACAAGCTGAAACCTCAGACAGGCAGAAGTGAGGTCATTTAGGGGTGCTCACCAAACACGTGCTTGAGTTGCTCTGCCAGGAGAGACTCAAAAATGTCAGCCAAAGCTACTGAGCTTCCAGCTCCCTCTTTTCAGCTGCAGAGCTACAGGAAAAAGTAGCAGGAACACCCCAAGTCTCTTCTTGAAGAAATGCAAATGGCATGGGAGAAAGGCTAAAGGACCAAACGAGATCAGATTAGGTGTGTGTCATCCCTTGTCACCTGCCCCTCTCCCACCGCTGCCCAGCTACAAGAAAGTGCACAGGGCACTTTTATTAGGCTGGGAAAGAAGGAAAACTGCAGCAGAAAGACCAAGGCAAAACAAGCTTGTGGTCTGCGTGTGAGGAACAGGACCGAGGAGCTGTATCAAATATCAAGGGCAGGAGTTGCTGCTACCGAGTCCAGGGATGTTGTGCCCCATGCTGGCAGCAGACTGAATTGAAACTCGAGTGATTTTGACAAGAAAGCAGATATGAGCTGAAGGGAACAAGGCTGCTCAGCAGCCGAAGGGGACAGGGCTCTCCCTGCGAGGAGCTGGGTCGCACGGGTTCCTGTGATGCAAAGACAAGGCGTTCCTGGTGACGGCGGCTGTTTGCCAGGGCTGGGTCCCACTGCGGTTTGCTCTGGCAGACACGCGCTCCCCCTCTGGTGCAGCGGCCAGGCCAGGGCAGCGCAGGGCACGGGGCAGGACTGGGCTGCAGAACCAATTCCACGTACACCGAGTGACAAGGCTGCGGCAAGGAACAGAAGTCCTACCATCCCTCCTCTCCCCACGGGCCGCACGCGTCGCTGCACGTGCTGTGCAGTGCTATGCGAACACGATCAGATGCGTCCCATCCTGACTACAAGAAGACAGAGAGTAACCTGCGGTCTGGTTATCGGGCGCTGAACTAGAAAAAAAAGCCCAGTTTTCACCTAAACACAGGCCTCGGCCCAGCAGAGGTGGGGCGAGAAGGGCCCACAGGCAAAAATAAGTAACGCGAGCAGCCAGCCTCCTTCCACCAACTTCAGAAAATAACAGGTATCGTCTTCTGCACGGTTCTAAGCCGTGCCTCTGCTTACCCGACCTCAGCCCTCTCCTGCCTCCCCTGCTTAGTCTCACTAACACCTAAAGTCTAATCAGAATCAAGGAATGTAAATAGCAGCAATCAGACAACGGCTCAGAGCCAGTTCTAATATCATGACTCAAATGCCGCAGCTGCCTCGCTTACAGAGCAGTGGCCACCTTTTATCTTCTCCTTTTCTCCAAATTACTGCTTAATTAAACGGAACTCGTTGAGCTTGTCTCGCAAAATAAGTTTAGTTCTGTGTCAATCCCCTTATTGATTAGCATCACTCCTGTCTAGAGAGCTTGTTGGGAAATATGCGTGAGATCCATCCTTCTGAAATTCTAAAGACAGTATGCAGGAGGGAAATACTGTAATGTGCCAAAGAACAAGCGACGCGAATTACAGCAGCTCCGGTGAGGCCTGAAATACAGCACAGGTGTGTCACCGCATGACACCCCAAGACAGGAAATCATAAGGCCACGTGAGTGGGTAATGAGTCCAACCCAGCACCTTCCCAGGCAGAGCAGACAAATGGTCAGGCACCAGGGTGCCGAGGCTCAGATCTGTTAATAACAAGAGCTTTAATGAGCTAAGAAAAGAAGCCGAATGCTGTGGATAAAGAGCTCAGCCACCAGGTGACAGATGTGGCAGAAAACCACAGTGCAGAGCAGGCAGGAAGGAGACAAAAAAAATCTCAAGATGAACTGAAATCCAAACCAGGAAAGGTGGCCAAGTCGGTGCCGAGAAGGACAGTCAAGGCATCCTCGCCTGGGGCTTTGGCTGGATCCCTCCTGCCCGTTTTGCTGCACAACAGGCAGGTGGTGGATCAGAGTCCAGGATGCAGCCCTTTGTGCGCAGGCCTCAGTATTATCTTTTAAAACTCACCACGTTCTTGAAACCTCCGTGACAGGTACTTCTGATGTCAGGATAATGGCCACACCAAAAGTGCCGCATTTGAAGTTAACAAGCTCAAGCATGCTATCGGGCTGTTGAAAGCAAGCGTGCATCCTCTGAGATCAGGCTGTAAAGGCAACTTCAAAAGTACACCTCTTAAAAAGGATCAGGCAGAAGCTCAGAAATGAAAGAATAATTAGGGGCTTGAAAATTTCTCACAGGAGGCAAGAATGGAAAGATGGAGATGTTTACATTAGGGAGGAACTGCAAAAGAAAAGACATGATATAATAATTAGAGGGATAAAGAAGGTGACAGGAGGCACCTGTCCTCCCTTTCTTGTAACATATAAGGGCCACATGATAAAAATAAGAGAATTCAAGGTCAGGCATTGTATGAAGTTAACAAAACCAGCTGAACTCGTATAACCATCACATCCATCTGGAAGGGAACTGAAACTGCAAGATGCAAGGTTTAGCCAGACCAGGTGTTAGTGAGGAGAGTAACACCCAACAGCAGCAGATTCCCTGTGAGCTCCTTCCTTGCCCCCTCTTCTGAAGCATCCGATCTGGGCAGCTGAGCCGACTCAGTCTCAGCACCAGCTCAGCCTGACCAGCCCACACTCCCAGAAGAACTTTCTGCCCGATCACAGAGACAGAGTCCAAGACGCTGGGGCGAAGTGCAGGGGAAATGTGAGCAGTTTTAACAAGGCTCCATGGAAGCCTCATACCCTACACCTTACAGGTGGGATATGAGGCTTCCCTCAGAGCCGGGTCTCTGAAGGAAGGAAGAACCAGAGGTCACCCACCGCTGCTCAGCGACACCTCTCTAATGCACCAGAACCCCCAACACCAGCAGGGCTGTCAGTTCAGCTGGCCAGACTGAGACATTTTTATCTTCATAAAAATATGAATTGCCGTTTTTAACCAATAAACTGAGTTTCATTCTTTAAAAAGGAATGGTTTTTGCTGTGTTAACTATAAGAGAGTCCAAACAACATCCCTCTCAAGGCCAGTTTGCAAGGCAGCAGTAAGATGAATTAAAACAGTCCGTCACCAAAATGATTTCCTAAAAGTCAGAGGCCAACCAAGCCCTGGTTCCGCTCCCTGTGAATGCTGCACAGCTGCTCAGTGAGAAATCCAGCCAGCTGTAAAGCCACTTCGGCACTCAATTCATCAGCAGAATTCAGTACAAATGATCCTAGCAGAGGCCTGTAAAATTCAACATTAGGTGCAAACACAATGACTATTTTTTTTGGTCCTAGACACAATTACACACAAGAACTGCCAAATCATCTTTGCGCCTTGTTTTAATAAAATAATCCAGCTCATTTCATTTGTAATAAATACATTAGGCTGTGGGGTTTTGTTTTAAATTACAGGATCAAGCATTTTTAACAGAATTCATTTAAATACTGTGCTTTTAGCAATTAATAATTTTGCAGATCTGTAAACGTGCTTCACTGTCCTGTCTGACGTTTGAAGTGTTTGGTTTGGTGAACTGATAACAGCTTCCACCACGCACTTCAGCAGGCAGATTGCGACGATGCCCGTAGCAGCAAGATGCAGGAGGATCACACCGTGGGCAGCTCTGTCGCTGCCTGTGAGGACACTGGCCCTTGCCCTGCCCAGTCCGTGGTGCCTTTCGCTTCACCGCACACGAGAAAGGTGCATCTTGTGTCAGAGCTCCAGGTCCTGCAGGTCTCCCCAGCTAGGGCCAATTTTCACTTTAACATGCAGTTTTACCGAGAGCTTGATGGCGTTTTCCATCTCATGCTTGACGATCTGAGCGACCTACAAGAAAAGGCAAGACATCAGACGTGCACGTAACTTCAATGCTCCCTTTTTCTGTCAATAGCTGGGGCGGCCGGACACCTGGACTCCTCTCCTGCGTTTATTTGCACTGACTTACCAATGATGAGAATGCAACCAAATATTTTAATCCCGATTGGGGTTTATGAATGGAGAAACTGTGTAAAGCCAGTAACATTTTATGCAGCACAGACTTGTGACTGGTTCCACACTGTTTGAGACTTAGAAAAGAGGCAAGATTAAGTCTCCATTAAACACCTGAGAGTCCTGCAGAGTCTCCTCTTTCACCCAGCTGCATAATTCTGGGTGTTTCGTGGAGTCTGTTCTGAAAACTTCAATGAAAGCAAGACACAAAACAAATACACCATAGGCGAACGGTGTCCCTCCTCACTGTGTCGGCACAAGAGGCACCCTGTGAAATACAAACTTCTGGGAAAGTGGATCACATTCGATGCAGGTGCTAGAAATCCTCCCCAGGTTCACCCTCACTGTTTTGTTGAAGCAATTCCAACATTTGCTGCCCTCCGAAGGCATTTCTAAGAAAACACTCATTTAAGTACACAGGGAAAGCAGAAGGTATTTTTGCCTGTGACTTTTTGGACTGTAAGAGACAGGATTTTTTTTCCTGGCTGTAAATAACTGCCCTGGATAAAAGGGTCTCTCTTTCCTAGCCCAAGACCCGCACGGAGTCCTGTCCTGGATTGCTTACTTCAATAAATCTTTAGGTCCACACTCATCCCACAGACCTTTTCACAGCAGAATGAAAAAAGGCTTTGAAATTACTGTGATACCTCATCTCAGCCAGAGGCCATTGCACCAACACAGGAACTTTCTGACCTATCCTTTTTCATAAGTCCCTCACAGGTGCACACAGGAGCGATTCATCCATAGTTTTTACTGGGAATGGAGGAGGGATTTGAGGAGATCAGAGCACAAGAGTTTACAACAGCATTAAGAACCAAGGGGAGATTTGTCTTCCAAAACCCTATGCCCTTACATTCCACATTTCAAAATGATCCTGATAACCTAGAAAAATGTTTTGAAATAGGATGTAATTCAGCACAGACGAGTACAGAGTAGAAAGAAGCAGGATAGAGAACTGGGATATAAATAATCTACTGTTCAAAAATAGGATGAAAAATAACTGCCTGGGCAGGAAAAAAATGGGGTTATCGGAGATTAAAAACTGAACACAGCTTACACACAGCACGCTGTTGTGACAAAGCAAGCAAATGCTATTCTGGAACACAAAAAATGTTGCTTGTGTGACACATGGATCAGTTTTCCATTCTATTTAAACTACTGCAGCCTTGATCAAGTTTGGGGCCCAGTATTTCAAAAGAAACGTGAACCACTCAGAGGGAAATTCTTTGAGAATGGTCACAGGTCCAGCACACACCATCCAGAACATCAAATTAAAGCTGCTACACCTTGAACAAGGGACAGCAGCTGCAGGGGAGACACAAAAACCTGCATGAGGTTCCTGGGGAAGCTGATGGGTTGAGACAGGGGCGTGCACCAGCACCCTGACCTGGGGGGCTTTGAGGTCTGAATTTCCTGTATGTATGTTAAGCAAACAGATTCTAGAGTTCTCAATGCTTGGCTGAAACACGCTTGCAGGAATACTGGCCATCTTAAAAACATAAATGCAATGACGCTGGGAACAAGCAAGCAGTTTAAAAGCCTTTGATTCCTAACTTCATCCACACCTTTATGTTCCTACCTGACTCCTCACTGCCAGCTTCAGCTCAACAGATGGAAGGTCAAGCCTCCTTCTGCCATCTTTGGCAATATTATCAGAGTCTTGCTATCGGGACAAGTTCTGAAAGCTCCCTACCTTCACTTTGACATTCTGCACAGACTGGGAAAGTCCTGATGCCCCAGGCACTTCACACTTTTAGCACAAGAAAAAATAGGTATTACCCCAATGTGGCCTTTTAAAAGAGGCAGCCTAGTTCACTGATAGACTGCAAACGAAAACAGAATGATCACTATTGTTTCTCTTACAAACCATTTGTAGAGATACCCTGACAGGAACACAAATTCCTAGATATATGGAAAGATATTTTTAGTTTTCTTTTGTGCACTTTAGCAGCTGAAAATAAGCTAGAGCCAGCATCAAGCATGTGACCAAACTAATTTGTCTGAATAAAAACTGCTATTGCAGCTGAGAAATACATGATTTACACTATAATAAAGCTTTAATGCCAGCAAGATGACAAAAACTTCAGCAATACAGAAAGCAAGAAATGGTCATTTCTTTTGCACTAAAAGGTATATTGTAGCTCAAAAGGACTAATTAGTTCAGGCCCTGCTTTGAGTGGGGGCTTAAGAGGGAGACACATCAAGAGATCCTTTCCAACCTAGATCTTTCCACCATAGGATAATTCTTATGGTGCATCTGAAAGGACAGCAGGCAGTATTATCACCAAAAAATATCTTTTCTGGCCCTAAAAACAATTAACCAAAGGGGTAAGAAGTACCCTGTTGTCTCAGCTAGACAGAAATCCTTGAAAAACAAGCAAATCTTGCACACACAAGGAAAGTCTGAGTCTCAGAAACATACCTTGTCTACATATGCTGGTTTAAGTGACTGCCCAGAAAATCTATGGACAGAAATACAGTCAGAAAAGCTGACAATAATATTCCTTGAAGCTGAGGCTCTTAATGAAAAAAAAAAAATACAATAAATAATAAGCAAATCCACTCACTTGGCCCCAGTTCTTCTGGGGACACTGTGATAACTTTGAGTCAGTACCTAAAGACGTAAAAGAAAGGAAACTGGGATCCTCTTTATCTCTAAACCAGCCTGCCTGTATTGAAGCAGCAGATGTCCAAACAGAGCTGGAGAAACAAACAGAAGCTTGAGCTGAGATTCAAGAGAAAAATACTAAAGCTTTTGTTTTTAACGAAATTAAAAAAAAAAATATGCTCTGGCCAATCAGTATTGCCTAAAGGTCTCTCAGACTAGGAGTTACTGCTTGCCATCAGGAAATAGCCTTTTGTCATTAAAGATGTGCATGTGCAGAACAGAAGTGGGATCCTGCATGGTGGAAAAGCACACACAGAGACACATGTAGACAGGAAAGGTACCTCAAGACCCCACAACACATTTCTTACATCAACCATGCTGCTAACCAGCACCACAACACTCCTACCAGAAAGACAAGTAGGTAGGAAACGAGTACCAAAGGGAAAAAATCCTCCTTTCCTTACATAAACCACAGCTCTACTAGTTCGTGTTCTGCGTCAGGCACCAGAAGACATGAGTGTAAACAGGGAGACAAAGCTCCCTACACCTGTCAACAACATTAAGCTACTTCAACCATCAAGGCTTGCATAGAAGTTGTACAAACTTCTGTTATAAGCAGCAAAGCACACGTTGGAAAAATTAACTTGAATCTGCAAATAAAGGGATCAAGAATACAAATACAGTTTTTCATCGAATTTAACATCATCTTCACAGAGTTGTTAGCACAGTGAGAGAGCATCCAGGGAAAAGAAGCTGAGCCCCCAGAAGGGAAGCTGGTTTGAAACATCCTAACATAGCCGAAAAAGGCTGTACCTGGATGACATCATCCTCTGCTACTTCATAGAGGAGCTCATCGTGGAGCTGGAGGATAAAGAAACCTCCGCTGATGGGGTGTAACGTCCCTCTGTTTCTCTTCCTCGTGAGCGTTCCTACACAGGTGAAGAGCACAGTATGTTACATACCATTATGTAAAGGCATGGGTTTTGTATCAAAAAACCCTTGCACATTCCTAATGCTGAGAAAAAGAACATGAGGAACATTAAAATAAAAAAGCCCACGCCTACAGATGAAACCACAAAACATTATTATTCTATCAATATTTGTACAGCCACTGAGGGAAAAATGTTCATGAAAAGCATTTTGGATATAAACATTTCAGCCTTTCATTATAAAGCTATGAATCAGAACAGAAACAAGAGACAGTTGCATCTCCTGAACAATCTGTTTTAAAAGGATATTTTAAACAAAATCATGTCAAGTTTAATCAAAGTTGGTTTACAACATTCTCTCCGGCAAGGAATTAGGATTCTGCTTTTCTTGCAAAATCATTTTAATGGCTAGTCTAAAAAGGCAGGTAGCCTACTCCCAAATGCAGTTATCTGAAACTGTAGCTACTACTCTCGATTAAAAAAAGGAAAGAAAAAAAGAGCAGTTTTTGAATAAACAAGTAAGCAACTGACAAGACCAGGACACTAGCAGGCCTTGCCTGACAAAAATAAAACAGAACAAACAGTTCCATGGTAAAAGCTTTTTTTAAAAAAAATAAACAAACACAACCTCACACACACAGACTCCAAAGTTATTTATTTATCAGGTTAGCTAACAGAAGGACTCCAGTTCACAGCTATGGGAAGGGTTTCACAGCATCATCGGTTCCTCGCACAAGCCTCACACTGAAGCAGCAATGTTGAAGAAACCACATGATGCAGGATGCTTCTCTGATGGCACAGGCATTTATAACTTGCTGAAAGAGAATTCTTTCTAATTCTTGGAACAGCTAGTATCAGAGGAGGAAAAATTGTCACAAATTCATCTACTCGCATACCTACAATTACATTGGCCAAAGGTCAGTAGCTGCTGCTCCTGGAGGGGTTGAGAAGTTTTGCCAGGCACAAGCCTTCTACTCACAGCAGACCTCCAAATCTTGTATCTAAAAATAAAACTCCCTGACACACTTCTAGAGATTTGGCAATTAATTATTTAGTTTTCCTTGTCAGTCCTACAAAAATCAGACTCTTCGTATTAAGACAGCTTCATGTTTCAGGTTGAAGCATAAGAACTACCAAAGAAATATAGCACTCCAACCGTTAAGTTGTATTTCTAAAAATATATGGCTGATGAACAAAACACTGTCTACATTATGCTAAAAAATAGTCTTCATAGCACTCCTCTGGGAATGAGCATCCCATCACACCTTTACTATCTGCAGCCGCAAGAAATTTATGCTGCTAAGTGCTTCATATAACACTCTTGCAGAGCCTCTGTACATCAAATTCCAGTCAACAAATTCCAGACATAATTCTAACCAAAAAAATATATCTTTGGAACTAGAACTTGTTCCACTCTATCTTTTCACTGCCTTTGAAGCCAGAGTATCTGCTCAGTTTTTCCTTCCTGATTTTGAGCAATTCTGTGGTAGCATCACAGACCATATAGCATACAAACTCGCACTGCCAACCTTTGCAAGATCAGCTTTGAAGCTATTGGGGATTCCAATCTGAACGCTGCAGTTTCTCCCTTCTTCCTTATGACTTTTTTCCCATTAAAACTTAACTGAACTTAACTGAAAATTTTTGCTCTAGTGTGCAAGGAAGAGGCGAGCATACCAGTCTGATCTCTCTGGAAGGAGCTCTCCAGATGTCCATGGGACTTGATCACAGAGGAGAAAGCTTCCAGGCGTCTCTGAATGTTCACAGTGGCTGTTTTGACAATGTCTGCAGCAGATCCCTGAACAGTTGTATTCACAGCCTGTCGTTCTGCCTAAACATAGACAGTTGTTCTCAAAACTCAACCAGAAAAACAAATCAAATCCAGCATGCCACAGGTTACTTAATTAAAAATAATACATGGCCAAATACAGACATAGTAAAACCTCCAGATGGATAGTTAGTCATATGTGCCTGAAATAAAGAGAGATTGTAGACTAGCTGGGGACACAAAATTTCTCCAGGTGATTGAGAAAAGCAGGATTTCCACAAATTTAAAATTAATTAATATCAAGGGTAATAACTTGCAAGAGTCACAAGCCACAAGAGGGAGAAGCATATCCATGTGGTAACAGTTTCATGAGGAGCAGAAAAATATCTCAGTCAGTCCAAGCATCACAAGACATTTCTGCCTATCTCCAAAACCATCAGGAATGGATGACCAAAGGCAAGAAGCTGGACTTCATGGACTAATGGCAAAGCATTACAGCTGTGCAAAACCACACCAGACCACACTGTGACACAATGACTTTTCACACAAACAACCTCTCTACTAATCCCCTCCTCAGACAAGAAAACGGTATTCAGTCTCTTTGATTAGAGCTGAAACATGTGCAACAAGTTACAAGGAAGCTGAAATGAAAGTGAAGACAATTCATTAACTGGTCTTTAATATGATTTTTAAAATGAACAGAAGGTGCATCTACAAAGTTTCATGCTGAAGTATCCTCCAGATTAAAGTCACATCATCTCAAAAAAAAGGTTTTTAAAAGTCTTTGTTTCCCTTTCAACTACTTGGAGTACAAACTCCCCCACCTCCTCCCTCTTCCACTCTACTCTTTAATTCCACAAGACCTGATCCAGCTTCCCACTGAAAAGCATGCCCCACAGAAATGCGCCAACATCTCCTCAGGGGGTCAATTCTCTCTCACTGACGTAGAGTCTATGACAGATGTGTCCGAAATGACCTTGATAAAAAAGCATAATGCTAGTACAAAGGTATATATTAAGTCAATATTTATCTAACAAGTTTGAGCAATTTTCCTTTGAGGGGAAATAAGAAAAAGAACAAATAACCAAAAATACAGGACTTAAATGCCCTTTCTTGTTCAAGTGCTGACAGCATATTATATACAAAGACTGCTACGTGGGAGTAACTCAGCCTCAAGAGTTAAAGCACATCACTGTGTGGAGGCTTTTTAAAATCATGTCCACTTATTTCAATAAATTACTCACTCCTGTTCCAACATGGGAGTTCTGAAGTGAGGTTAGCACAGCAACGACAGCTGTGCACCCAGTCACAGAAGACTTACGTCAAGCAAACCATGACAAAAGCTCTGTTATTCAGAAAATAACTGAGGGAACAATGAACCAAGTGAGAAGTGGAAGGTCAAGACAAAGATGGCTCATAGATCCTGTAAAAACGCAGATATGGATATGCAAACAAATCTAATACTGAAAAAAAAAACCAAACAAAACCACAAACCAAACAAAAAACCCCAAACTTCTACATACATGAGCTTTACTGTAGGGGTTTGGATCTTTAATAGCTGGCAGGTACCTCCGTCTTCCCAGGATAGTCTGCACAAACCCATCTCTCCTGCAGCTCCTCACTGTCTCCCTCAAGAATTTCTGAATGCCTGTGAAAGGAAAGACAAAATTTTCCCTAATACAGCTGATATTCCACATTGACTTCTCACTGGGGTCACTGAAAGTGGTCTGGGACACCCAAGCAGCAAAAAGGTAATTCTTTATATTTCCTAGACCCTGTCAGTGAACAAGGGCACATGGTCACTCAGTCGGCCTATTTGCAGTTCTGCTGGGAAACCTATTAAGACTTCTGAAGTGGAAGAGAGTGGGTAGTGTCAGGATATCTGGCTGTGCACAAGGAGGTAGGAAATCCATTCTGCACAGTGCCCAGGCACAAAGGATCACACATATATTATTGGTAATGGAGAGGTCAGGACCTGGACCAGCACTGGAAAGGCAAGTAGTAGGAAGGGAGTAAGTTGAAAGCAGAAGTCGGAGCCCTTGATGCCTCAGGCTGCCTGACTTCAGACTGTGTCACATCAGATTCTAGGATGAAAGAAACTTGCCCACCTGCACTTTGCAAGGGAAGGAGTTAATCCACTGAGGGTATTAAAAAGAAAGGTAACGAACATAGGTGAGACAGGGAAGAGTCTCTTTCACTGAAAGTTCGGGTAACAACTGCACTGAAGTGGAAAAAGTTAACTCCCTGTACTTTCTTTCCAAGGTTTACAAAATATAGAATGTAAAAGGAGCTATTCAGGATCAAGACTGGCAGCATTAGTCAATTCACTAGGTATGTAAATTAGCATGTCAATCTGGCAATGCATATAAGTGAAAACTCATAAGAAATGAAGTTACGATATAAGGTACCTTGCAGAGTTTGTATGTATGCACCTGTAGCGAGAGGGAGGAAGCAGAAAGTAATTTCTAATGGTTGTAAGGAGACACTATCCAGAAATTACTGGAGACTAACCAGACTTTTTACAGGACACCATTTCTCAGCATCTGTCTTCTAAAGAAACAAAGCCTGAATCTTCAGAACATAATTTTCCAGCTCATTTCCAAGTTTTATGATTAGAACTAGTTGTCTCTCATCCCATTTGCCCTCTATTCATTTTCTGATTGCAGCTCTACTCTTTCTATAGCTTTCCTAAAAATTAACATGCTTCTTAGGAATGCAACAATGTCATTTTACAAAATATGGGAGAGCTGCTCTGAGCAGCTGGACAAAAATGTGTTATATGCAAAACAGTTTAAAACTCAATGAAAGCAGAAGACAAGAACTGAAGAGAGAAATGGATATATTTAAAAATTATAAGAAGTGTGGCCTAAAGTTGTATTGTCATACAACCATTTGTATTGTCATTATGGAGTATCAAACTGCTGTGCTCATGCACTGGACTTTTTAAAAATGAAAAGCTTTTTCAAAAGAGACAGGACTAGTGAGAACTGAGACAAATTTAGGATTTGAAGAGACATGGAGAGAAGGGATTAAAAACAACAATAACCACCACCTCACAGCTCCCAAACAGCCATATCCAAACCTGTGTATCTTGATTTGAAGGATTCAATGTAATTGGCAGCTTCATTTTCATCAATCCCCATCTGCTCGCCTAATGATTTTGTTCCTATTCCATAGATGATTCCATAGCAAATCTGCCAGAGGACAGTGTGAAGAACCACAACCATATGGTGAGCCATGCAGAGAAAACAGAGCCAAAACAAAATGTGATTCACTGGAAGACAAGTGTATAGGAACATTCAAGAAGAGAGACTACCTCTGAGTCCTAGCCATTCATGCTGCTTTTTGCCACCCTCATCCCCCAAAACCCAGACAGCTCCAGCTGAAACGTATTGAGAGTGGGAGGGTCATACAAAGCAACTACCAAACCAACACGGACAAACCCAAGTACCAAACCATACTCTTGTGACTCTCTGATATTTTGAACACTGAGCCTTCCAGCCCAGAAAGCTGCTGTTGAAGTTCTTTTCCTAAAAATTACCTGTTTAGCTTGTTGCCTGGTCCCATCTCCAACAGCTTCAGGATCAATCATTTTCCATTCTGCTGCAATGCTCTTGAAGACATCAGTACCCCCATTCAAGGATTGAATGAGTCGAGAGTCACAAGACAAATGAGCAAGGATCCTCAGTTCAAGCTGAGAGTAATCGGCTGCCAAGATTAAACCACCTGAAGTCAACAAGGTAGCAGAAATCATTATTTCATAAATTACTTGAACGACATTCCAACAAGAAGGACTGAAGCTGTCCTTGCACCTTCTTCTCTGAAAGTTTTTCACAGACATTTCTATGCAACCTCAGTCTCCGTTTTCTTGCAAATATCTTCAGGGGTTGCTTCTGCCACTGCAGAATGTTGTGCCAATAAACAGTAGAAATTAAATCAAACCAATTCTTGCTTGTTTCTCCAATGCCCCAGCCTGCTTGCTTTCCATCCAGTTCCTACATCTACAATCCATTGAAAACACAAAGACAAGTGTCTGCCCAGGTGTCTGTGTAAAAGTCTGGCACCTGATTGGAATGATTGGCACAGAGGTCAGACCAGCAGACTTGTACTGAGCCAGGTCAGGCAACATGGGAACTGACATTTGCATAGAAATAACGCTAGACAGAGCGCCATTTGTGTATTAAGAGCTGCCTAAGTATAGCTCTTCAAAAGACATGTATTCTTAAAGAGGAAATGAAGGTGTGAACACTTGAATTATAATATTTGAATACTTTCCCCAGTCGAAACACTCTCCTTTACAGTCTTGTGAATAATTTTGAGGGCAAGCTAACTACTGCATTGGTTTTCCAAGTAGGCTGCTCAGTCAGATACATACTGTCATCAGTTCTTAATTCTTCATCAGATCTAGGATTTTTTGTCAACTAAATTCTTAACGACTAGCTGGCACAGAGCAGGATCTAGGCATTACCTGGGAAGGGAACAAAGGCATGCCTCATGCTAACAGCAAACGGTATTCCTCTTTCTTTGGATCTGTCTTCAGCCTGAACCTTTAGGCCATTAGGCAAAACACTGGAACGCTTTCTAGATCTGTGGAGACAAATAATTACTGTTCTTCGCTAATTTCTAAGACACTGAAAGACACATAATCAATTTTGCCACAAAGAATCCGTGAAAACAAGCGAGTCAGTAGCTTCTATTCCACTCTTCCAGACAATTCATACCTAAATATGACCATAGGGGAATTGAACAGAGGCCACATGTACACCTAAAGTGATTTACTGACTCTGAACAGATTTAGGGATAAATCTTCCTGGTACATTCAGTTTGGTCCAGAAATTGGATAATTCCACCCCAAACCAGGTAAGATGAAAGGCCCCAGATCTGTGATGGGCACATTCCAGAAAGATAGCAAATGAGTCTGATACAAATCCTAAAAACTCAACATCCCACCTTGAATGCCAAGTCTTCTTTCAACATCAGAATATGCAGAATACCCACACCAGCCAATACCTAGTACAGACAGAAAACATTTCCTCTATGTCAGCCTCATCACTGCACGCACACAAACACACAAGTAAGCCCACAGAAGCAGAGGAGCTGCAGAAGACATGGTCATAAACCACTGCACGTTTCCTCTCTACAGACTGAGTAAAAAATTGCCAAAAAGCAAGCAGGTTTTCTTTTTCCAGAAGGCCAGAAGTTTACAGTGGCACCAGGTGCTCTGCAACCTCTCAGAACTTGCTTAGCTCTCTTGTCCCACCAAGTCACTTGTAGCTGCAGGTGGAATTCTATCCATCCGTGCACCCACTGAACAGTGCACAGCTGGGACACCATTCACACCTCCTACTCCCCTCAGCACCAATCTACCAGTCAGCCTGTTGGGTTCTTGGCTGGAAGTGCAGTCAAAGGCCTTTATAAGCCCTTGGTGTCTGGGTCAGGGATCTGAGTAATTTTTTTTATCAGAATGGAAAGGTATCTCTGAGGTCAAGGCTAGTTTCAGCAAAGCAAAGCACAGAAAAGACATCATGCTTCCCTCATGCACTCCATTTTCTTTTAATACCTTGTCATTTCGGGGATGGTAGGGATCAAGGAGAAGAAAGCACAAAAATCACAGAAATAAATTTTCAAAAGAAATAAAGGTGAGGGACAACATATGGGAATCGTAAAGAATAACACCGTCCAGCAGAAGTTCCTAATTTAGTTGAATGAGCTACGCTCCTTCGGTGAGAAGCTTCTTACAACAAGGGGAAGGAGTAGTAATAGTAATTACTACGATAAAAGAGAGTTTGGACAAAAGTTTGGAAGGCCTATCTGCCTTAGACTGCATGACAGCTTCTTTTGTGCCAGCAGTCACTTCTGTGCCTTTAGAATTGGCCATCTTCCTAACCAAGTGGCTGCTTACCTAAGGAATGTAGTCTCAGTAGTCAGCCCGAGGGGCTGGCCTCTCTCAAGGTTCAGCACACCCTCCATTCCTTTGATGGGCTGCTTCTTTACAGGGAAGACTCTTAGGAAACCAGTTTACTCTCCAATTGTCCTGCAAAGCTGCTGCAAGCCTGAGCACTGCCAGAGCTATTTCTCAGAATGACATTTCTGCCTCCATGGCTAGGCCTGGTTCTTCTCCTAAAGAGAGAGGGACAGGATCCTGCTACCCCTTGGCTCTCTTCCCATAACCTACTCGAGGCACAAGGATGTTAGACATGTGGTGGTAGGAACAGACAGACAGAAGGGCCAAAAGACTTCTGAAAGTTCTCACATCTTGCTATGAGGAAAAAAAAAATGATAAGAGTCACTCAAGTGACACGTGGGACCAGAACCTGAATGGAAAGAGAAACTGAAAGGACAGAAAAGCACCACCAGGTATGAAGCTTCAAAGCTCACAAACTAGCTGCCAAAAGACCCATCTTGATGTTTCACTAGACTTCCACACAACTGTTTAGGCATTGGGATGTAATGCTATCAAAACAGGGCATTTGGTTAACAGAAACCAGATTTAGACATCTTTTTCTGCAACATGGTAGCTTTTGCAGGATCATTATCACAAACAAAATCATTAACAAAGAATGAAACATTCATCCATGTTCTCTTACACGGGGAGCTGCACAGCATAGAACAGATGAACTTTCTTCTACTTGTTCCACAATATCCTATCCTCTTTCAGAGCAGTTCTTAGAAAGTCGAACCAGATCCTAACTTCACTTTAGTTACTTTTCACACTCAAGCTTTTCATACAACTGTGAGGGGCATAATACTAATCTCACTATAGGGTTTCATAAAGAATTTCAAAAGGCAAGTGGCTACGTGGAACCACACGCTGTTAGTATTATTAGGTCTTTCATGTGTCACTGATTTTTAGGTATTTATTCCCCTGAAACTGTAAGAGAAACACTGAGTAACAAGTCACACTGACACGACAGCAGACACAGGTGAAGTCAGAAAAGAGAAATTTGACAACTTGACCACATTAAGATCGGAAGAATAGGCAGAAGCTTTGCCAAGATCCTCCTACCTGCCCCCAGAAACAGAGCGAGAATTAACATTTCCATGGGCTCGGGAGGGTGGGCTTTCTTCAACCACAATTGGCATTTCAATCTCAAAATCTCTTGGCACGTTCTGGATATTTGGTTCTGTGAAGGTTATTCGACCTGAGAAGGAAGACAAGGCAGGACTAAGGAAGAGTCCAAAAGGAGTCTCTCTTACATGCCAATATGTGTAAGAAATGAATAATATTGCTTGGTAAACACGAAAGCTATTTTAACACACCCAGACTTTTAGGGCAGATGCACGTGAAATAGCTGTTTCAGTATTTTCATTTAGCTGAAGTAGAGCACAGGCTTGATATCCTGTCTTTTCCCACAGAAAGGCTGCCCACACATACACACAAAAAAAGAAATAAAATCAGTTAGAAGTAGGATTTTGCACACATTTCTTTACCTGTAGCTGTGTGAGTCTGTGACACTGGATATATCCTTTCCATTCCCAGTGCCGAATTCAATCGCTTTTCCCTCTGTAGTGGAAACACCACTTTAGTAATGGCATTATTGATCCTTCTCCATTCCAATATCAGCCCTGGCAAGGGGTGAAGTGTCTTTAATTTCTCCAAAACATCCTTGTGGGGAGAAAAGGGCATAACTATAATTAACTGCCTTTAAAGCTTTATAAATACAGGTTTTGCAGTTCTGCAGGAAAAAAGCAACTCCTTCACCCACAGTGCGCTTCCAGTGTCACTGCCTTAAAATTAAATGGATGTCCCCCTCCACTTATATCGCCTGCACCTGGGCAACCAAAGCACCAGGAGACACAGCTGCAGTTTTATTACACACAAGGCGGCAATCACTTCTCTTTGAACTTTTGCATCCTCATCACCATTCTTAGCCTGCACCAACCAATAGGTCACCTGAAATGATCAAACAAAGCATCACGCCATAGGTCCCCTACGTTGTCTCCTCTCCACATCAGAAATATGAAGGGATTAAAAAAATTTCTAAAGACAGTGGCATGCAAACATTTCTCAAAATAACATTTTTGTATGCAGCAGGCAGCTGCAGCCTCATCCCTCCACATCACCAAAGGAGGAAATCCTCACTTTGCTTCTTGCTCCCTGCTCTGCCTTCACCACCACACTCACTTCTTCACTGCCACTTGAGTTTCGGAAATCAATACTTGCCATCCAAGCACTGACTACACTGAACAAGGGGAAACTAAGAAAACAACACAGATTAATGAGTCCTGAAAGAAAGAACATATATATCTGCTAATATCACTTGTCTGGCAAGAGCAGCCATTAGCCTGCAGCAGTTGGTATTACATGCAGCTGCACAACATTTATCAACTGGCAAGCATGTCAATAGCCTTCACATATATACAAGCTTTTGATATACTAAATTTGATAAGCCATCAGATCAGCCATTTTGAAGACAAATTCTTTGAAGCACAAAATACAGAAATGGCAGCACCAGGCAGGGAAAAGATTGTATTTAATCACTATGGTATTTAAGTATCTTTCAAGTTGATGTTGAAAAATTCTTCTACTCTTGACTTTACAAAATTATTGTGCTATTTTGGTCTTACATGTGGTTTGGGAAATCAACTTCTGCCTGATTTATTCTTATTGAAGCCTGCTATTTATAGTCATGTCCTCACCATACTCAGGCTTCAGGAGAGTAGGAGGAGTTAATAACTCTGCTAACAGGGAAGGCAGAATCCAGTTTGAATGTCCAGTGGTAACTAGAGGAGCAAAAAGGCAGTTAAAATTTACCTTCATTTAAGTCAGCATACCTAACTTCAATGTATCCAAGCAGCAGGTGTGTAAAGTAAGAGGGAGTTATTTTTACAGTGACTTCCAGACTATAACCAGACTTTACTGTACCTTGGTTGTACTGAACTGCTTGCTCAGCCTAACCCTGTTTCCTTTAGCAGTTGATCTTCTGGTATAACCCAGAGTCTTCTTGTTCCCTTGAACTTTCACGTCTCCGTTTTGTGGCAACTTCAGCTCCAGGAACAAAACCTGAAAAAGGCCAGCATTTCAAATCAGTTTCTGCATGATACTCCCAGGAGAAAACAAATGAGCAAATGAGCACTTAAACAGCTTGTTCCAACCAAAGGATAGTACAAATGCTTCAGGTAATTAAAAAGCTGATTAAAGATCTCTGCTATCAAAGTCATTCCTCCTTTTAATTAACTACAAAATGCAATCTAAAATCTCATTTTCTGAACACTATAAGTTTCAGTTCAGAGGTATGTTTTTAGAAAAGGTAATTAACTCCATCCAATAAGCGGGGTTACTGCTGACAGCCAACTGTAATAAAATGTGGAGTTAAGATGACTAAAAGTGGGAAGAACATTGGTGAGAAAAATGAAGTGTTAGCAGGGAGCAGACTTCAGAGCAACAGGAATGGCATAGGAGGAGGTGGTCACAAATACCTTTTATAGAATACCCAGAATATTAGTTTTCCTAAAAAATTGCCAAGAACTGGAAAATTAAATATATGCTCACTTGCTGACAGAACGCAGTTCTTCATTTTTCATTCTATGTTTCTGTGTAGCATTATACACTAATTAGCAGCTATTGTGTTTCACTTCACAGCTGGCAGAAGGGAATAGAAGCTTTTTTGCCTTGCACATTTTTGCAGCACAAAAATTCTGACACAAAATCAGAAGAGTAAAGCTCTACTAACATATATGAGATACTTTACATGATTCCTAACAAAATTTCCACACAAGAAACAAGTTTCTGTAGTTCAGAGAGCAGTATTTCAGAAAAAACTTTCCTTCCACTTTCCATGAAGCAGAGTGAAATTGGAGCTGAGCACTATTTCAGGAGTTCTAACTAAGACTACTGGCACTGAGCAAAACTTCTGCATTTGCAACAAAGGAGGAATATTTCTGTGGAACTTGTTTTAGTGATGGCTGCTTGCAAATTTTTACAATTTCCACATAAAGTGCAGCATTTCAGCAAGAAGTTAGTATATAGAAGATAAATAAATGGGAAAAAAAGGCATGCACAGCAATTATAATCTATTCCTATGATTCCATGTAATATGCATTAAAAAACAGATAACAAAGTTCTTCAGGAATAAAAGTATTGCTAATTTACTTAGAAATCTGTTTCTTAGGCTTTAAAAAAGATCAGTTCTATATTGGTTCTTAAAAACAGACAGTAGTTGATTCAAAACTTCGAAAGCAATGTTTCCTCCTCTTTCACACCTCTATAGGGGTAACAATGCAACTTATTCAGTACAACTATTCTTAGATTCAGCCTACATGGTATCACATCACATCTCACGTGCAGAATACTGATATTGCAAAAAAGCTTCTCTAGGCCCACACCGATCATCCAAAATATTCCAAAACCCATTTAATTGGCAGATCATCTCATGCACCATGAGAAGCCAAGGTCCTATACAAACAACATACTTATTTCCATGTGTTTTTTATTTCTAGCATGCTTATTTCCACTTATACCTTCTTTATGTCTGCTAAAGTTAGCAGAAATCAGAATGATCAGTAACAAACAGAAGATGCACAGCACTTTGCAGGCAGCAAGCTCATGAGTGTAAAGACAAATCAACTCAGAGTCCAGTCTGCGTTTTGTCTTTTCTTCATAGGCTGTCTGCCCAAGAAAGTTTTTTCTTAAGTCTAAGCGAAAGCCTGTTGAAGGTAACTTCTGAGAAAGTTCTCCCCCTCCCACCCTCACCTACCTCTGCAATGTCATCAGGGCTGGTCAAGGAGAAGCTGTGGCCAGCCAGCTGATACGCTTTGGTCTCAATCTCGCTCAGTTTAGCTTGCATGACCTGTTTCTGGGTTTCATAGGCTGTTGTGCTAAAACCAATGCCATTCAGTTCCAGCAGAGCCAAGCAATAATGGCTGGGCATCTCCACTTTAGAAAATACATCTGTAGTAAGTACAAACCCCAAGAAAAACTTCTAAAACATCAAAAACAGATCAACTGCAGAACAACAGATTAATGAAAAAAAAAACAACTGGGGAATCTTCAGTTTTTAAAATCCTGAATGTCCTGACACACTGAAATATTTTAAAATAGATTTAGCTTAAATACTTTTGTTTCTGGAATATTTTATAGTAAGAAATATTTCATAATAAGAAGTATCCAGAACTTTTAATCACAAAAGTATTTAAGAGAATAACAACTTCTGTCGAATTTATTTTTTTTCTAAGAAATACATGTTTCTTTGTGTGTCAACATTTTATAAACCGCAGACATGCTTAATGTAAAGCTTTGTAACTTGATACACTTTCATTCCACCACCCACATCTTTTAAAAATGTTCTAAGGTTTAGTTGTCACAATCATAACTGATGTGGTAAGCTCACAATAAAAGACTTCAGTGAGAATGGATCCTAATCTTAGGCTTTGGATACAATTTAGGGGAAACAATCAGAAAGCCCACCAGTAGATACATGCTTTTTAGGGTTATTTGTTTGCTTGTTTTTAAACAAAAGACAAGCATTCAGCAAAAATTAGTGTAAACATTCTGTATCATTCACCATGGGATCACAAAAGGTTCATGGACAAAAAACATACATGGCAAAGAAAGCTATATGGGCAGGCCAAAGAGCAAGAAATCTCCTTCAGAAAACATTTGAGGATTTTAGGAATTTCTTCTGACAAGGAAATGCGAAAACTTTTGAAAATATTAATGAGAAACCACAGACAGACCCACAAGTCACCTCAGAATGGCTGGGCTCCTCACCTGGGTGGTAGAGATCTGCTTGATTCAGAGACTTAAAATAGACTCTGCTATTGCCTTAACCAAGGGAACTGGTAGATATTTGGGATTTGTTTTGTTGGGGGGTTTTTTTGACAAAGGAGGTGTACTTCCAAGGGAAGTTCTCTCTTTTAACAAATGAACATTTTGCCACAGAATATACTTAAGTAAGAACTTCCAAATCTCTCTTCTCCACTGATCATTCAGCCTGTGGTAGCACAGATACCTTTACCTGCCCTCTTTGCTCCCAAGTGGAGGAGCTCTCTTTACCTGCCAGGTTTTCCTTCTGTAATTCATTATGGAGTTGGTTCATGACATTGAAGACAAGCACAGACTCGATTGCTGCTCTGTACCGCCCAGAATGATCTCGGCTGGCGCTAAGCCCCAGGCTCTGCACCCCTTGGCCGGTGCCTACCCCTTCCAGCAGAGGCAGCTCATTGGGAAGAAAGTTCGTCACCATGTTGTGAAGGGTACGTTCCTTGGAGTCAGAATCAAGCAGCCAACATGCGACCTTAAAAAGGGAGACCTCCATGAGACCTTTTTTCCATTTTACTCATAATACTACATAAATACTTAGCTGGGGGTTAATGCAAAGTTATAGTGCAGATTATTTTTCTTGATTTGGCAGGCACACTGGAGTAATTTGTAGAAAAGCTACATCATTTCAGATAAAACCTTCAAGAGGGCATAAGTCATTGAAAAGCTTCATTCTAACCCAAAGTTAATTCTGCAAATTTGAAAACCTTATCCTCTGTCAACTGAACACATCTAGAAGTGTTGTCCTCAAGCTTTTTCATTTATTAAAACCTAACACAAAGGGGATTAAATATTAAAATCAGGATCAAAACATGTTTAATCTGAAAACAGAGTTTGTAAAAATCAGAACTTGCTATTGATCTAGAATATTAGTCAAGCTGAGCTCTCCTATTTTTTTGCACATCAGCACTAGTACCAAGAATTCTGCAAGGCAAATTTGATTCACGGTAAGCCTCATACCTCTCACGGTCTTCAAAGCAATTTTCCTTATAGCTATATTTCAATTTTTTGTGTCAAAATAGGATGAAATGCAGGTTTCTACATTGTCTCTGCCATGCAAACAGAAGGTAAAAAACACATGTATATATATGGGGAGGGGGGGAGAATGTATGTGTGTATGTATATATTCATTGCATCACTAAAATGGAAAAATATGAGTATGACTCCATTTAATATATGGAACTGTGCAAGGAAAGGTGCTACTTTTATTGCTCTTAAATTTTGTCCTAAAACTATGTATTGGTATAAAAAGCTAAGCTTGTCCTTGTGTTGAACACCTCAGCTACTTACTTGCAGACTTTAATATTGCCATGATGCTGTTCAGCCCATGTGTGATGCAAGCTTTAAAAAAATCAACACCAGAAACTTCTATGCATCTAGAGCTTTTCCTAACAAGGAAAA
Organism: Caloenas nicobarica; assembly: GCF_036013445.1. NCBI lineage: Eukaryota > Metazoa > Chordata > Aves > Columbiformes > Columbidae > Caloenas > Caloenas nicobarica. Next base: position 89,634,853 of record NC_088245.1, on the reverse strand, counting down.
GAAGCTGCTTTTACTTCTTTCTAGTGTTTCATTAGAGATACAAATGGTACCCAAACCTTTTGAAATTACATGTGGATTTTGGTTTGGGGAAAATAGTGGTAGCAAGGTGTTCCCACATACACAGTGGGTAAATCTTTTGCTTGTGAAGTCCTCTGCTCTTAGAATCAATAATCTGGCCACTTTAGAAGCGCTTCTGCCATTTCATTCCCAGGGCTGTTATTGCAACAAAACAAGAGTTCAGCCCTGTCTGCTGGGACAGGGGAGAGATTTAACCTCATCCTCCTCGCCCAGGGTATGAACACACATAGCAAAAGAAGTCTTCTCTACATACTGTTCTAGATTTCCCACTGGAAGAAAATGTCACTAAACTCCTTGACTGATGTGAATTTCCAAATATAAATAACAGAAGGGAAGCAACAGGAGGTATTTCTGTCTCTACACTGGTGTGTTTAAACTAGTAGTTTTACCCAAGCTAAATTTCTTAATCCTGCAAACCTTTGGATCCTCAAAATTTCCTTCCAAGGAGATGCCACAAGCCATCACCAGAGTCTTGTAGTGCTGAATGAAGTTATACATGATAAGTGAGCGCTCCTGCCTGGGCTTCTTCTGTAGGTGCAGCTGCAGATGATACAGTCTCTCTGTTACAGACAGGTTTTTGTCCAAAGGTGGCGGTGCCAAACTCATACTGATTTCTAAGCCAGGAAACACAAGCAAAAATCATCTTTTTACCTACTGTGTGATAAAGAAAGGCAAGAGAAAAATCTTGAACACAATCACTTAAAGCACAAAAACTAGAGTTGGACTGTGAACAAATAACAACAAATCTATACAGATATTACATGTTTTATCAAAGCAGACAATGTTCCCAAAAGCAACATGCTGTGTCTGTACTACTAAACAAAGGACAGCCAGGAATCAAATGCTAGTCACAAGCCCATGGTGCAGTGATTGGGTTGTGTTCAGCATTCTAGTGTCAGATTTGTTCTGGAGAGCAAAAATTGGAAGAGGTTGAAAGAGAAAAGCAAGTAAGCTAAAGAGAACATGGGGGTAAGCAAACATTTTAGCTATATACATGCTCAGCAGTCCAGTGCTTGAGCCAATTACCTGGCCTTATTATATAGTAGCACAGATGTATCCACAGCAATGTCTTCGAGTGTGTTCAACACATTAAGACTGCTGAATAATGTGACTAAATTACTCCATCACACAACTGAGCTGGGTTTGGGACACTCAAAACACTTCCAAGAGCCTGTCTGCTGAAGGTACTTTCTTGAAATGCAGTGTCATATCACCCAGCACAGCCTGTCCGCTCACTTACCAGTCTGGTCTTGTATCTGCTGCAAAGAGATATAGTAGGCATCTCTTCCACCCCAACATACTGCCAGTCCAACTACCAAGATGTCTTCGCAGCCTTGGACAGGAAATCCATCATCTTTAACTTGCTTCGACTGAGGAGAACTTGCTAAAGGAATAATTTTAAAGTTATGATTATAAAATGCTATCCATAAATGCAGAACAGTTTGGATCCTGAAAATGTAAATACATACATTTGATCCTAAATTTCTTAAAAGTTAATATATACCTTCAACGTATCTATAGGGAGAAAAGTCTGTGTTTCTTTTTGGGAAATTAAAAAAAAAAACCCACACCACACAAAACACCAAACCCAAACCAAAAAAATAAAGCCAAAACAAATAAAACAACATGTTTAGAATAGCAAAACTTTATCGTAACAGAAACAACCGCCCATATAGCACCCCTGCAAAACTCTGGCCTTTCCTAGCAATCTCTTCAAGAGTTGAGACAGAAATACATTCCCTCCTTTCACTCTGAAAAACATTTACATTTATCTGTCAAAAATATTTTTTGACAGTTAAGAAATTTTGTTGTTGTTGTTATGGATATATGACAACAAAGAATCTAACTGCTTAATCTTGTTATTTTAAAGGAAGAGTATGTTTATACAGCAGCAGCAAACTGCAGCATAAGAATACGTCTGTGGAAAAAAAAATGAAGCAATATTGCAACAATCCAGAGACTGATCCAAATTTTGCACATGCATATATTGAACAAAGTTTACTTTTTGCGAACTCAAAAATATTTAACCTTGGTTCAGAGGCAAACCCAGAAGCAACACTGCTCAGTGGAGACCCTGAACAATCTGTACAATTTACTGTCAAATATATTGCTCGTTTTAAAATATACTAAAACTTGCTTATGACATGGAAAGATACATGAGAAAGGGACTGCACAACACAGATCCATTTCAAAATTATATACACGATGAAATGTTAAGGATATTTAGACGCTCTCAAACAGAAACAAGCTGCTAAACACTTCATTACTGTCACCAAAGACCTACCAATGAAACACTTGACACCAATTTCTCTCTGTCTTTTACTAACACTCAGCTCCTTTGCTTTACTGAGACTAACAATATTCAATGAATATCAGTTAATTTTGCTCCTTTTTTGCAAACCCTTTCATTCTCCACTCCTGCTTGAAGCTGAAGATGCCACCCTGCTGTTCACAAAACTATGAGCTGGTACACAGAACTGACCTTTTTTGAATTTGCCACCAATCGTTGATTTGGGAGATAAAAGACATCTTGCTCTTTCACATGCCACTGAGATGGAGAATCTGCTTTTCTCCTTCCATTCTGCAAGGAAAGTCTGGAAAAGTGCTTTGTCACTTGCTACATCAATAATAGTGAAACTTTCAGTGCTTAAGGGAACAAGTGGAGAAACATCCTGAGATAGCTGCAGTGAAAAGCCTTGGTCTATAGTGGAATCATCTTTCATCTCATCAGCCTCAATTTGGTCTACAATCCCAGGACTGATTTGGAGTGTTTTTACCTGCTGCTCTGCATTGCCCTCGCTATTCTGCTGTGGCTGAATCAGCTGCCCTTCATCCATGCAGGCGACTTGTCTCTTCCTTGAAGACTTCACAGAGAGAGAAACAGAGCTTTTGGGAAAAAGCTTTTTTGGGGGTGTTGGAGGAATAGATGCGTTATTACTGTCTGGTGAAGGACAGGATGTTCTGTTGCTTCCCTTGAGTGGAAGTGCTATGCAGTCTGTTTTCTGAAGATTCGAGTCTTCTAGTTTGCTTTCTTTAACCTTGAAATAGCTTTTTAAATCCTGGCAAATGGGCAAAGGCTCCGGATGACAACGATCAGGTTCAAAAACTGGATCTGGCTCTTGATTAGTAAGAGGAGCAACTAACTTTTCTTTCAGACAGGAGCTTACTGAAACTGGTTCAATGCCTGAGGGACTAGGCCATTTGTCTAATACATCCTGCAATCCTGGGCTTAGTTCAAATGGGTGGTCAGTCCACACCACTGTATGGGTTTTCTTGTCTGGAGCGTTCTGGCTTCTCTGGTGCCTTGCACCTTGATGTGCTACCAAATCATTTGATCTGGGGTCATTGTTACACATCACTGGACTTCTTAATCCTGACTGACCGTCAAACGTAGAAGGAAGATCTTCCAGAAAAGACGGGGAGTTTGCATGATCTAAAACTTCGGCTATTAGATCAGAGAACGCTAGAGACACATTGTTATGCTGCGCAGGGTCCTCAAGCTCCTTCTGGTTGCCACTGACATCGAACTTATTCTGAACAGGCCTGGAGTTCTGCAAACGACGTTCTGGAGAAAGCAAAGCCCCTTGCTTCTCCACAGGTTCCTTTCTGTCAGCTCCTGTGATGTGAACAGCTGAAAGGTCACTGACGTTACTGAAGCTATCATCAAACAGCAAGCTATCACTCATATTCAGGCTTGTTTCGGGGACAGGGTGGCATTCTACTTGTACAATGTGCTCCCTACCAAAAAGGGAGGTTGCTTTATTAAGGTCTTTAGATGCAGTCTCCCCTTTCACTGCATTTTGGGTGTGGTAATCTTGTAGAAAACTGTGTAGCTGGGAGTCAGTCACTGAGAAATCACTTTCTTTAACGTAAGGTGCAGAATCTATTTCCTTCGTTACGGGCTGTAAATTAAGGCCTCTAGACTCCAAAACATTATTACTGCAGTGCTGAGCTGTGGTTTTTGTAATGTTATTTGTTGTGACAAGACTTGAAAAGCCCAGTTTCCTAACTGTTGCAGCCAGCCTTTCATCAGTAGCATTCTCAGTCCGTGAAGTGCTTAGTTTCTTGCAGATTTCCTGCCGTGGGATTGCTGCCAGCTTTGAACCTTGTATTCCCTGCTGTCCTGTAATTCCAGCTGCTCCCTCCTGTTTTATTATCATCTCAGTTTGAGTATCCAACTGGAAGCTGTCTTCAAAGTCTCTAGAGTCAGAAAACAGATTAGAGGATGGACTATCCTGACCATCACCTGCATCATAAACACCTCTGGATTTTATTAGAGAGTCTTTCAGAAAGTCCTTAGGATGACTGTTTGCTTTCTGCAGTGCTTCAGCTTGTAACAATATTCCATTGGACTTTTCGCTACCATTTTTGCCACCATTCTGAATCTGAACACGGCAGGGTTTATCCTCACCAGGACAAAAACGCACAGGCTTCTGTATCCTGCTGCCACTATGGACACGTCCATTTCCAGAGCAGCTGGCTGTTGCATTATGGTGATCTGCATCTAAAGCCATCTGCTGCTTACCAATCATCACCTCAGCACAGCTCTCATCTGTTCGCATTTTGTTTATTTTATTCTGCTTATCATCCATATTTTCATTTCTCTGTGTCCTACCACTAGCAGGTATCACTAGACTCTCTACAATATTACATGTCTCCACATCGGTGTGTGGAATACCCTGCAATGTAACAGATGCCTGAAAACATGCTCTCCCCTGAGGCATGCCTTCATTACTGATGGTAGGGTCTCTAAATAATCCTTCCATTTTATCTTTCTTCCCAAGAGTAATTGCCTCCATCTGTACAGAATTTGAGACTTGATGAGTTACAGACCCTGTTACCATAAATTCCTTATTATTTTGGTCTGAAAAACAATTATCTTTAGAGATCGTGGGGTGGAAAGCAGGAGGCTTTTGTGTGTCTACGCTAAGCATATTTGAATCTTCAAGAAGTGACCTCTGTAGTTTTGAAGCAGTATTTTTGTTCCTAGTCCGGTTTAAATGCATGTCCATACTTTTTATCAATCTAGAGGCTGAAGAATTTGTTCTCAATGTTGGTGTTTTTCCTTGTTCAGTAGAGAGTTCTGGAATTGCTCTCCCGGAATCCATCTTGGTTTTGACCAGAGAAATTCCTTCTACATTTTTATTATTTGTGCACACATTTGGCCGTTTTCTAGGACTGCACACAATATCACCATTGCCTTCCTCTGATCGAGCCTGTCTCCTGCCTGGGACTTCACTCTCAAATCTGGAGTTTTCTGTACTACTGCTTAGTCGCCTTTTATATCCCTTTTTAATATTTGATAAGTTTCCAGTTTGAGAGCCAAGGCCATTACAATGTTGAACTCTGCACACTTTTTTGCTTAACACCCTAGAAGACTCGGAAGACTGCCTTCCATTTGATCTATGTAGTCTGTCTTCCAGTTCTGACTCTCTGCTCATCACAGAGGATGTATCGGACTCGAGAAAAGACTCTGGGTTCCACTGCACTCCCATCAGTGCCAGATCCTGCTGGAGAAGTCCCCTGGCTTCCTCCACAATGAGGGAAGCTGCTTCTCTTTCAGTTAAGCCTTTCATTCCAGCCATCCAGATGCTGCGCACGGTCCGACGCTCCTCTGCTGACTCTTCGTCTTCATCCACAGCCCTACGAACACTACCGGAAAGGTAAAGGACAGACGTAAACATTCACACAGAATATAACAAACAACACAAGGAGCTGGCGCTACTCTGCTCTGCTCCCCTTTCAATTAGCTTCACAGCTTCCTAGCTTCACAGAAGCACTATATCCAAAATATAATGCACTTGATAGGAAATAACTGTTTCAGTTTTCTACATGTGAATTGATGTCAAGGAAAGATGTTACTGGCTGCACACCCCAGAAGCGCTCCCACGCTTCTGTGTCCAAACATGTACCCCAGATGAGTCCCAGCTAGGGCAAGATCCAGGCCTGAATCAATCCTGCTCCATGCACTGTTTTCCAAAGAACGAAAACTTCAGGAGCATGAACCAAACAGGTGTCATGGCACAGGCCAATAGGTACTTGATCAAGTCATTGCGCTAACATGAAAATAACCAGAGAATCTCAAATGATATACAGTAATAAACCATCAACTTCTTTGATTATATGGTGGAACTGCCTTTTAGAGGCAGCAAGAGGTCTCCAGAAAGCATTAACAATTCACCCAGGACTAATTAGTGCATTGAAAAGAGGAATGAGAAGAAAATTTAGATCTCACAAACTTATACTGCAAAGAAAAGATGCTTCTATTAATTTCAATATAATCATGGAATGACTGTGATCAGTCACAGAGACCCACATGTTATTTCTATCTAACATTCGGCATCAAGTCCCAAAAGGTTGCCATATTTAATTACAGGTTTCATCCTATAATTCTTCACCTTACGAACAAACTCCTTTACTTGACTTCTGGACTTACTGATTTCTCACCTTTTGAACGGTACTGAATTCTTCAGAGCAGTTGCCACATCATCAGGACTGGCTTTAGCAAGATCAGCTACTGTGACAAAGCCAGCATTGTAAAGCGTCCTAGCACGCTGTGCATTCAGCAGAGACACTCGTACCAGGTCACAAAGCTCCCTATGAACCCCAAAAGTGAGGCGGCTCTGGAACTGAGAGAGCAACAGCTCCATGTTGTGCCAGCCCAGTCGATTACAGAAAACCGTTACCATTCCTGGAACAAAGAAGTTACATCAGTGTCTTAACTCCAGGTCCAGTTCTGCTGAGCTGGGTTCATTTCCCCACTTCATGTGAACAGGCATTCATGTTACATTTCTCACCTTCCCATTACTTACAGAAACTAATTCATGTTTATTATAACTATGACTAGGAGCTGGTCTCACAGAACTCTAATCTAGAATTAACTAGTTTTTCAGTGAGGCAGAAATTCTGAATGACACTGCTTTTTCAAAGATGCTGATCTTTAAAGTGTGATGCACATGTATATCCTGTAACAGGATTCCTATGAACCAAACACACTGAAGAAGGCAGAACAAGCAGTGAAGGTCTTTGAGGAAAGCCAGCACTGATGTCCATAAGAGCAGAACTTCAGTTACCGAGAGCATCATAGGAGGTAGTAAAGCCTAGGATAAATGTCACAACAGCACATGGGAGGAGGAAAAGAGCAGGGAAAAGATAGTTTCTCACTCACAGATTGCATCTACAGAATATGAAAATAACTGAAAGACACAGCATCCCTCACTATTTTTACAGTGATTATAGAATACGACCTTTGTCATATGTCTTAACTATATGTCCTGTCAACAGTTATTTTACTTCCCAAATTACTTTTGTGAAAATTATTAATACTGGGAATAGAGAATTATGAAACTGCTCCAACAAAAAGTTATTTATACTACCAGAATTAATTTAAACTACTCTGCATCAGTTGGCGTGACCTTTTCATTTTGGGCCTTTGACTCATGCTGCAACCCACACACAGGGTTTCACAAGTTGAGCTAAATCTGTCTTGCAAATTGAAGGCCCACTTATGTAGTAATGGAGGACTTAGGCAATAGAAAAAAAAAAAAATCTCGGTCACATGGTGGGCTGTTACTTCTACTCCCACACGGTCCTCTTAAGGAAGTTAAGGTGACAGCTATCTGCCCTCTTATTATCTGGTGATAAATGACCCAGAAACTACTCACTCTGTTTTGAAAACTATAAACTTATACTTTCTGGCTTATTAACTTTGCAACCAGGAGAAAGCCATACTAAGTCTTAGAACCCCCAAACTTTACCCATGCTGAAAGGTACTCTTTCCTGATAGAGCAAAGCTTCAGAATGGACTTGTACTTAATTTCCATACTTACTACTGAACAAACTACATTCCTGCACAGTACACAGGTGATTTCTACAGACCTCAGCATGCTACACTAGTGCCTGATTCGACTCAGCCAGCCCCTTTCCCACAGCAAACTCTGTGGTTCCATCCCAAAGCAGGGGGAACCACAGATTAAGCTATAAAGCTGGAAGTTGTTTTACAAGACTGATTGTTGTCAGTACCACACTGTGGCTATCTTATCCCCTTATCTGGAAGGAAGGAAAACAGACTAGCCTAAGAGTCCCAGGGTATTTTGCACAGACAACTCACCTGCATAGGTGGCAGCAGATTGCTGCAAGGATTGAAGTTGGCCACGACTACAGCCATACTTCTTTGTCATATCCTTTAAGGGAACCTCACTGATCAAATCCAGAAGGGCAAGACTGGTGAAAAACCTGTGGAAGAAGTATACATGGAAATCAAATCATTATCCAGGTCACATTAGCACACACTGCAAAATGCACTGTGATAGCTAGGACAGAATGGTACTATAGCATTGCACACAGAAGAAACAGAGAAGATGGAATCCACAAACATCTTGTGCCAGCATTGTCTTCAGTTCAGAGCAGACCAGGTCTAGGTTCTCTGAGCTATCAGCTGTCTCAGCAAGGGAGCCAGTTCCTGAAAACAGACACAGAACCTGTCCACTCCATGTGTTATAGCCTCCAGTCTTTTCGCATTCACACCCATTTGTGACTACCTTTTGTGGATGGCCATTTGTCTGTGCTGTTTCTCTGTTTTAGCTATGATTTTGCCCTTTACAGAGCGAGCCAGAAAGCCTTCTTCAATCCCCACCAGTTCAGCCACACGTCTCATTGAGGCAGGCAGCTTCTCCCACAAGCAGAAAAACTGGTACCAATCAATTGTGGTCCACTCCTCATACACTGGGGTGACCTAATGAAAATAAGACAACGCAAAAAACTCTTTCAGAGAAACAAACAGAACAGAGCTCTGGGTAAACAAAAATACAGCCTAGGGAATGTGGTTAGAGCATCCTACACACTCCTCAGAGGCACTGAGTCATAACCATGCACCCTGAAGAAAGTAAAAGCTCTTCTAAACCAGGGGTTTTTAAAATATTTTTACTGATGAGATCTGACTCATATGGGTACTCGATTAAACAATTTGGAATCTTTGTCAGATTGCTCCCTCAATCCAAGGCACTAGAAGATTTTTAAGCCGCATCTTTATTCTCCTTTAACAAAACAAAACTTTATTCTTTTTTTAACAAAACTAACAGATATCTATCAACCTCTTAAAACCACTAGCAACCACACTAACCACTGTCATCGTCTGATAAAGTAGGACAGAACATAGAATTTGCTAGAAATTGCTGAAGCTTTCATTTACCTGAAGTACAAGAAATTTCAGCTTTTATTAACACTAATAAAAAAGCCATCCAAAGCATTCACACACTTTTAGACAGAAAACCAATTCTGTCATTGTTCAGTCAACACAGAGTCAGTTTCACTATGAGGAGACAAAATGTCTTTATATCTGTATCGATAAACTACAAGATTAATTACTTTGAAATAACTAGCAGTTATTGGAGAGCATTTAATATAACACAGAATATCAGATGCTGAGAAGAACAAGAGTTATTAAGGTGGAGGATTGTTTTATGTTTTTTGTTATGGATTTTTTTGTTTTCTTTTCTTTAAAAAAACCTCTTTTCCTAGCCTAGCAAATTTGGTTTTATCACCTTTCCTAAAATACAAGGTCTTGGAATTCAGTCTCATATTTGTATAAATAAAAAATTCAAGCATAAGAGAATTAAAAAGCATGATAGCAGATAATTTCCCTGTAACCCATAAGGAACACATGGAGAACTGTTCTTTAAAATAAAACAAAACCAAACCAACCCCATCAAAACTAAACAAACCTTCAGCCTTGAAAACTAACTGACTTGCAAGAAAGTATTTTAGGGTAGCTTAAGGGAAGATAATCTCAAGAACATTTTGTTCAACAGTGTATTAGACAAGCCGCAGCAGCTGCAATGTAAAGGGTTAAAAAAAAAAAAAAAAAAAAATCGCCATCACTGTCCCTACCCCAGAACAGGAACAAAAGCAATCCTTTTTTTTTTTTTTCTGTTTTGGAGATGCAAACAGGGAAAAAATACACTGGTGCATAATGATATAAATCAGTTCACTTTGTCTAGTAGAAACAGAACAAAATATAATGTGGTCCTGTAAAACAGATATGGGGACATATGGGACACTAGCAGATCCAACAACATCTATCAGCCAGTAACTAGGTTAATGAACACAGCAAGCAGAGACAGGCACCCTGCATCTCCTGCCTCCCCCTGTCCTCTAGCTCAACAACTCCTGTAACTGCGAGCATATTCTCCTCGGAGTAAACTTTTTTTTCAGGCAAGATGCCCAAATTTTGCCTTTGGTTTATCAGCCTGGTAAAGAGAATACACTTTACACTTCAGGAAGGTAAAGACCATTGTCAAATTTGGGATGACAATTGCATGATGGGCCTCTGGCGGTCATGGATCTTAAGATGTTCACTGCAACTCCATCTTGTTTCTTCACTAATCTTCACAGGTTCGTGGCCTCCTGTCCAAAGGTCCTAAATAGCGCTGCTTAGCTTTTTAAGTGTACATGCACATAAATCTTGATAAACTTTGACACACTTTCCCGTCAAAAGATTTAGCACACTCCTTCCTTTAGCCCTGGCAGCATCATCAGGCAAGTAAACTAAAATAGAGATAAATTTCACTGTTACTGAACCGAAGAAAGGCCCACACATAGGAAGAAAGCAGTGTTGTTCTCTGAGGCTTTTTTGTAGGCAAAATAGATGCTAAAACCCCAGAAGTTTTCTGAGTCTCCAAAAGTAATCTGAGATGCAATGTGCTGACCCCAAACACACAAAAAAGCCCAATTCATTTCATTAAGTGTCTCAGAAACCATTATCCTACTCCCCAAAGTTACAAAGTTCGGAAATCTTATGAACTCAGGAGTGACAACAATGGGCTTGGACAGACGTGCAACACCTGTCTACACAATAGACACTATAGGAACAGACTAGTTCTGAAGAACATTCAATTAAGAAACTTCTTCATGAAGGATGAGCTAAGCAAAGCACAAAACCCCTATGTTCCTAGAGCCCTCAAGAAGTCTGCATTGTGCTTTCTCTCCTTTCCTTAGTTTTGGCAGTACAAAACACAAAACAGAATGAGAACCTACCAAATAGACAATATGCAGATCATTCTCCAGAACAAAGCTTTTCATAGCTCGCTGCAGGTCAGCAAAGATTTCCATGGCTTCAGTTGGTGAAAGAGAAGAGGAAAGAGTAGCTGAGCCAAGATGTGTTGGATGATAAACCTTTGCTGCTAAGAAAAAACAAAACATAACCCACAAACATTTAAGTGCAAGTTTATATCTCATTTTCAGATTGCAAAGTATTTTACAGGTATCAATTCTACTAACTTTTCCTATTTGCTTTTTCAAAAAGAAATGGCATATTTCTCCATTCTGAAGACAGGAAAATGGAAACAATAAAAAGTTTAGACTTGCCTAGGTCTAAACTAGCCTTTTTCAGAGGCCAGATCACAAGCTTGGATCCCTCTAACTACTCAGACTAACAGCTGTGACAGCTATTTGAACAAAAATCACTGGAATCCCATCTGCCATCCTCCCTAGGAGTCACCATTTTGAGTATTTCTTTCTTCAGAACACCAAATATTTCCTATCATCTTTTCTTTAAAAAGAGATACCAAATAACCTGTAATGGGGATTCTTACTATTACTGTAAGAGTCTCATCCTTAGCGATTTTAAGAAAATAGCCAAAATCAGGAAAAAGTGCAACCATGTACACTAAGCAGTTCTAGAAGAGACTTGTGCTCTCTTAGCATGTACTCGTTCTTCTTCAGAAAGACAAAAATCATAGTCTATGGTTAATGTTCACAAATCCTGTAGTAAAAGTATGCTTTCTTTCAAGATATTTTGGGAATTTGTAGACTAGGATGCATCAGTGTTAGAGGTGATGTGCAGAGAGAGGCCTTTCAAGAACACATGCATGCGAAAATGTTAAAGTAGGTATAAAGACACCCTCCAGAAAGCCGAAGTAAGTCTTGATACACATGGTTCTTTAAAATAAAAACAAAAATGCAGGGAGGTTCTCATTTTAAAGTTACATTAAACATCTACACAGCTGCAGAAGGTTTACTGATTCGAAACTGCTAACTGCCCTTACTGGGAAGAACACCAGTGATACCTTTCACATCATTGCCAGAGTCCAGAACCTGAATGAATTCATTTTCTAGCAGCCACGTCACACAAGCCTCGATAGGTCCGGTCTGTGCTTTGTCTTGTGCTTTTTCGTTTCCCCACTTGCTTTCTTTCAAGCTGGATGCAAGAAGAGTGCAAGAAGCGTAGGTCTGCACGTCATCTGGGGTGTTGGCCACTCCACCCACTATGATCTGTTGAAGAAAACTACTTGCTCATATTGCCTGAGAAGCAATAGGACGGAACGTCAGATCAGAGAGCCAAAGAGACTGATCCATCAGATATCTAAGCTTTAAAGAACCAGTACGAGAGGGGAACATGAGGCAAAGCAGCTGCCACAGCTGCCAACCTTTAAGGCCTTTTCTTGGCAAGAAGCAAGACACCTCAGGTAGAAGTAAGAGGAATTATAAAATCTTATTTTGATAGCAGACATACATAGTAGCAATTTAGATTTGAGATTAGCCCTAGGGTTTTTGCTTAGCCAACATTGTGAAATACTTTTAAAAGGGTTAGAACACAAAATGTAATTTTCTGAAGACAAAAAGCAAACCAGGGAGGAGGAGTTCTCGTAAGGCTCTTCAGCATACTGGAGTTTTCTCTTAATAAATGTGAATGCTATACCCCATCATTGTTTTCCTGACTGAGTGTGATTTTTTTTCCCTTCGATTTTGTTTTTCATTTTTCACATAACCGCTTTTTCCTTGTCATTTCCATGTATGTGTCTTCCTTGAGATAGCAGAGTGTTTAACTAAAAACTTTCTTTCATGGTTTGAATGGACTTTTTTCCACGTCATAAAGCAACATCACCAGAAAGGAACCCCCATCTTTTAGATAGCTCTGATGTAGAAAAATGCGTTTAGAAATTCCATGGGTCTGATAAAAATTCAAAACCTATGGAAACACAACTTAGTGCGATGTATCACAGCACTTTTCACAAAAGATAGTAGGAGCAGTACAACAAACAAAATATATTTTAGAAGTCAAAGTTCAGTTCAAGTTCAAAAGCAACTTTTGAAAAGGAGATAAGCTCGCCTATGTGGAATAACATCCTTTTGGTCCTTTTTTACTCCTGTAGGAACTCTACAGAGGACAGCAGGCTAGAAGGAGCAAATGGGGTACCACATCTATTTTTTCACCAAAAATGTATTTACAAAATTTCAATCATTTTTGTGCAAAAGAGGTAGATAAGTTGAGGGGGGAAATAACATACTCTACAACGCTCTACAAATGTCATTATGGCCTAATTCAGTCTACAAAGTCTCTGGGATCAGGAATGTCCAAGCACCTCCCAGTTAAGACTTTCAGGTCATACAAGAAGTTTAAGAATTACACTTACTTATGCCTGTGGTTTGAGTAGATTTAAATGCAAAAGCAAAACTTAGTAACTCTTCTTTGACTGTGCTCACAACCTGATCTGCAAGAAGCAGAGACTGAAACACACCAAACGAAATGCTGAATACTGAAGCAAGCTGCCAGAACCAAGTAATATTCTTCTGAAGCTGCTTGGGTTGACAAGGGAAAAAACACAAGAAAAAGAAAGTGCACAGAAAACATTTGATGGTATCACAAAATAAACCATCCTACAAGAGTGCAAGCACAGTTCTAATTCCTCTCCACGTGTCCTGTACCTCAAGTATTGCTCTTTTCATGCTAGAAGCAACACCTTCCCCTTCTCTTCTAAGCAAACAACTGCAAACAGGCTTGAGAGATCCTTGAAGAAGAGCAGTTCCTTTTGATCTTTCTGAGGGCTTGCAAACTAAAATGCTCTCACCTTTAGGAAAGAAAAAGAAAAAAAAAAGAAAAAAAGTAATGACCTTATTATCGCATCTCAGCACTGTAATAGTAACAATTCATCAAGGACAAATTATTGGAATGGAAAACTGTAGGTATTTCTGAAAAAGCTAGATTAAAAAAAAAAAAAAACACCTTTGCAACCTTAAACAGTGTATATCCATTGCTATGTAAGAACTCCACAGACACATAATACTTAACTAAAAGCTCAGAGCAGAACAAACTTCAAAGTTACATTAGGCTGGTCAGAGTCTTGCCAAATCAGCTAAAGAGCTTCCATAGCTTCTCTCTGCATGTGCTTTCCTGCTGAACCCCTATTGCTTCTTGTTCTGGAATTGACTGGAACTATAATACACAATGACATCAATTTTTCTTCTGCACTACATCACTAAACTGAAAAGATTCTCAAAAGCAAGAACAAAACATAAAAGCTGCACAGCACTTCGACAGTTTGTGTTAAGTCAACCATCTTCCACTCCCAAAATGAAGTAACACATCTACTGAAGTAATTCAGAAACCCAAAGTTATTAATCTAAGTAACTACACATTCTCTGCATTTTCATATATGCATAAATATATATATACACACAAAATCTTAAGTATTGTGAATAGTTCCACTCAAAGTACATCTAAATATACCTTACCTTAAAATTCTCTGTCAGACATTGTTAATCTCTATCTACTGAAATTCTGTGTGAGACAAAAATAGGTCCCAGAGCCATGAAACAATAAAAATAATGGGCCAGTTCCTTTGATGAGATAATAGACTACCCATGGAAAATGCAGTGGTCACATAAAGGAGATTTTTTTTCAACAAAGCTATTGCAGAGAAACTAGGTCCCTGGGAGACACAGCTAGTTAGAAGTTTTGCCAGTTGGCACAAGATAAATTAATTATGCATAGGACAAGCTTGCCTTTGACTAAGGAGAGAGCATTAGATTTGAATTAGCTGGACGGTAAATATCATGGTAAGTTTATGATAACTTGTTAAGATTTAAGCGCACATAGTCTGGACGCCCAAGGTAATTTTGGTAGTGGGTATCTTAGTAAGATCATAGGAATGTTAAGTTATGATAAAACCATAGCCATGGTAATGCTACAGTAATTAGCAAATTCAGAGGTAATGAAAACACAACTGCACTGAAATTTAATGAACAGAATGAACTCTCTCTTGAAGTACTAGAGAAAGTTGAGAGGAGGGTGACAAAGCTGGTGAGGGGCCTGGAGCTCCTGAGGAGCGGTTGAGGGAACTGGGGCTGTTTAGCCTGGAGAAAAGGAGACTGAGGGGAGACCTTATTGCTGTCTGCAACTACCTGAAAGGAGGCTGTAGCATGGAGGGTGTTGGTCTCTTCTCCCAATTAGCAAGTGTTAAGACAAGAGGAAATGGCCCCAAGTTGCGGCAGGAGAGGTTTAGATTGGATATTAGGAAAAAATTCTTCACGGAAAGGATTGTCAGGCATTGGAACAGGCTGCCTAGGGAAGTGGTGGAGTCACCATTCCTGGAGGTGTTTAAAAGGCGTTTTAGACGAGGTTCTTAGGGACATGATTTAGTGCTAGAGTTAGGTTAGGTTATGGTTGGACTCAATGATCCTGAGGGTCTCTTCCAACTGAAATGATTCTATGACCCTATGATAATAAATATTGCAAATGCAGTATAGGTGAGTAACCACTTAAACGTGATAACACAAATGAATTACAGGATGAAAGACATGCTCAGAGGATGTGTGAAACTTTTGACATCTGTTGACTGTGCACGTTTGCCAGAGCTGAGAGTACCAAAGATAAACTGCCTGTAAGCATTGTTTTGTCAAAGCAAAGCTTATTTTGATTTTAGCAATAAAGAACATTCACTCATTTCATGTTCGGGTTCTGATGTAACCTGCAGTTCCCTCTGATATCTTTGACTCTTCAGTGTAATAAATCTAACAGAAGATGGGTATCCACTTGGCTCTACATTACCTGTCAGTTGCTCAAGACTTGGGGGAAACCCTTTCCCAAGATTCCCCTGAAAACTTAAAGCAAATAACTGCAGCCTAGCAAACAAGGGAAAAAAAATAAAAAGAAACTAAGCTGTTCTAAGATCCCTTATTGAACATTTCAGATGAGAGGGGAAGTCCAGGTTACACAGAATCACACAGAATCACACAGAATGTTAGGGATTGGAAGGGACCTCGAAAGATCATCTAGTCCAATCCTCCTGCCAGGGCAGAAACACCTAGGTGAGGCTACACAGGAAGGCGTCCAGGCGGGTTTTGAATGTCTCCAGAGAAGGAGACTCCACAACCCCCCTGGGCAGCCTGTTCCAGTGTTCCGTCACCCTGACTGAGAAGAAGTTTCTTCTCAAATTTAAGTGGAACCTCTTGTGTTCCAGCTTGAACCCATTACCCCTTGTCTTACTGTTGGCTGTCACCGAGAAGAGCCTGGCTCCATCCTCCTGACACCCACTCTTTATATATTTATAAACATTGATGAGGTCACCCCTCAGTCTCCTCTTCTCCAAGCTAAAGAGACCCAGCTCCCTCAGCCTTTCCTCATAAGGGAGATGCTCCTCTCCCTTAATCATCTTTGTTGCCCTGCGCTGGACTCTCTCCAGCAGTTCCCTGTCCTTCTTGAACTGAGGGGCCCAGAACTGGACACAATATTCCAGATGAGGTCTCACCAGGGCAGAGTAGAGGGGAAGGAGAACCTCTCTCGACCTACTAACCACCCCCCTTCTAATACACCCCAGGATGCCATTGGCCTTCTTGGCCACAAGGGCACAGGGCTGGCTCATGGTCATCCTGCTGTGCACCAGGAGCCCCAGGTCCCTTTCCCTGCACTGCTCTCTAATAGGTCATTCCCCAACCTATACTGGAACCTGGGGTTGTTCCTGCCCAGATGCAAGACTCTACATTTTCCCTTGTTATATTTCATTAAATTTTTCCCCGCCCAGCTCTCTAGCCTGTCCAGATCTCGCTGGATGGCAGCACAGCCCTCTGGCGTGTCAGCCACTCCTCCCAGTTTGGTGTCATCAGCAAACTTGCTGATAGTACACACTTTGAAGAGAGAGTTCAAGCCTTGTGATCGAGGCCGCAGCCCACGGACGGTGTGAGGCCGGTAGCGCCCCCCCGGCGCGCCGGGCCCGGGGCTTCTCGGAGTCGGGTTGCTTGGGAATGCAGCCCAAAGCGGGTGGTAAACTCCATCTAAGGCTAAATACCGGCACGAGACCGATAGCCAACAAGTACCGTAAAGGAAAGTTGAAAAGAACTTTGAAGGTTAGCATCAGACTAGACAAACACCAGAAGACTCTGGCTATCTAGGCATAAAACTCCATTGAAAGCAAAAAAAAAAAAAGGCCCTATTATATTTCTAGGTTTTATTCAGCAATATTGAACAGCTTTAGCTATTTCATCTTGGGAACACGACAGTTTTCATGAATGCAAAAATAATCCAATTCCATTTTCTAAAATTATGTTTTTAAATTTCCATCAAATCAGGAAAAAAACCCAAAACAACAACAACAAAACACAATCAAAACCTGAGATAATGCAATACTACAGTGTTTGGGGGTGAGGGGGAGGAAATCAACCCAACAGCATTTATCTTCTGTCAGCTGAATTTCATATCCACACGAGGTGTTTTTTCCAGCTGAAGTTGCTGTCCTCTACTCTCCCTACTCTATGAAAGAGTAGCAGCTGGTAATGCAGCTTTATGTTCTCATCCAAAAGACTCTGTGGAGTCGAAAAAAAATGGTACATTCATGAAGCTCATCAGCATAAAATCAACTGCTTACTGTGCAAAACATAGTCACATCAAAACTGTCAAAAAAGGTTCCTAATTATTGTAACTTGAAGAAGAAGAAAAAAAAGAAACATCAAGGAATAATGTAATTTTACACCTGCCAGCTACACTCAAGTGACGAAACCTGGAAAATTTCAAAATACAGCATGCAGCTGCCCTTTTCTTTAACACATAGGGATATCTCACAGAGAAACAGGTCGTAAAGCGTCCTGTTGCTATGCTACTCTGGCAAAAATAGAAAGTTAAATGTAAGAAGAGTCTGCTTACATAGGGATCCAGCAAGCACCAATCAAACCATCAGTAGGGCAAACCCCATTTCCTGCTTCTGTTGAACTTATTTTCTATTCTGGTTTTATATTTGTATAATCCAATTCTTCCAAACATCATCCATAAAGATAAATTTCCATTGCGAATTTAAAAAACAGGCAGGATTATTTTGTCAAACATCAATCATAGAATAGAATCATAGAATGCCCTGAGTTGGAAGGGACCCACGAGGATCATCAGTGCTGCTGTACACATGAAGACACCATATTATGTATGAACTACTGTTCATATTTCCCTGTCTCTCTGTTGCATTACTACATTCAAGATCCATAAAAGTTATGGTTAAGTTTAATGAAAGTTTAACAAATCCAAATCAAAACTTCAGAAAACAGAAGTTTGTCAAATTGTGGTTGTAGACTTTAAACACTTTTTACATTTTAGGTCTGTCCAATGAGTTTACTGTAAATTTTCTCACTGAAATTGTAAACACTTTAGTAAACTGACCAGGGATCACAAAATTAAGGCAAATGAACTGAACCTTAGAATTTAACAAGAATTCAAAGGAGAAAATAGCCTGTTCTTGAGGTAACTGACATGTAAATACCCAAGTACGTCTCATGCAGTGAAAAGAATCCCCTGGGAATTACAATTTCTACTCCATTAATACCAAACAAATTCATCTTGATTAACTTAATCATACTGAATACCAAAGGAATTCATCATGATTAGCCACTAATTGCAAAGCACTGCCCTGGATTTAATCAGGTGAACGCCATTCTTAGAGAATGTTAATAAAGCCTCTGCTTACCCTCTGTGTCTACTCCTTTCCTGCCAGCCCTTCCAGCCATCTGCTTGTAAGTGAGCATGTCCAGCAGTTTGCCACAAAACATGGGAGTTCGTATAATTACTCGGCGTGCAGGCAAATTCACTCCAGACGAGAGCGTGGAGGTTGCTGCTAGGACTCTAATCAAGCCTTGGCGAAAGGCTCCTTCAATGATGTCCCGTTCATCAGAAGTAAGACCTGAGGAGAGACGACTTTTACAAACCCAGTAATGGTGAAACTGAATTTAAGAGCTAATGGTATAGTATAGGTTGGGGAATGACCTCTTAGAGAGCAGTGTAGGGGAAAGGGACCTGGGGGTCCTGGTGGACAGCAGGATGACCATGAGCCAGCCCTGTGCCCTTGTGGCCAAGAAGGCCAATGGCATCCTGGGGTGCACTAGAAGGGGGGTGGTTAGTAGGTCGAGAGAGGTTCTCCTTCCCCTCTACTCTGCCCTGGTGAGACCTCATCTGGAATATTGTGTCCAGTTCTGGGCCCCTCAGTTCAAGAAGGACAGGGAACTGCTGGAGAGAGTCCAGCGCAGGGCAACAAAGATGATGAAGGGAGTGGAGCATCTCCCTTATGAGGAAAGGCTGAGGGAGCTGGGGCTCTTTAGCTTGGAGAAGAGGAGACTGAGGGGTGACCTCATTAATGTTTATAAATATGTAAAGGGTGGGTGTCAGGAGGATGGAGCCAGGCTCTTCTCGGTGACAACCAATGATAAGACAAGGGGCAATGGGTGCAAACTGGAACACAGGAGGTTCCACTTAAATATGAGAAGAAACTTCTTCTCAGTGAGGGTGACAGAGCCTGGAACAGGCTGCCCAGGGGGGTTGTGGAGTCTCCTTCTCTGGAGACATTCAACACCCGCCTGGACACTTTCCTGTGTGACCTCATCTGGGTGTTCCTGCTCTGGCGGGGGGATTGGACTAGGTGATCTTCTGAGGTCCCTTCCAACCCTAACATTCTGTGATTCTGCAATACTGTCAAACAAGGGGAAGAACAAACAAACTTAAATGTACGTTCGCCATTCAGTGTTAGGAACTCGAGTCGCAACACTACCTCAGTTAACTTCTTCTGAACCTTAAGCAAAGCAAAATCTCACCGTTAAGTTTTCATTATTCAACTGACAGTAACAGTTATTAACTAGCTTTTCTATAGTGCTTGTATGTGTTGTAGCAAGATGAACAACTATTCACTACATATCTACACACATTGCAAGTAAATAAGTAAAGAAATAAAATAAAAAGAAAACTGGATGTAACAAGCACAGTAGGGAACTAGGATTTAGTCATTTGCCATCCTGACCCTGGAATCCTTCTTCATCATTTGCATTCTAAGTTACAGAGGGTATCTTTCTACATTTCCTTATAGGCTTCAGGCCAATTTTGTTCCTGAGAAAGAAATCCACACTCTAAAAACATTTGGAATTATTCCCCCTACATATTCAATACCATAGCTACAGTTCTCTCTTCTCGAGTCAGTCCTTTCCCTCAGTGGATCAACAGGTGACATACACTATTACTTACTTAAATAAGAAACAAAAGATGTAGCCAGGAGCATCCGCAGCACATGCTCTTTTAATTTTTATTTTCATTGTTATATTTGTTATATTTCTTCTATTTACTCATCTATTTCACTATTAAGTTGAGGAAAATTGCTCTGAAACACTCTGGCAGCTTTAGGGACAACCTGAAAACGCTTGGGCGGCAAATCAGCTAATTTTTCGGGCATTTCACACACACACACACACACACACACCAAAGGTGTGTTTTAAAAATTGCTTTTATATAATACAACAAAGAGAAGATTTGTAACAGTTAGTGAATTAAACTCTTCAGCCACAATAAAAGAATTCAGGTTTTACCTCTAACTGTGAGATTCTCGAGGCATTTTAATTCAGTCATAAACTACAGAGGGCTTCAAAAAGCAACTGGTAAATTGCTGGTAACTACAGCAAAAAGAACCCATATGATTTAGAGAATTCAAGACCAAGATATTCAGGAATACCTGCATGATGAAATGCCACTCCCCATGGCAAAGTACGTTGGAGCACAGAGTCCAGGCCTGAGATAGAACGCTTTAGCTGATCCAGAACCTCATTGATCCCTTCTCTGTCCACAACAACTGGGGCAAGGGCTGAGTTTTTTGAAGAACCTTGAGAAAATATTTTTATAGTTTTTATTAAAATTAATTTTCATTAAAGGCAGTGTGCATATTACAGTCTTCTATTAATTACTTTTCTCTTACTCTCAGACTGTTGCAAACTGTAGAATTCCCTGGCAATGATGTCTGCTAGCTTCTCACACCAGTTCTTGGATGGACAGAAAAGCAGGACTGAATGGCCTTCACAAACAGTCTCATAACACAGGCTCACAACATGGTCTTCATCTCCCTGAATTGAGACAAAATATTTTCAATGCACTCTCACACTGAATGGGGTTTGTAAATGCCATCACTCTTCTGTGTCACAGTAGGAATCTTCTACTTCAAGTCAGAAAGAGGAGCAAACAAAGAAGACAGAGCACTGTTCTGTTAGTTTCTGTCTTGCTTTAGGAAGCCCAAGCACTAGAATGACCACACTGTTGAGGACAGCCCTAGATCTACCTATGAGTAAATTTAAGGTTTGACATCTTGCTTTCATAAATCTGTTTCTGACTGAAGGCAACATGGTACACAAAATACCACTGCAATCTCCATGTTATGGCTGACAGCAGTGGGGAAGAACTAGGAAGAGCCTCAAGTGAAAACAAATAAGGAAAACTTATCAACTAGGATGTCCAGACTAAAAGCATGAGATGTAGTTATCTGAGCATCCCCAGCAAGATGCACCCAGGAAGCACTGCTGACCAAAGACTGCAGGCGATCAGAGCACAGTGGAAGGCTTTTATGGATACTTAAATGGATGTGCATACAAAACCCTACTGTTTACAGCTTGCCTTTTTCATTTTGAGATCCTAAGAGAGTTCCTGCAACTGATCTGTTTTGGTTGGCTAAGCCAGATTCTCTTCCAGCAAGCAAGCCAAAGGAGGAAGAGAAAAAAGGCAGGTGTATAGTGAGAAATAAAAAGCACTGAAATGCAAATGAAAGCAGGGGACCAATGGCAGAAACTGCATATACACATCAAAAGCTTGGTAAGGATCCAGTCAAATTCAGCAGAAGTGGTAATGTCATAGAGTTCCCTTTCCTCATCCAGTTTTAGGCACAGAAGACTGAATATACAGTGACGGATTTCTAGCCCAAGAGGATCACCTGGTCTTATAAAATAAGCCAACTCCCTTAACTGCTGAGTCATAAGCCCAGTTTAGTTCCTTCACTTAATTTAGTACCTACCCAGAGCAACTACTTAAAAATATCCAGAAAAGGAGATATAACATCATCTTCTCGATATGACCACACAGAAGCAAGCTTTCAGATATTCTTGTCAAAAAAATTGAACTTTGTTTCAAGGATCCTTTTTCTTTCTTTGCTGTGGTACCATGCTACTGACAACAGAATGTTTGCGCACAATGAGAACTGGGCGCAAAATGCTCCAAAATACTGCTGGTATTCAGGCCATACTGTCCAACTACTACAGTAGTACTACACAGAGTGGTTGAAAGGACCGGGGAGAGAATTCACCCTTCAAAGACTCCACAGAAAAGGAACCTACAAGTAGAAAGTGCAAATTTGCCATTCCTATCCATTTGGTTCTTCCAAATCATTATAGTACATTACCCTTAACTTTTCATATCCTTTTCAAGTGTGCAAAAGGACTAAAAATTGAAAATAGATTCAGAAGAATCAAGATGGATATCTGCCTTTTGATCACAGACAAAATTAGATCATTGAGCAGTTTAGCATCAGCAGGTTCAATACCAGATTTTAATGCAAATACATTCTCCCAACAATTAATGCAAATTCCTTGGCCTAACCAGGAAACAGCTTCAGTTATGAAAGTGAAGTAGATTCCAGGACACAAGATAGGGTGGTGGGTAAGGGAAGAATTAAACTCTTTATACCTATCAAGTGCTCAGAAACAAGATAACTGCAAAGTCAACTTTGTCTTCAAGTCAGATTCAAGAAACTTCAACATATCAGTGTGTTTTCGTTTGGTTTTTGTTTAAATCAATAGAAGACAAAAAAAAAAATTGTGCTCAGTTCAAGCATACAATCTATGATGTAAACAACAAAGTCGGGAATGTTATCTATTAAAAAAAAAAAAAAATCATACCAGTAGCTATCTTTTTAACTTTAGCTGTACAAAAGGTGTTATCCCAAAACCGCTGCTCAGAGTTTTGTTACCTTCAGTTGAAGCTTGGGCTGGAATTCTCGCACTAAATTCATGGAGGAGTCATAAATGTTGCTGCCAATTTTTACCCACTCCTTGAGGGGTACAGGGCGAAAATCCGTGCAGTATAGCTCTGCATCTAACCATGAGGCTAGGAGCCCCAAGTTAGGGAGGGTAGCACTCATGCCAACTATCTGTATCCCACCAAAACTGGGACTGGTCATCTTCGCCTGTCTGGAAGTGGTTAAAAGAAAACGCAAGTTAGTGAGAACACAGGCTACTCTTCTGGAAAACAGGGTTTAGAGAAACTAACTCAATCTACTTCCAGTGTCTAAAGTGCAAAGGTATTTTTTTTCAACTTCTTGACAAAGAAATAACCCATACTGTGCTCCTAGCAAACACAATGTCAGGTTATGCATTGATAACAAGATAATTCGACTTTTTATCACTTTGAACCTCAACTTTAAGCTTCTTTAGGTACAACAGCCATAAACTGACTGCATATTTGGAGAAACTGAAAACAAACAAATAAATCAAGTATTTCTTTGCCATTAACAAAAACATGGAAATAAAGGAATGGTTCAGTCTCCACTGCAGTTTTTCTAAGCTTAAATGCCTTTCTTAAAACACTTCCATTTGTTTCAATTTCAAGACAAATAATACTAGACACACATCTTCCTAGAGCTGGGAACCAAAGTCCTTAGTTCAGCAAAGAAGAAAACAGCTTCAGTTCTCAAAGTGCTAAACAGCAGCTTCCACTAAAGGCAGTAAGAAGTAATGGACTCTTAACAGACCTGAAAAGGCAAACCGTTAATTTAGATACCCAAATGTATATTTTAATTCAGACTTTTACATCCACACAATAGGGGTTTTTTAATGCTCCTAAGCCTCCATTTGGAAAACTACTCATTTGCATTGCACTGAGACACAAATTGACACTTTAAAAAATAAAAAGGTCTGACAAATCAACGTGAGCTCAGAAACAGCCTGAACCTTCCTAGAAGATCCTGGTAATCTTGGCAAAGACAAGATAGAGGAAACAAGACTACCTAGAAGCTGGAGTAAAAAAGGCTGGTCACTGATGAGACAGAAATAAGGAAGATGTGGAGAGGCAGACTCTATTATCCAAGCTCTTCAAGCATTTGCTAGTACAGCTCCGCCATCTAGGTTGCAGATTTTTCCCCCTAAAGCAACTTTTGACCTTCGAGGATTAAAAAAGTTCCAGCTCCACCACACACTCTTTGACTGGGGAGGAGAAAAATCTGCTGCAGAATTTTGGCTGGGGGTGCAAAAGTCTCACAGAGAAGTGAGGGCACCCACGCTGGCAATGGCCATCAGAGAACATTCTCTTGATGCAAAGACACAGCCTTATACTTCAGTGGGACACCCAGCTAACCACTTAAAAAGCTATTCAAAGCACTGGTCATTCTGATAATTGGTCAGGCTGGATAGTGTTGAAAGGATCTGGATCAAGGGCCTCCCATTAAATAATAGGAAAAAAAGCATGGCAGACTTGGGAGGACATTTGAAAGAAAATGTGGTCTTCAACTCCAGGAATCTCAAGTGGATTCCAAAACAAAAACAGCAGCCACCTCCTTCATGTCAGCAACTGTCAAACTGACTAGGATGGAGAGATGGAGAATCTAGGCCCTAGCGCCCATATGGTGAAGGCTGAAGTACTGTGTCTTCCCAGGAACATTCCTTGATGCATCTGTCCCCTTTTCCCTGACAAATGTTGCTTCTTTCCTCCTTCTTCAATGCAAGGGAGGAAAGCAGAGAGTGGACCTCCACCTGTGCTGCAGCTGCATGATAAGCCAAGGTAAAAGGAGTGGCAACGCCACTCATGCTGCTCTGATACTGGCTTCCAGGACTTATAGGGAGAATATCAGAAAAAGTCAGAGGTGATTAAACCCAGAACACTGCTGGATCCTGGAAACATGGCTAAAATGTCCAGTGGAAAGCCAATGTAGAAACAGCACTTCCCTCAGGACTGAAGAGGTAGCCTGTGCTTAGCCCAGCACTGGTCTGACTCACAAGACAGGAAGCAGCAAACTGGCAAAATCTGGCTTCTGGTGCTGAGGGAACAGTTGATTTTGACTCTTCTCTCAGCACCACCAATAAAGATTAAGAAGATCAATACAACATCTCCTCCATCTGCCTTTGTCTGTTTCAAGCACTATGGTGCCACTGGACAGTTTGGTGCTGGGGATCTAGATAATGAATTCTTAAAAGCCTCTAAAATTCTTCTGAAACATCTAATCTGTTCCCCAGTGTCCAATCAGTTGTGCTACAGCCAAGAAACCATGCAACCACCGGGCTATCACATGTTATAAGGAAAACCACAGGTCACCCTGACCAATGCTAACCAAGTAGGCTATTGGCACATCCTGTCTTCTGATCAATTCGCCATTGACAAGTTAACAGCACGCCCAGTCTTCCACAATACCTGAACATTTCAGTAGCATAAACACCCTGTTCCATGAAACACTGCAAAATTAAGCAGGGCAAGTCTGCTAGGATTTAAAAAAAAAAAAAAAAAAAAAAAATCAAAAATCAAAGTTTTAAAAAAATTTAAATAGGCTAAAAAAGTAAATGAAAGCTTCAGCCTTATTTCTTTTCCTGAGGGAATGAATCCCATGGTAGCACACAAATTGAAAACCATGAGGAAAAGAGGTTTTGACTACAACAGCAGGCCTCTGAGAGGTAGTGTGATGAGACCTTAATAACCAAAATAGTCTAGGTCATCACCCTCATAAAAACCCTAGAGGTAACCCAAATTTCCAGTTGCCCATAGAACAAAATATTTAGAGCTACCATAATTTAGCATCAAAAGACAAACATCCTGGTCTACCCACCGTTTTGCAACCTTCTCTGTAACATATATAACTTTGGTCAGAAGGAGTTCCAGCAGATATCCTCGATGAGAGTCTCCCAGCATGTGCAACTCATCCACAACCACCACTCCTGATAAAGAGAAGCACTCAGGTTATGTCTGTCAAAACTCCAAACTAAGAACAGATAGCCTCAATCCTTTCATATTCCACATGATGAACTGAAAATTATATTCGTAAATCCAGCTGTGCTTTCCAACACCACTATGGCTTCCTTCTGTCACTGATCCTTCTGAGAGACAAATCGTGACCAATGTCATGACATTTCACATCCCCCACAACATCACACACACACAATCAGCTTTTCAAAAATAAAAATAAATAGGCTGAGTTGTTAGTCTGGCCACCACACGAAACAGTATTGCAGCATCTATACTGTAACAGTGTAAGGTCTTGCATGTGGGAAAACATAATCCAGAAGTGCAGCACAGGCTGGGATCTACCTGGCTGGGGAGCAGCTCTGTGGAAAGGGACCTGGGGGTCCTGGTGGACAAGCAGCTCAGTATGAGTGAACAGTGAGCTGCTGCGGCAAAGAAAGCCAACAGGATGCTGAGCTGCATTAGCAAGGGCATCACCAGCAGAGACAAGGATGTCATTATCCCACTCTACTCAGTGCTTGTCAGGCCACACCTGGAACACTGTTCAGTTTTGGTCCCCGCTACACAAATAAGTTGTGGACAGGCTGGAGAAGGTCCAGAGAAGGGCCACAAAGATGATCAAAGACTGGAAAGCCACCATTTGAGGAAATGGTGAGAGATCTGGGCTTGTTCAGCCTTGAGAAAAGGAGGCTTAGGGGAGACCTTATCACCATGTACCAGTATTTGAAGAGCGCGACAAAGAAGATGGAGACTCTCTTTTTACAAGGAGTCACGTGGAAAAGATGAGGGGCAATGGGTACAAGTTACTCCTTGGGACGTTCCAATTGGACACAAGAGGGAAATATTCCACTATAAGAACAATCAGCTATTGGAATAATCTCCTCAGGGAAGTGGTGGATTCCCCAACATTGGACACTTTTAAGATTCAGCTGGACAGGGTGCTGGGGCATCTTGTCTAGACTCTGCGTTTGCCAAGAAAGTCGGGACGACATGATCCTTGTGCTCTCTTCCAACCTGGTATGGTATTCTATGATCCAGGGTATCTGGAAAGGAACATTCTAGCACCCAAATAAACTCATCAAAAGCTTTGTTGACATCACTGTCTTAGTTAAAAACATCACTCCTTATTAATACGGTAATGTCAGAAAAAAAAAAAACCAGAGCAGATGTAATTACACTGGCATAGCCTGCTTCCTGTTGTATCTTTTCCCACTAACCAAACTTGAATGAGCTCTACTATTTAGCTTTGGCTTTCTAATGAAAAAAATCATTACATGATTGCTCTGTTGTCATCCTACTCCCTGCAAGTGACTTTTTAATCTATGAGCCACCTCCATCAAATTTGTAAGAAGTGTAGAATACTGAAAAGAATAATGTCTAAAAAGCTTTCTGAATATCCACAGCTGGAGACAACAGACCAGATTAGAGTCTCCCCTGAGGAGAAAACACAGAGCCACAACAACTCAGCCATCCAGTGCACTTCCTGCACACATCCCCACTAGCAGCAGTCTGTACTCTTTCTGGCCAGCTGACAGGGTCACAGAGGAGGCTGAAGCAAGGTTAAACAAAAAAAGTAGAGCACAGAGGACACCAGTCTTCATTAGTTCTGCTGCTGTGGATTTTTTTTTCCACTTTGGTGCAGCTATGTAATATCTTCCTGGTACAACTAAAATAGCAGGAGCTTAAGGGCAAATGTGACCTTATATTATCTGTTTCAATGCTATTTTTCCTTCTCATTTTTTTTCTCTCCTTCCTACATATGTTCCTTCTCTCTCCGTCTGTTTTCTCCCCGCTTCTGTTTCAAGTCACTTAAGTTAGAAAAGAGTGTTGCACTGCTTCATCAGCCTCTTTTACAAACTCCCACCCATCAGCTCCTCTATCTGCCTGTACTTCCTCTATTCTGTGTTCGCTTGTAAAAAATGGTAATTCATTGGTCACCAAATACATTTTTATTCAGCTACCAGAAAAAACTTCTTCCTGCTTCCCCATACAACAGTCTGTCTGAATTCTTCCAGCAGCTGAGACAGGGCAGTGTAATCAGATATCCATCAAAATAAAATTCATACAAGTTACCTTTCCAGTCTTTGTGCCAAGCAGCAGCACATTTTGCTTCCTGCAACGAAGCACAGAACTGGTACCTGCAGGCCAAAGCACAGGGAATGCCACTATCTGCTACTCAGCTATAATACATATTTAAACCTGTGCTAAGCCCATGTACTGTATTGCCCTGGCAGCCTGCAAGCTGGTGAGACCTGACTGTCACGCAGGCGCCGCGCTCTCCTCTCTTCAGGCAGCACTCACAACACACCCACTGGGATAACACAGCAGGAGCAATCAGGCAACCAGTATTTTTCACAAAGCTACCCTCATCTTAAAACAGAATTGCAGCCAAGGAGGACTACAGGTCCCAGCATGCAATGATATTTTCTACTCAGCAACACGCTCAGGAGTGCAACTGGGGCGAGAATTTTGTCATACTGCATCGCTACTGAAAATGAGGCTAACCTCAGTCTCCTCTTTCTGTCTGCAAGTTAGGTGAAGAAGACTGCTGAAAAAAACCTACTAAAAAGTACCTGAGATCTATCATACGTATTTACTTCAGAATAACTTGGGTGCTTTAAGTCCACATCCTCTTTAAAACTAAAGAGTTCTGAATGAGAGGCAGGGAGGATTTGATTTTTTAATACAATGAAACTAGTAATTTTTTAAATTTCAAGTTTAAATTTAAGAAAAGAAACAAGTTAAGTATCACAACAGCACTTTACAAATCCATTCCCAGCTGACACTTCGAGAAAGCAGTAGATTCTTCTCTAATCCACTTTCCTTTCTTTAGCATCAGTATCAAGAGTCTGAACAAGAGGAATATCATCTCCTGTGTACCTGGGTGCTCTAAACTGACACATATTATATAATAATTAGCAACACGAAATTGCTTTTAACTGCTTCATACAGCAAAGAGAGCTCTGCCAGGCAGAGGATATGAGTTTTCTCTCAACAATTTCCAAAAGTTACATGAGCTATCAGCAGGGGGTTCACATCAACAAAGGAACAGCTCAAGCTTGAGATGGAATCGAGCCAGAATTGCAGTCATCTCCCAATAACTCATCTCAAAAGAAAAAACATCCTAATTACGAACTGGTCTAAATTTAGAATTAATTAGAAAATGAGGTACAATATTGCGGTTTCAGACAAGCTTTTTTTAAGTGACAGTTAAACTGGCATTTTCAGCTCATGCCTATATTTTGCAGCTTTTACGAAGATGTATCTCCAAATGGAAAAATTGTCCATTTCTTACTTTAAAGACTATTTTTAAACTCAAATTTAATTCCAAAAATTCATTTCAAATAAGCATATAAAGGAAAAAAATACCCTTATTTCAGTTATACAGTCATACTGGGGCACAAGAGAAATAGAGGGCTGCAGCAGAGGTGTTTTCAAATGGTGAAAGAAAAACCTGCTTTAAGGAGGTATCAGTCTTGAGGACACATATTCAAACTCTAATCTTGTAATCACTTGGCTGGTTATACTTATATGACTTTTCTCAGATACACTCATCTTAGACAGCACAACAAAATGTAAGGATGGAATGGAGGTCACAACCAAAGAGATTTGGCATATCTCTGGCTTCTGAAAGATATCATTAAATAATACATTTTAGTATATTGAGTATGCTTCCAAGGCACCCAAGCCAACATAAATATGGACATCATGACCCTGCTCTCTGCCTTATGCTGGCAACACAGCTCATACAGTGTGGTGAACTGAATCCTGTTTAAAACAAACAAAACCCCCCTAAAGTAAGCAGCTATATATTGAAATAACTAATGGCATGATCGCCATTTCTCTTGCAAGGGAAGGGATGAAGGTATACATTCAAGAGTCAGGCTGGACTGCAGGAGCCTCAATTTGGATGAGCTTAAAATTCTGAACGAACACAGTCATCCGCTCATCCTCCAGCCTACTGGCAGTCTAAAGCCCCTATAGATCCAGGTGTGAATGTGTTATCCCATGATCTCACACTCTGAAAAAAAACCAAACTCCAAGGCTTTATTTCCCTTATTCTCTCTCGCGTTTAAGAAACATTTCGGGTAAACAATGCTGCAGAACATTAAGACACCAGATGCACATGGAACAGCAGTTTTCATAAGTAGAGGTCTCAGAGTAGTTTGATATTTATATTCTTAAAATAGCCATCAGCTATGTTACAAGCCACAGCGAAGATGGGAGGGATTACAGTACAAAATATAACTGGTTATAGCTTTACTGAGCAGGGAAACAAAGAGAACAAACAGGCTAGGAAAACACATCTATCTCCAAGCATGCCCTGGAAGCATAGGGCTTCTTCAGGTTTTGTATCTCCACCCAAACACTAAGTGAACACTACCATTATCTAGTGGCCATCAGGGCCATGGTGACCCAGAAGTCTACATTACAAAGACAGAGGGCTTTTGAGCAAACTACAAGCAAGAAATGAATGTCACAGCCCTCCCAGTCACCATGCCTACCCAGAGGTGCTCTATATATTCATTCCACTCATCTGGACACAGATGAGCACCAAATACAATTCCTGCTGTTCCTTGAGCTAAGTGAAGATCAACCACAAATGCCACAATCTCTGTCCAAAACAAATAAGCATGCATACATTCTTGAACTCAAACATATCCCAGACCTTTAACTCAAAGTCATTAACTAGAAGACATTTTCTAGCTATGGGAATCACTGCTTATTGCAGCCAAACACTGTCCATGGATTGTCATCCATAAACTAAAACCTGCAGCTTCTACCTACTCACCCCAGCTGTTGAGCTACATAGAATAGTCCTGACTGCCCTCCTAAATCCAAATCAGAAGTGCTCTGGAGGAAGAAAAATTGCTCAATTTTCTTATATGGCATGTCTGTCCCATACAGAACTGAGCAGGTACAAAGTATCCCATGATTTCACATGTACTCAGAGCATGTAATAAACCTCATCCCCGCAATGCTCAAGACTTAGTGTTTTACCCAGTGAGTCCATTTTATTCTCTTCTATTAGCCTATTGATTAGACCGTTGGCTTTCTCAATGGTGCAGACAGCAACATCCAGGGCAGAGAAACGTCCAGCAGGAACCATGCTTCCCATGTAGCCTTCAACTCTCACATCCACCTCCTGAAACAGCGCCTGTTTTCCAAGGACACAGAATGTCATGCCAAGGTTACAACCCTGAATTCTGACCAACACCTGCTGGAATCACATAAAAGGCTGCATCCTACAACCACAATTTATAGTACTTATAATGCAAATTAATCAGATTAAAGCCATAGCTCAGCCACATACTGCTACTTTTTTTTTTCCACTATCATTTTTTATTTCCAAAGCAGAAGCCACACAGAACACATTGCATGATAAAGCGTACATAAGTAAGAGACGGGGACCACATTTTCGTATAAAAACATTTACTATTAAGAAGGCTAGAGAACACACAGTGCAACAGTTTATAATACCAGTCGATTATGTGGAAAGAAGCCTTGCTGCTGAGAAATCCTGGGCAAAATCCAAAAGTAGAACCCCAAACACAAAGATGTCACATCTCCCACTGAAAGTCAAGAACTGCTTCCTTTCTTCCACGGCTTGTTACTGCCGTGCCAGCACTTCAGCACATTTCACGTTGCATTAACAAAAGGTACAAATGTTTGAACCAGCTGGGTAGGATACCATATGATTTCAAGTATGTGCAGCCACAACCAAACCTGAGGCCAGGAGTTGCAGAACACATCAGTAATCCTCCAGATTTACAAGATTAAAGCAAAAGCATGTCTCCGTTATCAATCACTACAAAGTAGTTTTGCACTCAGATTGTAGCATTTCCTAGCAATTTGCAAGGTTAAAATACCATCTCGGTTTAGTAACACCCAAAATGTCAGAAACAATAACAAAAATGGCTGGTTTTGTGTTTGTTTTCAGAAGTTGTTTTTACTTTGACATATTGGCTAGTGGAAAAAGTGTGTGATATGAAAAGTCTTTCAAGAAAAAAATATTTTTATTTTAAAAAGACTGTTCATACGGTAATTTTGCTTTTAAATAGCTGGGGTGAGGAAGCCAAGACATAATCACATTCTGTCAGAACAAATTTCCAGCAAAGTCAAAGTGAAACCAAAGGCACAAAATAATGGTGGAACACCCTAAGGAAAGCTAAAATATCCTTATATTCTTTCAGATTATGTTGACACCTTCTTATTGTAGTTTTTCAGATACAATCTCTAATTAGAAAATTGCTTTAAAGTTTGTATATTATAAAATCTGTGAATAAATGCAAGTAACAATGCCTTAAAAGTCAAAGCTGAAATAAAATATTTTAATCAACTCCTTAAAATTTTTCCAAGTTTCCCTTTTTGGTTAAAACTTTCATTTTTTAATCTCCAACTTATAACGAAAGCAAATTTTAAATTATCTACAAATCCTTTCTGAAACAACTCTGCAATTATTTTTTTTTCCTCAAATAAATGCAAAAACTCTAACTGTTAAAAAAATGTGACCCAACAACTACAACTCAAACATTTGTCCTCCTCGAATGCTACTTACCTGCAGATAACATTTTTTCTCCTTGGCCACGGAGACAAAGGGAAGGATGAGAAGAGCTTTCTTACGAGTCTCCAGGACTCGCTTCAAAATGAGCAATTCTGCAACAAGAGTCTTTCCAGCACTGGTAGGAGCTGAGGGGAAGGTTAAAAAAAAAAAAAAGTTGTTGTGTTTGGGTTTTGGTGGGGTTTTTTAAATTAATTTTTAAAGATTTAAAAAAAAATATGAGAGTGCTCATCATAAACTAGCATAGAAAGCAGTTACCGCATAACTTGGAGCAGGGCTCTTCAACCACTCTCCCACAGCAACAACCCTGTTTGCAGTTAACCCCATAAAGGGTCAAGAAGACTGCAAATTATTTCTCTTCTAGTCTCCTCCATTGTACTGCCAAGGCTTGTGTTCTCATTTCTGTTCCGAAAGCAACAGCAGCTCAGAGGTCAGCAAGGGGGAAAAAACGCAAAGGAACAAACAGAAAAAACACGCAATACAGTCTCTCAGTTGGACAGAAGAGCTCAGCCACTGCCTTACTGACCTAGTCCATAAATATATCAACTCCTGCTGTTTGGTGAGCATTGCTGTTTGCCGTCTACCATCCACATAAAACCATGGAGGAGATGCCACATACCAGGGGCACCCAATATACCCACTACCCAGCAATCAGGCCCAAAGTCGTCTGGAACCAAGTAAATACAACTCAAATCCAAGTCTAAGAAAATCACCCGCCCCTCTTCTAAGCCCTTCATTCTCCCAGTGCTGTTTTAGTACTTTCTTCCCATGGAGAGCAGACACGCAAGCTATCATTTCCCACAGATTTCTGGTCCACCAGTCCTACTTCTCCTTCTGCACCCAGCCCCCCCATACACTAGGAGAAGAGAAATGATAAAGGGACTGAAAAAATTCAATAGTAAATAAAATTTTCAAAGGTATTTATATGTAACATTTCTGTTATCATTCAGTTCCTGGTTGACATAGCCTGTAATAAAAAAAGAGAGTCTCATCATTAACTGACTAATTATCAGTTTCTAAAGGACAATTAACAGAGAAAGTGGGGAAAAATGTCTCTCCTCCCATCTGAAAAGGAGTCCATCAAGCCAGGTCTGAGGTACAGCAATGGGACAGGTCTTAATGGAGTCTCTTCACAAAAAAAGAGGAACTTGACCTTTTTATCTGCCAGAACAGCACCCTTCAGCACCAATGTGTTCTTGTAAATGGCACTGGGAAAGTTAGGGGGGACTGGTTTTGTCAGATGTTTGCATACCTGAGTAAACTAGGTTCTTCCCTTCCAGAACTTGTCCAAGCATTAGGCATTCTGCTTGCCATTCAAACATCTGTACTACTCCCAGGCTGTGGTATTTCTCCAGAACTGCTTTGGGAAGACCCCAGCTTGCAAGGAGCAACTTGTCTGCTTGGTCTTCAGGAACATTTACCCGCTGATATTGCCCTTTCGGAGGAGAAAATAACAAAATTAAGAAGTCAAGTATCATCCTTCAATCTGAGGTCACTTGGGTTATATACCTAGAAGTCAAACTTCTCTACAAGCTCCTGTATGATGAGAAAAGGTAACAAGAAACTATCTTCCTAATATTTTTCAATATTTCCTACGGATGTTTCACCATACTTCTTATCTCCTGACATCATCCAGCCATTACTAAATACATACTCAGAGTTTCAGCACTGATTAATGTAACAGCATTACAATGTATTTGCCATGTCATCCTTATCCAAACTGTTTCCTTTTTAAATTCTTTCTATAGAGGCTTCAGTAATCCCCACAGATCACAGAACTGCCCAGTCTTTTTTCTTGATTAATAAATGAATCAAAAAACCAACATAAACCAAAAAAGCAGCTCAAACTACTCTGCACATTCAGCTTATAAACACCAATTAGTATCTTCACATTTCCAGTTTCTCTAGCTTAATTAAGTTCCTTGCTGCTTATTTCTTTATAGCACTAAATAATTTTGTGCCAGCTACAGATATTGCCTCCTCTCTTTTTCCAAATCATTAAGAAAGCTCAACCTTTTTGTCCCTTCCCTCATCTGAGACAGAAAGCATGTTTCTGATCCACAGCAGTCTCCCCTATCACCCATGACTACACAGTTCCCATACAGTCAAATCAGGATGAAAAGTAATTTTGTGTACTGACTCTACTGCATGATGGTACCTCAAGCTTCTTTCCTAATGTTAAAACCAATGAACTACATGTAAAAGACAGATTGAGTTAAGGATTACGTGATTCTGCTGTTTGAAGAACATTTGTAGATTAGCATTGAACGTGAGTTTGAAAACTTGTGCCTTAGGGCTCCTTAAAGATCTATGTACAGAAATATACCACTACGCTAACCTCTTTTTTGCCTACTAGAAAAATGCTAAGAAATAGTCAAAATGAGGAAGATACACATTGTTGGTTAAAAGCACGGGGCATTAGATTTCTCTGAAAGAAAACTCTTCCAGAATGTGGGGCCAGTTGGGCACAGGAGTGCTGCTTACTGAATCATCTTTGAGGAGTTGTCCTGTGGAAATATGTACATTGCCTGGCTCAGCTCCATTTGCAGGAGCTGACAGACTGTATCTTGCAGAACAGAATCACGCCAGGGAAAAGATGTGACATGACTGGAGAAGAGGCCAAGAGATGTAAATGTTTTAAAGAGTTACAAAAAAAATTGTGGAAGAGATAGTGACAAGATGTTATGTAAATATCTTGATTTCAGATGTTATGTACATCTTGATGCAGCATACATCTTCATATCTCTCTTGATTCAAGAGTACAGTAAGCTGGTAAAATGTATTACCTCTAGAAGTATCACTTTAAGTAGTCCTGGCTGACAGCAGGACCACTTCATATGACATTTTGCCACAAGATGTTTATGTAACACAAGATGTTTATATAATATCGTGTAAATACAGGCAGGATGTCATATTAAAAAGCCTACTACACTTATCTGCATTTGCAGGTATCAGAGCACCAACCAGGACCACTTAAAACGATGCCTCTAGATACAATACATTTTATCAGCTTACTGTATTCTTGAATCAATTTAATAACATACGTAAACCTTGCCTCACACACCAAATACAGACTATACTGATTGTTGTATTATGGGAGCACCTAGAGGCCAAATCGAGAGCAAGGCCCACTGTCAAATGACATCCGATGAAACGAGCCCGACTTCAGAAGTGTGCATAGAACGCGCATTTTCTTACCTTCCTCAGCTAAACAGTGAACAGGGCAGGCGGACCCTTCGATGCGGTATTTGGTTCGCTACCGCCCTCGTTAACATACGCACTGCCCTCAAGGGAGAAAGGCACGGGCGAAGCGCCGGTGCTCCCGCCGCAGGGCAGCGAGCCGTCCCGGGCGCAAACGCCCCTCACCCCGGGCCCGGAGAGGCTCAGAGGGTCCCCAACCCCGCGCAGCACCGCCCCGGGCCCGCCCGGTCCCACCGCCGGCGGGAGGCGCCTCAGCGCCGCGCTGCCTCCCGGGACAGCGGCCCGCGGGCCGAGACGGGCAGCCCCGCTCCCCCGACCCCGGCACACCCCGACCCCCGCGCTGCGCTGCGCTGCGCTGCAGGCCCGAGAGAACGGAAGGGAGGGGAGGGCGGCGCCCTCCTGCGCCGGTACCTGCCGAGCCGGTGCCGGGGCTCCCGCTGCCGCGCAGGGAGAGATCGAGGCCGGGCGGGGGGCTCAGCACAGCCCGGCAGGGAGCGGCGGGGCCGAGCGGGGCCACCCTCCCCGCGCCGCGGGAGGCGGCCGGGCCGCCCGAGCTGCCGCTGCGGAGCCCCGCGGCCGAGGCTGCGGCGACGCCGTTTGGGGTGACGGCGCCATCTTCCCGCCGCGCCATTCAAATCCCAGCACCGCCCCGCGCGGCGCAGTACGCGGCTGCGCGGCCCGGAGCGGCCGCTGGGCGGCTCTGCGGCCCCGTGCGGCGGGGCAGCTGCCCGGCAATGGCCGCCTCCGTGCGCTCGGGGTGCGGAGGGTGGGCCCGCAGCAAATTGGGTCTCCACGGCACCCCCGCACGCCCATGTAACTTAAAACTCTTCGGGGGTCGCTACATCTGTACGGTGAAAGTGATGGCGCTAACTCGCTTTTTACACTAATTACAGTTCTTAATTAATATTCTTTCCCAACACGGGACTAGCTTTCCAAGTGCCACACTCACCTTTCCGACAAAGCATTTGTATTAAATAAAATGCCAAGACAGCATCTGAACTGCTAAAACAGTCATCCAAATCACAGGCTACTAGTTGTCTTTGTAAAAATAAGCAGCACTCAAGAGTATGTTATTCATGTTGTGCAGGTGAAAGACAGAGGTAATAAAGAAGTGCTGCAGGATGTGGAAGATGAAAATCAGCAAGACAAAGGTCAACAAGAGAATCCATCTCTGACCACCCTTTCCCACAAAAACCCTCAGTGTCACTCTGAGAACCACCAAATCTGACTTTTACATTGGGTCTCAGAATTTAGGTTCCTGCCCTGTTGGGTTTAAAGGTTCTGCTTCAACAAGAGAGCCACAAGCACGCAGGCTCATAGAGCTTCTTAATCCTTGCATTAAGACAGACTGATAGACAGGGAACAGCACAAAGGACAAACAGCCCTGCTTTCTGGTTTTAATGGCTCATCTAGCCAAAATAACCTCTTAAGATTCTAAAAGAGTAGGACTAGTTTTATCTCTCAGTGAGATATCAGAAGCAGTTCTGTGAAAATTCTGCAATACCCCAAAAATGCAAGTGTTTGTCCATCACCTGCAGAAGTGCTAAGAAGCATGATACACCAACAGTTAACAACAGAGGGGAAAATTAAGGCTTTTATAAATTGCTTTTAATCTCAATTTAAGAAAACATACTAATCTTTCAAGAAGTATCAACACCTAAGAGTGAACATTCAAAGTGGTTCCAGTAGCACGAACATATGCAGTATTATTTCCTTCTGTTCCTCAGGTGTATCCACTCTCCACACTCCAACTTTTTCTCCATGTTTCTCCATCTCTGCGGAGAAATGGATCACAGCATGGGAGGCTGAATTCATGCAAAGCAATGCCAGTGCTCATAATCTCAAGCACTTACACAGACACCCTCTCTGAAGCACCCGAGCCCCATGTCCCCCAGCTTCTCTTCTCACAGGAACAGGTGACTGGCCCAGAAACACTGGGAAAACAGCTGGTGGTAAAAATGACCAGGGAGTCAGGTGTAGAAGCGACAACCTTCTTTCCACTAGCCTTCCTTTGCAACAGCCTAAAGCTTCTGTACCCATCTTTGTTCTGTCTAATTAATTTCTGGCTCACGAGGATGAGCACGTGCTCTCATTCCTGTCATTAAAGCAATCTCTCAAGATTAAATGGAAGCAAAATCCTTTAAGAATACGGCTGTCATTTCAGATAATTACATTGGCATCAGTGTAAGGAATGGTCTAATGGAACAGTCAACATAGCTAAATCCTCTTTCAACCAAGCAGCTGAAAGACCTTATTTTGTCATTAAAACAAAGTTTACAAATCCAGATGCTAATAGTAGGTTCTTCTATGTTTCAAAGCCCAAGCACCAGAAAAGTACAACACACATTTTTTTTTCTAAAGCAATTATTTTAATGAACTCACACTTAGAGGATGTACCCATCTTGCTACTATACAGACTGAAGGTTAAATGCATTAAAGGGAAGAGAGGCATACTTAAACCCTCACTTGAAGACTCCTTGCTGCAGAAAACAATTCCCACAGCAGACTAACCATTTTCCACATTAGTATTGAAAAAATATTGAAGAAAATATTTCAGTAAAGATTTCTACTTAGTAACAATATATAATTCTATTGCACCAGAAAAAAAAGACCAGAATAAGTACTGTTGATATTTGAAACAGTCACAGCATAGACATATTTCACTTTAACGTATATAAAATCTATTACTTCCCCATCACTTCATGTCCACTGAAGTACACTTCAGGTACTACTTGCAGCTTTGAAAAAGCTATTTAAAATATTAAAAGGCTCTTCTATCTCCATTTTAGTCTTTTTTTTTTTTTAAGGGGAAAAAACATGTTTTGCTAACTGAAAATTTTAATCCATTAAAAATAATTTACAAAATTTGAGGATTGACTTACTTTAACAAAGTAGGAAAAAGGGCTAACTAGCAACCAGTCGAAGAATTTGGTTCCGCAAGTATGTGCACAGCTGGTTCATCAAGTCTCTGTTCTGTCCTTCAACCCAGTGCATTTCTACTAATACATCATTTCCTTCTTTCTTCACATTCATTAAACACTTAAAGAGAAAACACCTACTAGCTTCTTTGGGACTTTGTTCTTTTTCTACTGTCAGATTGCTAGCTTCCTCTGAAGGGCAAGGTTCCTCCTTTGCATTACTGGAACCTTTGCCAAGTGATGTTTCTCCCTGCTTTGCTTCTGTCTCCTCCTCTTTCACGTGCTCACTGTATTCTTCTTTGGCAGCAGATTCTTCCATTAACTCGTCACCTGTGGTCAAGTGGACATCCTCATCAGGTGCCATAAACCCCACTTCAGAGTCTTCAGTCTTTGGGTTTTCACAGCCCAAATTGTTGCCCTCCCTCTTCTTGCTGGTTTTTTCCTCTTCCATTGCTTGCAGAATACCTTCAGAAGCTCGAGGAAGTTCTTGTAATTGCCTTACTTTCTCTCGTTTCTTTCTCCTCAAATGAATCCAGGAGTTTTCAATGGCAGTCACAAAAAGGCTAACTTCATCTTTTCCACAGGGAACACGTTTATGCTGAACCTATTGCAGAATACAGCAGAACTTCATCCTTGTCCTCTCACAGTTATGTTTTCAAGTAGGATGTTGTTTTAACATATAATAATTAATACTGTACCTTCAGATCAGTGAGAATCTTCTCTACCCAGGCTCTAACCACAGCAATAGCTTCTACAGCATCCCAGCCCATAGCTGCAGCTTTGACAGATAACTCTTTGACTGTAGAAGCCAAGACCATAAATGTAATTGGCTTTCGGGGTTTTTCTAATTTTCTTCTCTTAGAAGGAGGTGACTAGCAGAAGAAAGAAAAAAAAATTACAAAGCTATGCAGTATTAGTGGGATGGCTTTTGTACTCAGAAGACATGGAGATTAAGAGTACAAAGTAAGCCACTAAACAGTCATTGACATGGACTGTGTTTCACTCAATTCCAAAGAGTTTTAGATTAAAAATAGCTAACAGGATCATATACTTCATGCTAGCCTGATGGACAGAGGGAGTTTATCCTCAGATGTCAGGCAAAAAGATTCATCAGTTCCTTCAAACTATTATATTAGCTCTCTGTGAGCTGAGAAAGTGCAGCTGCTCTTGGGAATAGAGGTTAAGTGCTAACATCCACACTTTGATCCAAGTTCACTGAAGGTTTACTTGCATCTTCTACAAGGTTGGTTAGTCTACACCTATCTTCAAGTATACATACATCTGGATGCAAAAAAGCAATTGGCTCGCATTATTTAAGGTGAACAAGCTACACTTACATTCATATAGGCAAGTCTGTGTTAGACATGTTCATATCTATCTGGTAACAGAATCTATATGGTAAGTTAAAAACAAGTTATCAGAGGCAAGCTTAAATTTCAAATCTAGCCCCAAAGTTAGCAATTTAGTAGTATTAAAAATACGCTATTTGAAGTATGTTACAAGTGACCCTTATTTTCACTGAAACTCACAGGAAGCTCCTACACAGGCTTCTTTTTTCCTCCCTAAACACAGGTCATTTGTTAATCACACATAACAACTGCTAACAGACTGGCAGCCAGCTAAGAAATCCCATGGTCCGTACAGCCCAGTGCATCCAATGTGCCAGTCTTAAGAACAGTTTATTCCGCAGTAGTTATAGCTCATTATGCCTTTCCTCAGAGGCACAGACAATCACAAGCAAACCAGAATTAAGCTACTTACAGGTACTTGTACATCATCATAGAAACTCCATGCCAGTGCCCATCTCATGGTGCGTCCTTGACAGAATTCAGTATGAGTAACTTTAGGAACCTATGCAAAGAAGCAATACAAAACTTTGTTTCGTATTAATAAACACTATTGTTTTACCGCACACATTTTCAAATTTTAAAAAATTACAAAGTTAGCATAGAGTTATTTTCTCTGACAGAAATAGATTCTTTCTGACATGGCTCATGGATGTCAGGGCCACTTGAAGCTGGTCAGTGCCAAGCCTGGTACCACTGCTCAGGATTTCCTATCTCTGTTCTGCCATGTCTGTGCCCCTTCAGAGCTTCGAGTTCAGCAACACACAACACAACCTTTTTTGTGCAGCGATCCAGCACACGTAGAGCACACATCTGCATTCTGATTCTACAAAAAGCACATCCTTTCTTCTTGTTCAGAACCTGCTCCTCTTCCATATTTGATTACTGAACCCATTGCTGTAGCATAGGAACACAGTACAAAGGTGACTAAAAGTTGGGAAACCAAACCACTCACCTGTCTGCAGGTGGCAGAAACACGTGCAGAAACACTTTTCTATATTTGCCCCAACAAATCAAATCTGAATTTAACACGGCCGTTAAATTTAAAATTCAGATGTTAGTGTTGTCTAGTCCTTCCACATATGGATGATGCAAGGCATCTATGTATGGTATGGAGAAAGTGCTAAATGATAGCAAGGATAAATATCAGCCATCTGACCTCACTCCGAATTATCATCAGCTCCAGAGCATAAGCCCCAGGTCCACACAGGAGGAGAGGAGGAAGAAAAAAAAAAGCTCTATCTTAGAACTTTTCCCACCCTTCAATTCCTAATTCTATTGAATTTTACAGTAAATACAGCAAATATCAAGACAGTTTGAACAATTAGTAGACTTTCTGGAACTTTTATGCTGCATCCTAACCTGAACCACAACACAGCATGTGCTTGGTTAAAATTAACATGTTCCCAGCTCTTATACAACAGAGATTACAAACCTGAACAAAATGAATTTGGTAATTTCCAGAAAACTACAAAAGGTAACCTCAGCTTTTCTGTGCAAGGTTCGCAAGGATTTCTCTACCTTTACTAAGACTGAGGTGCAACAGTTCAAGTATAGGGAAAAAAGTCAGATACTTGAAATTTCGTGCCTAGCTCAGTATCTGCTTTTGGCAGCAAGTTTACGGATTCCCTATGGTCTGTAGTTCATCTTTCTGGGAATTGATTTCACCATGCATTCTCTTTCCTTCCACTCTCCACCACACACAAGGACAGATCTCACAATAATTTTCTTTGTATGGCAATTAGAGAAGACTATGCTTCCTCCACAAAGCCATAAAAAAGTTATTTGCACAGCCTTCTTGCATAAGAATTGTAGCACAAGGTTCAATTTTATTCCATGGTGCCAGAATTGAACACAAACAAAACAATACTATAACTTAAATATTGATACAATTTCTTTTATCAACCGCATTGCTAGATCTCATGTTAGCTAAAAGGAAAGAAAACTAGATTATTTTTTTTTTTTACAACAGCCCTGTTAAGGCTATTTTACAGCAGAAACCCTGTATGTTCTAGAAAGGACAAAGACGTGCTTCTACATGTGATAAAGACAAAATCTGTAGACAACATGTCCTACTTACCTATCAGCTTTGAATCTACCATAACTAAATCTCAACAGTTTTGAGTGCTTCCCTAAAAAAGAATTGCAGTTTCTTCTTGAAAAAAAAACCTCAGTAAAATAATTCAATAATAATTACCCACATGCATCAGAACACAGCATATATCGTACAGAACACATACAGGATATACATGGACATGTATAAACCTACCCCCTGGATTCGAAGTTCCTCTTTCAATGGTGCTAAACTGCATTTCTTCCCCAACATGCAACTGTACCATCTGCAAAGAACACATGAACAAAGCATTTTACAAATGCAGATCAACTGAAAATGGCAACTACCAGAAATAACTACTTGGATCAAAACCTACAAGAACTATAGATTTAAAAACAAAACAACAGCGACAAAAAAAATCACACTCTTAAACAGAGTGCCTAGGACACAGCACAACATAAATTAGAACGGAAGACCCAATGACAGACAGGACAGGGGAATCTTTTCAAGTTTTTAGGAAATACATTAAGACTACTATTGAAACCGCACCTAAACAACCAAGAATCTTATTCAAAGAGAGACTTTAGTTATGTGGAAGACGTCACCCCTTACCATAATTTGTTTCAGTTTCTCTGCTTTCTTTGGAGAATGGATCAGAATAAAAAGGAATATTCAACTATTGACAAGCATTTGTGCCTCAGAAGCCGACATACTGACTACCACTTCTGCTCATTTGTAATTCATTATCCAGGTTTCCATCAGCTAACCCGTATTTCATGAAGAAACAAACAAGGGCAAAAAAGGACAGAAATTTATTTTCCCACTTCTGATGAAGCTTATCCTTCTACCCAGCTCCACATCTTCAATATCTCCAAACATTACAGCTCTGTTCTTCATCCAAGTTACTATTCCAGGTCTACAACCCCCTCTTCCATACTTTCTTGACGACTGGATCCAAAAAGTTTATTCATAAATATAGTGTATTAACGTATGAAAATTAGAGTTCCCAGTTATCAAGGGAGTTTCCTCAAGAGTATGCATCTAAAACAAAGGCAAGCACTTTAAGTTGCTCAGATATACAAATTAAATATACTTAAACTAAAAAAAAAAAAAAAAAGTATTACCAATGGTGTTAAGGGACAATTCTTTAAATTTACTTCTTGCATAATGCAATATACAGAATTTCAGGCAGCAGTATGTAAATGACAGGCCAAAATTTCTGGCAAAACTAAAACACACTTCTTTCCCAAAATTAAAAAATATGGAACCTGCAACTCCTAACTGAAGTAAGTCAAGATAACCTACTGGCCAAGGGAGTCTCTGTCTACTAACAGTTCATCACTCATACCCTTTGGTAGAGTTGCCCAACCTTATCTCTCACAAAACAGGAAACAGTATTTTCAGCAAACTGTTATTTCTGCAAGAGGTTCTCCAAGGTATTTTATTCAAAAACATGAACTGAACTATTTCTACCCCCCAAACATATAGAGCTTATTTTTCCTAAATGTGATACACAGCATGTGGGTATGTTCTATGCCTTATGCTACCAATTTATCAGATCAAGAGATACCCTCATCTCTCTTAGAAGAGCCAAGAGGAGCAATATAGGAATGATGAACATCGGTAAGTTCTCTATTACATTTGCCACCCTTCTCAAGGTCCTTATCAAGAGAAAGTTTCCTGTGGATCTACATACACCATGTGGAAGCAGAAACAATGTTGCGATTGCATTTTCAGGAAACTTCAAAACACCAGTCACTTCCTTACCTGCACCCTCACCTAAAACTTGTGTTCTATGTTAGTGATGAGTTTATTAAGGTCACACAGAAGGTGAAGATGGACATCTGCTTAATTTTTTTTTCCTCCCCTCACCTATTGGATCACTGACTAAATTCAGAACAACTGTTTCAGCTTATATTTAGTTTTGAAAAAATCACTACATTTTAGACACAATTAAGAGCATACACACTTAAAAACCGGTTTACATCAAGTAGCCTACAATAGCATTATACCTACAAACTTTGACAGGAATGCCAACCATTTCCCAGTGTCCTTGCTGGCACAAACAAGATTGCTAAAAAGTGTCAGAAGTTTAATTCTTCTGGCTTGTAACCACTTCTGAACACCAAAACCTCTATTTTATCACTCTGCCATACTATCTATCCCCTTTTTATACTTTATAAGATTTGAGAGGTGACAGAGAAAAGAATGACATTAAAAAAAACAAACCCACCATGTTTCAAGCTTTGCAAAATTGCAACCTCTGCAAACCTTCTCAACTTTTTTTCTTCAAAGCTCTACAAGACAGAAGCACTTCTAACAGAGCCAAATGCTGGTTTGCTTTGTCTTGTTTTTCCAAAAACTTTATATAGTCGTCATTTTTTTCAGGTCCATTACTAGAAAACAAACATTCTAAGGAAAAAATTTGGTATCAGATAGGTAAAGAAGATATTCTAATG
Organism: Caloenas nicobarica; assembly: GCF_036013445.1. Taxonomy (NCBI): domain Eukaryota; kingdom Metazoa; phylum Chordata; class Aves; order Columbiformes; family Columbidae; genus Caloenas; species Caloenas nicobarica. The sequence continues at coordinate 89,590,243 of NC_088245.1, read as the reverse complement.
CAATGCTCTTCTTAGAAGGATCTAAACAAAACAAAACCGAAACACTTCTTGAACGTATAAAAGGCAAGCTGTATTTCCTCAACTTAGGGCACTGATTAAGCAGTGGTAACACAAAATAAAATTTTGGCAGCTATATTACAGAAGGATAATAAAAAAGCCCCAAACAAAACAAAAACCAAAGGAATCTTCCAGAAGAACTAGAGAAACCATGTACAGCATCTGGGGAGGCTAAGTCTGATAGTCAAAAAAATGAAGATGTGCCATCTCTTTACCTTGTTCAAAAGAAGGTCTCACTATAGTTTTTATTGCAGCTTATGGTCACCCAAGATAGCATTCAGTACAACAGTAACCTTCAATAGGCAAAGCTGCAAAATTCAGCCAGGAAAAGATAGAAGCTTTGAGGTAACAAACAGATAACTAGGCAATGTCATTAGTCCTTCCATCCCAGATGCCTTTGACACTGTCTTTAGCAAGTATGAGAGCTAATTCAGCTGCAAGGTACAAGTGTCAGTAGTATGGGGGGGGGGGTGCCTTCTGTTTTTAAATGCCTCCAACAATGAGTTGTAATTGTTTGATGCTCAGAAGCAACTAATTCTACAGAAACTGAGAGTAATTACTGATATGTATATAACACTAAACAAACCAAACAGGTATAACTGGACCAAAGTTACTTTCCTTACTTAAAATATCATTTTCACATGATTTCTGCCAAAGAAGCAGATAAAAATGCATTGTGTTTTGTTTTAATTGGAACAAAGCACTTACCGTAACCTCTTTTTAAGCTGTAGACTATCATGAATAATTCTTTTGACAAATTCTAGTTCTCCTCCCTCAGCCATTATTTCTGTGATCCCTCCTGTATTTACAGAACTGGGAGGGGGACGCCGTGGATTTCGAGAATTTACTCCCTGAATAGAAAAAAGAACATTTGAGATGAACATTTAATGAAATGTTAGCCTGCTTTGTACATGGCTTCCTGCCTCAATCTTTACTGGGTAGCAAGTGTCACCACCTCTAGTTATCCTCCCCTCATCAGAACAATTGATAATAGACAAAGATATGTTCAAAATAAGCACAACTGAGTGAATTCCCTAGAATCTCAAACCCAGGTAAGCTACTTGTCACACATCAGTATCCTGCTAATACAAAATACGTGGTAAGACAGGTTGGTTACATGCATCTACACAATTACAACCTATACTGTTTAATTTCAACACTTAAATTTTTTTTCTACTGCCCTATATTATAGAGTTAGGTTTCTGATTATATTTACTGGGTATTGCAAGAACGGTTCTGAGCTACATGATATTGCCTAAATCACTAAGGAAACAAGAAAGAGAGACAGTCACAATGCCAGAATCTAATTCCTTGGTATCGCTGCTACACAACAGGCTCTTTAGTTCACATTTACCAGCTGTCTACTTTCCAAACTAACTCTCTAAGATAGTAAGAACTTGTGAAAAAATTCTACAGGTCATCAGTTAAGTTTTTCAAAACTCCTTTGGGGCGGAGGGTGTGGAAGGAGAAGACTGAAATGCAATTTCATAATGATTTGGGATTTTCCACTCAACCTTCCCCAAGGGAACAGGTTAAATTGTTGCTACCCTCCCGCTCACCTAGCATTGAGGTACTTTCAACATTTAGGTTGTTAACTTACCTTTGCTTCCAATTGGTTGGCAAAAAAGGGGGGGTTGCACATGCAGAAATCATAAACAATCTCAGATTCTTCTTTCAGGGCATCCATTAGAAGAGTCTTCTGTGGTACCTTAACCACTAATAGCAAACGCATTTTGTCAGTAAGTAACTTCGTATTTTCTCTAGCATGCCATTTACATTTCGGTGTTTTGTGAAACAATACATTGTATCAGAACTGTACTTTCTAAACAATACTTTCTACCAAAAAAAAAAAATTAACCAACACTAGCAGCAAATAAAGACTTCGGGTTAAAGATTAGCATACAAACAGCTTGTATGTTTATATACAGTAGTAGAATTACATGAGTCTGTCTAAAACAATAGGAACTGCTAGAGTTATACTGAGGTCTCCGATGCAACTATAAATTCACTTTAAGGCCTTCCAAAAATTAACACAAGCATCAGTTGATCACCCCACAGGCTCCTCAGAGATAAAACAAATCCTAATCTAAACAATTTTTTTTAAGATATGGAATTCTGATATGTTATTCGAGAAAATACACTGTTTGGTCTTTCTAGAGTATAAAGCTAAGAAACAGAAAGACTAAAAGCTATCTTCACAGAAGATACACCACATCAAGGTTAGCTTCAAATCTAAACTTAGAATAATAAAACAGAATGAATGTGTTAGCAATACTATGTAAAGTTACTTAGAAGGTGACAACAAAGAACTTGTTAAACTACACTGTTTAACTGCTAAGCCACATTTGACCTACACAGCTAGCTGTTTAATTCATAGTATGTAATTCTACTTGGAAATAAGAAAGTAAATAAAACCAACAGGAAGGAAAAAATGTAATAATCTTGTTGTGGAACAATTCTAAATTACCTTGAAAGCAGTTTGAAAACTTCAAGAGTCCAAGTTTTTAAAAATTTCTTAACTTACCTTTACATGCAGGGTACTCATTTTTTAAATTTTTAATTATTTTTTTAAATACCAGCAGACAAGTTCTGGCTATCACCCCATTCCAGTAAAACAGATGCACAACTAAGAACACCGTGTGATTTTTTTTAGCATTTACAAGCAATCCCCAAGCTTACCAGTTTCTATTTTGTACATATAGGAGAAATTACCTTTGGAAGAAAGTTACTGCAAACAGCATTTCATTTTCAAACAAATAAACATTACTATTTATTTCCTCTGGGAGGAAAGAAGCTGTGATGCAATTAGTAAACCACTGCCACATTACTGCTGTTTATATGATCATTGAATTTCTTTTTTTTCATTGAAGTTAGAAGAAAGAAGGCTATATCCAACAGGATCTCCAAATGAAGCTATCTGGCAAAAATTTCAAGATAAACTCTTAGAACATGACGAAAACTGTGGCTTTAAAAAAAAAAAAAAAAAACCACAAACACAGAGGTACAGAAAGATTTCTAGTATGACTGCAAAGTATCTTGCTAAACAAGTTCCTAGCTAAAGTAGAACACAGCTCTAGGTAAACAATTCAGGCCCAAGAGTTAAAAAGTGGTAGGGTGGTTCATATCCAGGCAGCGTCCGGCTACAGACACCACCAGTGGCACTCCCTCGCCCATGGAACTGGCCACCAGCAATCAATCACTTACTCCAGCTTTTCTCCTTTGGCACTACACCTTCGCATGAGGCACTTTCCTTTGCCACAGGCTTTTCCAGGATAGTGAAACACCACCACACCACTAAAAGTTCTATGATGGAAGCAGTAACAGAAACTGTTGTTGTTCTCCACATCAAGTCCTGGCTCTTCAAGATTGACAGGGAGGATGGACCAGGACAACAACATTTTCATAAAAATGATGCTTCCAAATTCCAGCAGAACTAAAGTTGTTATTTCAGAGCTGAATAATGGACCTGCTTTTTAGTATACTGAGTTCCTACATGAAATTTTCCAAGCTCATCCACAGACCAAGTCTGGCACACTGCTACTATTCCAACAGGCGTTGTTGGGACCTTATTCAGGAATGAGGATGAAGGACACTCTCTGAACAAGATATGTATATATGTGGCAGTATCAGGCAAATTATCTGAGGAGAGCACTCCAGGTCTCCTAGCAGCAGAAACAGCTTGAACTCTAAGAAATACTTCAGTAACAGACAAAGAATACGGAAAGAGGAAAAAAATAAACAACAAGGTGAGGTTTAATTTTCAGATTTTCATAATCCACACATCCCATCTCAGACAAGTTTTCTGGCTTAAGGATACACGGACCTTAGTAAACATTCTGCTTCAGTAAAAACAATTGAGCACGTGTTCGGCAGAAATACAGATTCTGATATGCCACTGAACACGGCAAAAATACATTACAACATTTGTATGCTACTAATTATCATACCTTTTATAAGATCAGACAAGTTATTCTGTTCCACATTCTTCTTGGCATAATTGAAGCACATATCATCCACTTCTGTTGCAAGAAAATACCAACCATTTAAAGTTGCTCCAAGTAATGGGTATATGCAAGATGCCCCCGTCCCTGCAGAAGTGAAGAGCCATGAGAAAGGCAAAACGAGTCTCTGGTGTTATACACAGTGTGGCTGATAACTACGTACTTTTTACAACAAAAAGAACTAATTTCAAGAAAACATTGATTACTGATCATGTTCTACTCAGTTCCTTAACGAACTTCCTTTTCTTAATTTGAAATACAGCATTGTCAAATATGCACTTTTAATAAAATAAATGATTTAATAATCTGGAATAAATTTTCTAGTAAATTATCAACTTCTTTTTAAGCAATTTATTTCTATATGATAGTGAGTAATTTATATAGTGAAAGCTAAATATATTCTGGTTTTACTAAAAAAAAAAAAATCCCTATCACAAATGTACTTTTCTTCTGCACTTTTCTATTATCTACCACAAATAATTTACTTTGATGCATACAGCAGCCAAAAAAAAACCCCAACAGTCGGTTCCATGAGACTGTCTTTCCCTGATGCCCAAAATTATCAAAGAAACAGAGATGCCAATTAAGAGATCTAAAAAGACCAAGACAAAAACAAACTGAAGATTTTGCAATATTTGGAGGACTTAAAGGATTTCTCTCTTCTACCAGTCACCTATTGTGCTGAAGTTCATTGAAATAGTTTTCAAAAATGCAACCTAATATCGAATGCATAGAAGATGGCCAACGAGTTTAAAATTTATTAAAGGAAAGCAGCTTTGCACACACCATATGATGATACAAACCTTGTATCCATCACAAACACAGGTAAAAATACAAGCCAAAAATTCCATTAAAAAAAATAATCACACTAGCAAACATCAAGGAAACAGTAATATAAAGACTGGCATGGTAACCAAGATCATTGAACTGAAGCCTTGAGGAAATCAGTAACTTTAAAGTTTTAATGTCAAGCATTAAAACATAAGTCAAAAAAGAAATTCCGTCTTCTCTGAATGTCATTATTAGTTTACTTCACCACAAAACAATCTTCAAAAACAAGCCTTTGAAATCGTGAAGGAAGATTCTATTGACAAATAAAAGATGTGAACTAAATTCAAATGTACCATCACAGGTACTTTCTAAATAATTCATACAGAATCACCAAAAATTTGAAATCCAAATGCCAATTTTATTATCTATATGTGAGATACAATTTCTTGCTCCTACAGAGCTTGCCTATTTTATTTCTAATGGAAACCAAATTATGTGCATCAGTATACATCTTAAAAATTCACATCTCTACTGAATAATTGTTTATATTAATCTGCTGCTTAATCCAGATATTGTCCAGATATTATCCGATACTCTGGGTACTGAAACTGAACAAACTGCACTGGATTATATCATCCATCTGCAGATGCTTAATTCAGTTTAAAAAATATTTTGTTTTCAACAATAAACAGGAAACCTTTAACCATGTACAACCAAAATGCAGGTTTGCTAGTATTTGGCCTAGTTTCCAATTAAGCCTCTTTTACAATTTAGCTTATGAAAACTGCTGCACTAAAAAAAAAAAAAAATTAAAAAAAAAAATCAAAGTTTAAAAAAGCTAGATCGTTCATCTGTCAAATACACCTGAAACAACAGGAAAAATGTCATTAACAGGAACGTGAGAAAATATTGTTATGCAACTCACCAACTCTCTCATGCGGACATTCAGAAGCACAATTAATAGACTGCTAATATAATTCATTAGTTAGAAGACTAAGAAAAAACACCATCTTTTTTTAAATTCCTTTAGGATGGCATTTTTGCCTGCATTACTAGCAGCATAATTCTTGCATATCCACAAAGTTAAACTCAATAGAGTTTAATAGAGTTTAATAGAGTTCAAGGCTATAAAAAGACAAATAATTGCCAGCTATGGCCATTCTTCTGTTTGTGCAGAGAAATCTTATCCACAAGAAGCCAAATGAAACACCAGTGGAAGCAGATTGCACGGTTCACAGCATGCACAGTTCAGATTTTTGTTTCTCAAACTTCGTGTTTCTCTACAGATGCATAACAAATTTTACCAGCTAGTTTCACTGATAGCAAATAACAAATTACAAATTTTGCTTTTCCAAGTACCTATGTCAATGCCTCGCCTGAGCACTTGCTTGTCGCCATCCTGGTGACCGATGAGATCCTCCACCCAGTGGATGTAGTTCAGCCTCAAGGGAACGGTAGGAATAAGCCTTTCCAAAGGGATGTCAATCGTAAGGCCAAAATCCTCCTTCAGGAGGGTGCACGTCAGAGCTCTCACCGCCTCAGGGTCCTTGAAATTCAGGCTGAAAAGGTACAAGCAGCGGTTACTGGTACCCTCTCGCTCGCCACACCCCGGGGGCGGACACACACACACGGCTGTCGGTAGGCGGCGGGAGCAGCTCCACAGCCCCCGGTCGCGGCCTGGCCCGGCCTACGCCGCCCTCTGCCTCTCCCGCCGCCCCGCCAACGGCCGCCGCGCGGGCCCTACCTCACCCTGCCGGTGAGGGTGGTCTGCACGTGCTGCTGGAACTCGGGGTACTTGGCGGCCAGGTAGGCGAAGTCGGGCGGTTTGTCCTTGTAGCGGTTGCGCGCGTGCATGGACTTGTTGAGGGCCATGGCGGGCGGTGAGGGGGAAACCGCCGGCAGCGCGGGGCGGGTTAACGGCCTGACGCCGCCACCAACCGACACACCGGCGGCCAACGCCGCCGCCCGCCCAGCTCCCGGCGCGCACCGCGGGCCCTTGGGGCGTACCAAGGCGCAGCGGGCGGAGGGGGGGGGGGGGGGGGGGGGGGGGGGGGGCGCGGAGGCGGGCCCACCGCGGTGACAGAGGAGCGTAGTGTTAGAGCTGCTGGGACGGAATCGGCCGAATCGAGGAGCGACCAACGTGTTTTATAATCTGAATGTTTTATATACGCGCATCATCGCTTCAGAGTTAGGGAGTCAACGAGTAATAAATATAAAATTATGTGAACAGCTCAGAATTCCGTTTTTCTCGGCAGCGTGAGGCACCTCTGCTCCCGTATCACAGAATCAGAGAATGTTCGGGATTGGAAGGGACCTCAAAAGATCATCTAGTCCAATCCCCCTGCCAGAGCAGGAACACCCAGATGAGGTTACACAGGAAGGCGTCCAGGTGGGTTTTGAATGTCTCCAGAGAAGGAGACTCCACAACCCCCCTGGGCAGCCTGTTCCAGGCTCTGTCACCCTCACTGTGAAGAAGTTTCCTCTCATATTTAAGTGGAACCTCTCGTGTTCCAGTTTGTACCCATTGCCCCTTGTCCTATCATTGGTTGTCACCGAGAAGAGCCTGGCTCCATCCTCATGACACTCACCCTTTACATATTTATGAACATTAATGAGGTCACCCCTCAGTCTCCTCCAAGCTAAAGAGCCCCAGCTCCCTCAGCCTTTCCTCATAAGGGAGATGCTCCACTCCCTTCATCATCTTTGTGGCCCTGCGCTGGACTCTCTCCAGCAGTTCCCTGTCCTTCTTGAACTGAGGGGCCCAGAACTGGACACAATATTCCAGATGAGGTCTCACCAGGGCAGAGTAGAGGGGAAGAAGAACCTCTCTCGACCTACTAACCACCCCCCTTCTAATACACCCCAGGATGCCATTGGCCTTCTTGGCCACAAGGGCACAGTGCTGGCTCATGGTCATCCTGCAGTCCACCAGGACCCCCAGGTCCCTTTCCCCTACACTGCTCTCTAACAGGTCATTCCCCAACCTATACTGGAACCTGGTGTTGTTCCTACCCAGATGCAAGACTCTACACTTGCTCTATTGGCAGGCATTACCTGCCCGAGGCATCCTTGTTACCTTGAAGTGCCCTTTAACATTCTCTGAAATGGCCCGTAGTCGTGCATTTCTGTATAATTGGTGCACACGGTCACTGGCAACCAAGCAGTGGCCTGGGGCCTGCTGCTCCTGGCTTAGCTTGCACAGCCAACTTTGAAATACCTGCATTTTAAACGATGGGTTACATGGTTTGATTGCAGGGAGGAAGGCTTAGATATCATACCTGGAGAAGACTTCCGCAAATTTCCCCACTTTAAGCACATTTCACATCTCGAGCAGGCACTTCTGGTAATTATCATACTGCTGTACCTGTTGAACATGAATTATGAAAGACAAAGTGTATTGCAATGAGCTTTGTACTGTCTCCTTTGATTTGAAAAAAACGAATCAGCCTAAATTAAAATAGTATGTAGGCATAGCAAAACAAAGGCTCAAACTGGGCATTAAAACTGACCTTTCTTATGAGGAGAGACTGAGAGAGCTGGGTCTGTTCAGCCTGGAGAAGGCTGAGAGGGGATCTTATCAATGCTTATAGTATCTCAAGGGTGGATGTCAAGAGGATGGGACCAGACTCCTTTCAGTGGTGCCCAACAATAGGATGAGGGGCAATGGGCACAGACTGAAGCACAGGAGGTTCCATCTGAATATGAGGAGAAACTTCTTTACTTTGAGGGTGACAGATCGCTGGAACAGGCTGACCAGAGAGGTTGTGGAGTCTCCTTCTCTGGAGACATTCAAAACCCACTCAGACACATTCCTGTGTGATCTGCTCTGGGTGAACCTGCTTTAGCAGGTGGGTTGGACGAGATGATCTCCAGAGGTCCCTTCCAACCCCAACCATTCTGTGATTCAGTTCCTGGCTTTGTCACTGACTGTTGTGAACTTGGACTCTGAAGTTTCAAGTCTTCTTATAGGCAGAGTAGGAATGGTCCTCTCTGCCTTTATACAGTACTTTGGTTCTTCAGACAAAAACGTGCCTCTGTAAGGTTAGTATTAAATTATAATCTATTATTATTCTTTTATTTGAATATATTTTTGTCTTTAAAAAGCCAAATACAAACCAAAGTGACTCATTGTATGTTGTTTAAAAATTCACTTTAAATATGCTAGCATCCTCTGACTCTTGAATATCTGAGAAAATCTACAACTGGATTTAATTTCAATCCTACTTCCTGCCCTCAGCCAGCTTCCTGTTACTTGGGGGCAGCTAAGCTTTACATACAAAAGTTCATAAAACTTGGGTTTTAAAAAAACAAAAACAAATTCATCAGACCATCAAGCCACCCACTCTCGCAACCTACTCTTGCCACTTCTGGAAGTTACTCCCTTTTCTGCCCCCACCCACAGTGACAGAAGAGAAGGTGATATGGACAAAACCAGAACAGAGGCAAAGGTAAAAATATGAGTTTTAATTTGGAGCATTTAGTGTATTTACAATAGGAAGTTTCTCTGTGGTCAAGGGATGAGAGGCTAAAGTAAAAATCCACATTACAAGTGTGTGGATAACCTGCACCTGGTGCAGGCAAATTGATTTTTGCTACTTCTGCTTCACCCAGGGTAATACCTGTGAGAAAGTGCTGGCAAGAGCCTGGAGATGGTACCGAACGCTCTCACACCCAAGTAGCAATCACAGAATGCAGTCCAGGAAGTAGTGTGAAATTATTCAACAGTTGCTAAAAAATATATTTATATATGTACACATACACAGTCCCATTTGCAGTTAGATCAGATTCAGCGAATCGTTCAGAGATAGATTAGCAGGTAGACACAAGCCTACGGATGTGTGCAAGCGCAGATTTGCAGAGGTGCTCATGCTACTCGGTAAACACAGGTACCTTCTCACCCAGACAGACACATGCATTCCTTTCCCCTCTGCACTTGGACAAACATACAGGCAGGTGTTTTGTTAATGCTATCTTACACGGGTTTCAGGTACAGAAAAAAAAACTCAAAGGAAAAAAAAAAAGCACCAACCCTCTTATCTGACTCACTGGCTCAGAATCCTTATTCCTACTCACCCTGAGGGAAATGGGGGTGCGGAAAGGATAACGACCTGTTTCTCAGACAGCCACCTCTTTCTTTTGCCACAGCAACAACTAGTTGATACCGAAAGGAGGCAATCCTCTCCTGCTCCCAGAAATAGGCACATCCTCCTCCCACTTCCCTTGAGTCAGACTTCGCAATCAAAGGGCTGCAATGTGAGCCAGTTCAACTGTCTGATCTTGCAGAAAAATAGATCTGCAAAAAGCGAGCGAGTACTTTACCATCTGAACAGCCAGCTTAACCAAGTCACCCTACAAGTTTACCCACTACATGGTGAGTGTAGCACCCGTTTCAGCAACAACTTGTCTGTAAAGCAGCTGATCTATCAAGTCACTCTGAGCTCCTGTTTTCATCTTGGTCAGAGTCCACATCTCTTCCTTTAGGAGATGCTTTCCCTTCTTGGGAAAGGAGTTGTTGCAGAGTTCTGTCTTAGCTTAAAGGTGTTGAACTATGTGGTAGCTGAGAAGCAAACCTCAGCCTTCCTTCAGCATCACCTGCTGCTGCCTCCAACAAAACCAGTTGAGGAGTGTTAGAAAGATTAGGGAGGTATGGGAAGACAGGGAAGGAAGGGAGTTATGATCCCCTCTTAACGGTCGTAGCAAGGGCAACTAAAGCAGAAATAGATTAAAGATGGCTGTGGAGGCTGCAAGGCTGAAGAGAGTTCTGGTTTAGCAAAGCCTCTTGAATAGCTTCACTGCAGCCACTCAGCTCCATTTGGTTGAGAACACAGCTGATGTTCTCCACAGTTGCAGCATGGCCCATCTGCAGTTTCCACAGTCTAAGCATTTCATACTGGGCATCTCGTAAACGCCGATGCTCCATCTCAATTCGCTCTAGATCGTGGTCGCTCAGACCCAGACGCCTCACAAACTCCTTCCACCGAGATGGCGGTACATAATCCACCACAGTGTAGAGAATAGCAGGGTCTGCAAAAAGAGAATAAAGTATGAGAACCAGGAGTCTCAAGGAGAATGCAAATAATCCATGGCTGGATGGTGCCTTGGGATCATGCATTGCCCCCTCCTGTCAAGTCTTCTACAGAGTAGCCACACAGGCTGTCATGTCCAGACTTGCCCTTATCCCTCAAAAAGCAATAGGAATGCCTCCATATGCTCTTGTGATAAGGTTATGAGCAGAGCTGAGCACACACACTTAGGGCCTTGCTGCCACATGTTCCTGCAAAAAGAATGCTCTAGGCCACCATCCCAGAGGCAGCATGTCACCTCATATAAAAATCCATTTTGCTGGTAGGGAAAAGGGACAACAGCAAGTCCTTGGACAGATGTTTAACATATACAGGCTCACAGGCTCTGGGCATGCTTCTGCCCTTGTACTGGGCTGTACATGAAGCATACACACAGGTCATGTACACCAGCTAAAGTCTGTCCAGCGTCCTCCAAGCCATGTCTGCATAATCATGTTCTCGTCTGCCCGAGCAAAGAGGGAAGGACGGTGGGAGTTTCACTTACTGTCTGGAAGCTGTGTCTTCCTGGCAGGTCTGACACAGTCCGGTAACTCATGTGAACTCTGCGGCAGAGGTGCAGGTAGTGGTGCTGCATTCACTAATAATTCTGTTTCCTTCTGGGGCTCAGGAAGAAGGATGGAAATTTCACTTCTTTTTACCTCAACCTGAAAGACATGTTTTCTTAGTCCACAATCACCCACAGCAGCACAATACACCTGTTTCCTGCAAGGAACCACTACCTTTATAAATTAAAATTTATTCAAGGTAGGTGGGGAGCAGGTCCTGAGGTTTTAATTTTTCTCACATGCTTTGTTTGAGCAGAAGGCACCAAACATCTCTTTCCAGCAGAACCCAAGGTTTTTAACTCTCTTTTGGCATCAAAAAAGGTAGTCTGGAAAAAAATATTTATTTACAAAATCAAGTAAGGCTGGGACCTGAAATCACCACCATTCTAGAAGCTCCACATGCCATCTTTCCTGTCAGCCTTCTCTGTAAGGCTGTGGAAACTCCAACCTCAACTGCTGCTTGGGCCCTCTAAATTGCAGAAAAACACTGGACCTGAGAGAACACTGAAGCAGCACTGAGAGGCTTGTGGGTCAAGATCTGAAGTGTAGTAAAATTAGTTAAACCCTCCAAGCTTGGGGCATATATAGACAAGAGGATTAAGGACCATATAACTGAAAAAAATGCATTCAGGAAGAGCAAAAAGCCAGGCGTTTGAAAAGCATCCCCTAGAAAAGGGGAAATAACATGTTAATGGCTCCACCCTCTACAGGACAAGACTTCATAGAATCATTTTGGTTGGAAGAGACCCTCAAGATCATCAAGATTAACTATTAACCTAACACTGGCACTAAACCATGTCCCTAAGAACCTCATCTATGCATATTTTAAACACCTCCAGGGAGGGTGCCTCAACCACTTCCCTGGGCAGCCTGTTCCAATGCTTCACAACCCTTTCTGTGAATAATTTTTTTACTAATATCCAATCTAAACCTCCCCTGGCGCAACTTGAGGCCATTTCCTCTTGTCCTATCCCTTGCTACTTGGGAGAAGAGACCAACACCCTCCATGCTACAACCTCCTTTCAGGTAGTTGTAGAGGGTGATAAGGGTCTCCCCTCAGCCTCCTTTTCTCCAGGCTAAACAGCCCCAGTTCCCTCAGCTGCTCCTCATAAGACTTGTGCTCCAGACCCTTCACCAGCTTCATTGCCCTTCTCTGAACTCTCTCCAGCACCTCAATGTCTTTCTTGTAGCAAGGGGCTCAAAACTGAACAGAGGATTCGAGGTGCAGCCTCACTAGCACTTCTGAATTAAATAGCCCTATTACTCAGCTCATTTCAAAAGACAAGGCTTGAAAACAGCCCACAGGGAAAAAATGTTAGTCTGGATCCCAGGCTAATGTTAGTTGAAAGCGAAAGAAAAGCACTTCTACCCATCATCTGGCTCACCTCAGATACTGGCTCCTTGGTTGTCTGCGGCAAAGCAACTTTAAAGAAAAGAAAAAAGAAAGCAGAAATTATTTTCACTTCCCCTCATCCCAGAGAAAACAGGAAAGCAGCTATTCACAATCCTACCCTCAAAAAGGTTTTACAGCAAAATGCACATGTCCCAGCAATGAGCTCACATGCACTTCCAGTCACAGCTATGGGCATGGATGCAGAGTTGCTAGAACTGCACCAATAAGGTTAGCTGTCAAATTCTCATGTTCCTCTGGTCTTGCAGCAAAGCAGGGTAATGAGATCCCACTTTTTCCCCCCTCATGTGTGTGCATACACAAATGCACAGAGAACGATGTCTATCCCAATTAGTATCACTGCACATGCTGCTGTACTCACCACAGGAGTAGAAAGATGTTATCCCATTTTCCCGGACCAGCTTCACTACTTTATTTACAATGTACAGGACAGAGATAACTCCAAATATTGCAACGATGATGCCAAGGATAAGGCTCCCATCTGGACAAAAGAGAGACGGCAAATGACTGAGAAAGAAAGAAGTAGGTGCCAGAGGAAGAACAGCAAGTGAAGGCATGCAAATGGTAGGTAGAAAAAGAAAAATGGTTTGAGAAAGTAGAGAAAAATAACACTTTATAAAAGGCATTAACAGAACAAAAGCCCACACTGAAAAAGATTCCACTGTCCCTCAGTTCCGCCAGTACTCACTCGGCCCAGACGAAGTCGGTGAGGTAGTCACTGGGCTATGACACTGCAAACATTCTTCTCCATTGCAGCTGAAAGAGCAAATCAGAGAGGTGAGCATGCATGAAATGACACATAAGCCATTTGCAACAATCCAAAGTAACAAACCAGTCAAGATGAGCCTGAAAAGCAGAGGATTGCAGTGTGGCTAGTGACTTTGGGTTCTTAGTGGGCTGACGCCTACAAGAAGGCCAGCGTGGCACAGAGGAAGACCCAATCACCTCAGAAAGGCAGAATGTTGTAAAGTTACATCAAGATGGACAAAGCCTTGAGAAAAATTTCCCTCCCCCTGTGCAGCCTGTGTCTGGTCTCTGTCCTGCTCAGTGGAGGGGCACACAAAGAAAAAAGCTCACCTGCTGCAAGGCTTGCAAACATTATTAAGTGACAGGAAGAACTGAGGCTTACACCTGCAAATTGTGTCTCTGTTCTTTGAACCTGTAGAGGAAAGAAGAAACCGTTGCCATAGTCTGGACAAAGAAGAAAACAAAAGGAGAAAAATTCACTCCAAGATGGGTGGAAGATTATCCCTCTTTGACCCAGGGGAACTGCTACTGAAGAAGAGGATTCAGTCTATGTTTGAGGACAGAGTTGGGGAGGATAAAAATAAAAAAAAGTAAGGGTACTACTGTCCTGGTAGGTCGAGGACCTCTGCAGAGGCTTGGAAAGGGACCAAAATTAGAGTGCAGCTGAAATTGTTCTAATGGATGATGACAGTTCCAGCACAAAGGCGGGGAAAGTCACTCAAGTTCAAGCATGACAGGAAGGAGAAATCACATTAGTCAGGCAAAGATGAGCGAGAAGTGGTCCCTGAGCAGCTGAGACTGGTGAGGAAGTCAGTTCAGGGTAGGGAGAAATCACTTCAAGACATGGGACACATATCCACTCTTCTCATCTACTATGCTGTGAGTGGAAGGGGTAAGAAATGAAGGAGCTATTGCTTCTAAACAAGTTGCTGAATGGAGACTGAGTAAAACAGGTGTGGACAGGAACAGGCAAGAACAGTGATGGAAGGACATAATGCTGCATGAGGGGAGGGGAAAAGGTACTAGAACAAGCAGCATGCATTCTGCAGCAAGCAAGGGACAGGACTAAAACAGTTCTACATCAGCCAAGGGGGAAGGAAATTGCTCAAGAGCAACGTACAATGACGACCCTTGAGGACAGATATAAGTGTGGAAACCATGACAGAGATTACCGAGCACCAAAGGGAATGCATTCACCAGTGAGACAGCAAACCTCATGCTAAGCAGGGTAAGAGACAGGAAAAAGATCAAGAGAAGCAGAATTTGCAAAAAAGAGGACAACAAAGTAAGGAACATTGAAAGGTCATGAACAGAACTGGATTACAGGACAAACTGGAGGGTGACAAAGCGGCATTTGGTTAAGATCTCCGATTCCTGACTGGAGATGAGGCAGCTTGGGACAGCTAACATGGGTACTTCTCCCAGACACCTGCACCATCCCCAGGTCATGCCCAATGCCACTGAGTACAGTTCAGCATTACTTGAGCAGCTCTTTACTTTAAAACACTGCACAGTACACTGTGGTGGTTCAGCAACTGACTGACAAGCAGTTCAGCTGGGCACTGGGACCAGCGGTATTTTCAGCCACTGTACTCAAAGGGCTTCCAGCAGTTGATGAGGGAAACACAATGAAGCATCAGGGGAAAGACAAAAAAGGCAGGCAAGGGGGAAATCTGCTCCAGAGCATGAAGACCTTGCTTCAGTACATGCAAGACAGAGGTACCTAAATTATGTGGAAAATAGCTCCTCACTACAGCCAAAACCAAGAAATTATTCAAAGACAAAAGGAAGGTAGAAGCTGTGATAAAAAACAGGGATTGATGCCAAAATAAGCAGAAAATGGCAGTCTTTCTAGGGACAGGGGGCAGGGAAAACCAAGAGTTGTTCCAAAACTAGTCACTTCAGGGCAAGGCACTGCAGCATGTCAGAAAGCAAACAGAGGGCTGCTAATGTCTACCCTGGTACAGTATGTCCATACTGGTGCCATATCCATGCCATACTCACAGTTGGCAATAATAATCCCATTGACACAGGAGCTGCAGTTCCTACACTGGAAGAGATCCAAGGGGCCAACCTGGTATTTATTCTTCCGGCAGCCACACACAGTATCTTGCTTTGGGCTGCAAGGAGTCTCTACTATCTGCTGGAATTCTGAGGAAAAAAAGGAGAAGCGATTATCCTAATCTCTTCCCTCATCTTCATCTGAGAGTACCGTTATGATGACAGGTGTTGTTATCCCCTAATATTCCCAGAGAACAGCCAAAAAGGCCTGCAAACGGTGTCTCAGACTGTAGTAATTTGGCAACCCTTATTCCTGCTGTCCCCAATCCTTTCCCATACACTGTCTTTCTGCCCATTCCATTGCTTACTTTTCCAAGCTGCCTTGCTCACCTTACCATCCCCTCCAGCCCCCTACTTGCCGCTACCACCCATTTTCCTCAGGTCCGGTAGATAACTCACGTGTACGGCAGTGTGTACACTGGAAGCATTTAGACATGGTGTTATCAACAGCTGTGAATGTGCCATTAGGACACTGAAGACAGAGAGGTGCCTGGTCAGGACGATCACAGTCTTTTGCCTTGTAGGTACCTGCAAGAAAATCATTTAACAGAGCTCTGACAGGAAGGCAAACCTGTTGTCTTATGGAGGATGGGTGTCACTGATTCCTCAGAGAAACTCTGGAGTTGAATGTGTAAGGACTGAGCATCGTTCCTCTCACCACTGTGAAGAACACTAACAGCCCAGAAGAAGAGATAAGGACTAAGAATTCCTCTAGGTAGCGACAGCTACCAAGGGAAGGGAGCACTGATGTAGCTGTAGGACAGAGATAGTTTGAGAGTGCAGGACAGGGAAAAGCCTCTAAGGTGAACGTCACTAATATTACTGTATTTATTTCACGTACCTGCATGGCACCTCATGCAGCAGTGGGTCCCTCTGGGATGTAGATATTGTCCTAGTTGACACTGCACCTGCCTCTTTTCTCTCCTCAAGGGGTTTGAGGGGTCTGTTCCATCCAAAGGTACCTGATGGACTTGCAGCATATATGGCACTGGAGCAATTTCTACAGATTCCTTCGTCAACACGCAGACAAATGTTAGGATAACCTGTAAATACAGAGGGAGAGGGAAATAAAGGAGAGAAACAAGGTGAGAAAACATCATATCCCCTTGCAGACTGCACAGTGGACTTCAGCGCTTACAATTAAATCTTATTATAACAGTGAGTTATGTTGACTTGACCGATTCTGATATCAGGACCCTCCACTGACAAAAGTGTGTGGGGATTATTTGCCAAGAAAAAAACAAAACAAAACAACAAACAGAACAAACCCACGCCTGCCATCTGTGTTATTAATATGGTTTATTTATTAATACAAACTGGTTGTATATACAGCAAGTATTTTTCATGATGTGCAATTTATAGATGGAATGCCTTGAAAATGCTGTAGCTTGCAAGGAAGTTACTCAAGAGCAAAGGAATGTTTTTATTAAAGAAGGCAGTAAGACTGCCCATCTAGAAACAGTTCCAGAGAGAATACATCCAGTACTTGCAGTTCTATTGAACAAATAAACCAGATGGGAAGTTTGAAATAACAAGGCAGAGGAGGATCTCACTGCATGCAAAGTACAGAAAAGCTTCCAAAACTCCTCCTGAGCAATCTGGCCCTAGAAACGTGGGAAAGTTAGATTTTCAACTTCTCCCCATCAAACATAAATTCTTCCTTTACAACTGCAGCTGTTAACATTCAGTCTGAACAGCCTGCCACAAAAATGTGCACTTTTTACTTTTCTTTTTAATTCCTTTAAGATTTACTTGCTATTTTTTGTTTTGAAGATGACTGTTGTCAAGAATTTCAACAGAAATATTAAGATGGGCATGACTGCAGTATGACTGTAAGAGAGTGTGAGTGTGTGTACACACATGAGAAGGAACAGCAGATCAAAGGGTTAAAAGAACAGCCTGTACCAATAATGAAGAACAGCATTCTCTGGACATTGTTTTCAGGACACTATTCCCAGCAGCAAAATTGAGAAATGTGCTGTTTATGTCATGGCCAAAAGGTCTACACTCTGGTAAGACCACAGCCTAGACGATTGCAGCATATCACAAGCATGATTCCTTTGCCTGTTGGCCCAACAGAAAAACAGACGCTAATGCATGTACTTCAAAAGTGCATTCAGAAAAGGAAAAAATAACAAAAAGGTTAAAAAAAATATAAAAGTAAAAATAAATAAATAAACAGGAAATAGCTTGGCCCAAGATTTATGGAGCCTGAAGTCAGCAAGTGTCTACAGCAAAGGCCCATCCCATACCAGCTGATGACTCCTGAAGGGTATGGTGGACTCGTCCAAAAACTAGTTTGTAGTGCCATGAAGAACCCCAGTGGTGTGATAAATTCTTGACAGCCAGTGTCCCTTGTCATATGTGTTGCACACAACTGATCCTGGCCACACAACCTGCATATACACGTGTTGGTGCTTCTGAGTATGTCGTGGAGAGCGTGTGCCAATGTTGTCTATGTATCGAATCACGTGAATGCATGAAAATAAACTCATTTTTTGGCAAATAAATACCACCCTGCCCCATCCATACAATCTCACACTTGAGTTTCACTACACCAAGTTCCCTACATTGTAATGTCTTCACAGCTTGCTTCATTGAAAGTGGCAAGATGTCCAGTTGTACAAGCACACCTTCAGAGTTCCATTTCTTTTTGCTTTTTCAGCTAGGGGAGTTATAGCAAAAGCAGAGTAAACCAATACGGGTAAACCACAATGCTGATACCAATTTTGCGGTTGCAATCTTAAGAAAGGGTATGCAAAATTACAAGGCTATGGCAGCCCCATGTTGTCCTGTTTCTCTCACCAAATTAAAACCTTGGGGGAGAAAGGTATATACATGAAAGCAACTTAAAACCTCAAGAAGGATAGGACTTCGCAACTGTGACAAAGCAAAAACCCCATTTTTCAGAGAGCTCTGTCATACATAGCCATATTCAACAGACCAGATGTTAAAATGGTGAACAGGAAAAAGAGAACCACATATTTAAATAGTTATCGTTTCAGACTTAATTAGCTGACCACAGGACAAATGCAAGCACTCCAACAACAACTCAGTAATAAATAAAACCCATTTCAGCAGCTGATTGTCTTACAAGGTTTGACTGCTTGCAGAAAAATGGGTAAAAGATCATTCACACAGATGGTCTGACAGGAAAAATAAAAAAATCCTGATTCTGTAGCCAATGATTAATCTCCTGACATGGGAATATATACAGCCAGCCCATAACTTAGACAAGTCAGCAATGGAAACAACAGAGGAAAGCATCGAAGGTCAAGCCAGAAACACACAGAAAATTGGTCAGATACACCTTCAAAACCAAAAGAAAACAGAAAAGGTATTTTCAGTTTTTCAAATTAAGTGAAAGCATGACTATAAGTGTAATCAAGCCAGAGTTAACACATTATTACTGATCAAAATTTGAGGAACAGAGAGTCACAGACCACAAGTGACTCACAAACCAAAGACTCAGCCTTCCAGAAAAACCATTCACATGGCAGAAAAAAAACCAAACACCACCCCCTTAAGCAGCTCCCCAAGCCATTCGGCAGTATGCTGATTTACACCAATGACAGATCTCATGAAATCCAGGAAATACATGAAATTAGAATAGAACATTTCAGTTGGAAGGGACCTACACGAATCATCTAGTCCAAGTGCCTGACCACTTCAGAACTGACCAAGTTAAAGCCTGTTATTAAGGGCACTGTCCAAATGCCTCTTAAACACAGACTGGCTTGGGGGATCAACCACCTCTCTAGGAAGCCTGTTCCGGTGTTTGACCACCCTCTCAGTAAATAAATGTTTCCTAATGCCCAGTCTAAGCCTCCCCTAGGGGAGCTTTGAACCATTCCCACATGTCTTATCAGTGGACCCCAGGGAGAAGAGCTCAGCAGCTCCTCCACGTCCCCTCCTCAGGAAGCTGCAGAGCCATGAGGTCGCCCCTCAGCCTTCTTCTCTCCAAACTAGACAAGCCCAGAGTCCTTGGCCACTCCTCACAGGACATTCCTTCCAGCCCTTTCACCAGCTTTGTTGCCCTCCTCTGGATGCATTCAAGGACCTTCACATTCTTCTCCAATTGTGTGGCCCAGAGCTGCGCACAGCACTCAGGTGAGGCGGCACCAACACTGATACAGCGGGACAATCACCTCTTTTGGCCGGCTGGTGATGCTGCGTTTGCTGCACCCCAGGACAGGGTTTGCCCTCTGGGCTGCCAGGGCTCACTGGTGGCTCCTGTTGAGCTGCTGTCAACCAGCACCCACATCCCTTTCTGGGGGCTGCTCTCCAGCCACTCTTCTCCCAACTTATACTTGTGCCCGGCATGATTCCATCCCAGGTGCAAAATCCAGCTTCTGGCTTTGTTAAATTTCATCCCATTAATTGTAGCTCAATGCTTCAGTCTATCTAGATCTCTCTGCAAGGCCTCTTGCTGCCCAAGACAGCCAACAGCACCTCCCAGTTTGGTGTCATCAGCAAACTTGCTAATGGTGCATTCAGCTCCTGCATCCAGATCATTGATACATATATTGAACAGGACTGGCCCTAGAACTGAGCCCTGAGGAACACGCTGGAGACCAGTTGCCAGCCAGATGTAGCCCCACTTACCAAGCACTGAAGCCTCAAGTCATTGATTAGCACTCACTAAGGCAAAGTTTAGAGGTCTTCTACAACTGAAAGAAGGTGATTTTCCATAATTAGATTTACAACATGCTCTGATTCTACTAACCAGCAAAAAAACCAAGTACCTACTAACCAATGCTGCATAGAAAAGTGGACAGCATGTATTACCTAAGCTGACTGATAATTCAAACCACCAAACCACATCATGCACACCGGTGATTCACATTTTTAGTAAGCGGGGACTGCCCAGGAAAAGAAACAGTCAGCAGAACCTCGAGGTTTTACTTCTGGAACTGCTGCAGAAATAAACAAAATACAGCAAATGAAAACCAGAACACTGCTTCCTTAAATCATTCCAGCCCTCTGGGTGACAGCTATATGCCCCACAACATTCTCCTTATATGTGAGGCAACCCTAGTTCCTTCTCATACCTCATGCCACCACTTACTGCCTGACAGCTACAGTGAAAAAAAACACCACACAAGCCCAAAAGCTCTTCTCAGCAAAGTTCTGGCAGCTGAGACAGGAGTTACGAGCCCCTGCACCATCTTCAACCTCAAGTATTTTTTAATTACTGCCATCACTACAATTTGCACCCTCACTGCTGCTTCTGCCCCACCAGACCATGCACAGAGAACTGCAAGTGAGGTGGTATCTCCGCAACAGTAAGTCAAAAAAAAAAAAAAAAAGAAAGAAACAGCAAAGATAAAAGTGAAGAAAGCAGAAAGATGGGGGCAGGGGGAGCATTTGAGGGCACTGTTCTCAGGCCAAGGAGAAAGAAGGTACAGTATTGGAAACAGAGGGACAGCGCTGGGAAGAGCAGCGCATCAGGGCTACTGTGCAATCACCTGCCAAGGTCCAAAAGGCTGGGAAATACTGAATTACTCAGCAGGAATGCCACAGCTGGGTGTCAGGTGCCCTGCCCTCCCTGTGCAGAGCTGTGTCCCTGCTGCTGCCTGCAGGGCTCCTCACCCTCCGGCACAAGGGCGGAGGCAGCAGTTACAGGGAGACACAGGTGGGACAGTATGATGGGAAAGAGAAGGTGGAGGGGGTTGTGCTGGGAGCGAGATCCCCCTCTCCTAGAAAACCAGTGGATGCCTAGAGGTGTCTGGAGCGGACAAGGCCAGTCGCAGAAATCAAACTGAGTGAGAAGGCAGGGGATTAGACAGGTGGGAAGTGCCTCCTGTCCCCTTGAGACCTCACACCTGTTCAGGTAAACTCAGAGGAATGCAACACTTGCTGGAGCAGATGCCCAAGTATTAGTATTCCAAACAATTCAAATAGCATTGCCCCACCATGAGGCCAACATTCAAAATAGTTTCAAATTAACAATTTCCAGAGATTAAATCTCCTTAATACATAAGCATAAAGATTAAAATTTCAGAATAGAACAATTCTGTGAACCTAGATGCACTGTTAAAACCCAAAGATTAGGAGGCCTACTCCTTTTTTTGTATACACCTAAGATATTCATAAGGTAATAAAGTGTTTCCCACCAACTTATTCAACTGCTTCGCTCAAAACAGACTTCCATTTTGCAAATTCCATTTCTAAACTAAAGAACCACCTGCAAATAAAGGGCATTACAAGTTATTAGAATTTCTCAAAATATTTCTTAATAGAAACTTCCCTTTGCTTAAGAGTTCAACGTGACACACACCAATCCACAAGTAATCTACATTATCAGTCATCTGTAAGCCTTTTTCATGAGTCATAAAAAATTAGCCAGCTTGGAAGTTCAGAATAATGAGTTACTAAAGAAATCAGGGTGCAAGATTACCCTTATGTTCTGCCATTTCCAAAATCTCTTCGAGGTTTGGTGGTTTTTTTCAGTTTGCTGTACAAAGATGCACGGAAAACCAGAACTTCTGCTTTATACATTGAGAAATGTATATTAAAGCAACATTTAAAGGAAGCTTTTCTCACTGCTGACTAAAAGCTGGGAAGGTCAAAAAAAAAGGATACAAGACCTATTATTATAAATAATCCTCCATTTTAAGGTGATCAGATGGAGGAAATGCTATATTTTAGACCTTGAATAAAACCAGGAAACTGCTAATAGCTTTCATGCAATTAAGAAAATCTGTCATTTATCTATAAAGATCATGAACTTCACATCATAAAACGTGTGTATATATACTGTATATCAAGTTAGAAAATTTTATTTAGTATTAGCAGAGATAAAGCAAAGAGTGAAAAAGTCAGCAGGTGATCACAACCATCAGAAAATAACTTTTTAATTTTTCCTCAGAAGACACAGTGGCGAACACTATGTCAGAGTCCCGAGTCAAAGACATCCCACAGCCCTGTGGTTCCCCTGCCTGTGTTCAGGACTGACTCCAACAGTGGAGCTGTACAGCCTCTCACACCGGAGCACCATCAGAGCAAGAGCTGCAGGAAGGCTCAGCAGGGGCTTCCCCCTTCAATCCCAAAATGATTTTCAGCTGGGTAGGAGCCCTTGGCCCCTGCCCACGCTGTGCCACAGCCATCTTCACGCCCCTTTGACAGTGATTCACGAGGTGAATTTGTTAAGAGTCAGATAATTCTCACGTTCTGAGTCCTGTTCATTGGAACTGAGAGACTCCTGCTTGTTTTAATATAGAAATGTAGCGACATTGCTCTGCGATGTGCTTTCCACTGTAAGGGTCCCAAGGCTGCAACAGAAAGATGTGTATTACCAAGGGTTCAAAGGAAGCACTCCGCTATCCAAGAATGAGAGTACAGAAGGGAACACAAGACATCTGTCCCAAATAAAATCAAAACCTCTTTGTCATGGTTAAAGAAAACAGATAAGAAGGAGCTAAATGACAAAATTAGTTTTACCCCAAATAATACTGCTAACACAGAAAATGGATTACTTAATTAAGGCAAAGGCATCCAAACTGACAGTACTAATTACTTGTGAGAACTCAAATTACCATGTAACTGAAATTGGCGCAGACCCAGATATCGACATTTCCCATTTGGCTAGAAGTGGACGGTCAACAAAAATAGAAATTAAAATTAGTTTGATAAACAGATAAAAGTGAAATGAATCTGGTTGGACAGAGCAATCAGAAACGAATGACATGCTATGAATCATTAGGAAAAGATTTAAGGCCAAAATGGAAGGTGTTGTTATGCCGATATATAAATCCATAAGGTAGCGCTGGTGCCAAATCCTGAGAACATAAATTAACCCAGATATGATACAGAAAAAAGTCAGAAGGATGATCAGTGGTACAGAATGGCTGCCTTAGGGAATGATTGAAAACACTGATCTATAAATTAGATGACTGAGCAGAGGATATTATAGCAGAGCTCTAAAGTCATGAATGCCACCGAGAAGGTGAACTGAGGTGGCTGAAGAAGATGAACCAGGATGGCTGTTCTCTGTCTCTTCCAACGCAAGAACTAAGAGGTGTCATATAAAACAAGCAGGAGACAGGCTGAAAACAAATACAGGGAAGTACCTTTTTAGCCAACACATAGCTGCGGTGTGGGACTCCCTGCCAGAGCGCTGAGGGTGCCAGAAACGTGCCCAGGTTCCAAACGCAATCACACCCATCAGCAGAAGAAAAAACACACTCAAGGGTCCAAAGACACCATTTTGACTTGGGAATCCCGACAGTTGCAGATCACTGGAAGCCAGGAACGTATTTTTATTTTTCATTGTCACATGTTTGCCCTGCTCCAAAACTCTCAGTAGACTGTTGGCCACTACTGGAAACAGGATGGTGGGCCCAACAGTTCTTCCTTACTATGCACTTGGTGGCTTGGTTTTCTATTTTTATATAACATAGCTTCTAACTTCAAAATTGCAATTCCTCCCTCTACCTTCAAAAGCAATCAATGCCAGAAGCACCCTTGTGGCTATTTTGTCTTTTTTCTTCATAAAATCAAACTGCCTTTAATAAATAAAACTAAAATGAGAGATACATATATTATTATTTTGTTTGTTTGAACAAGACAGAAAATACACTGGCCTAAGTGAAGACAGCTGTTGTTTTTTCTACTGTGAAGGTTAGGAGTGCACAGGGAAAAACAGAGGATGTGGAAATGAGGTTAGGACAGGCAAAAAGAGAAAATATATGGAAACAAGCTACAGGAAATGTTGAAGAATCAGAGGAAACACAAAACAATCAGAAAACTAGAAGGGAGGCATCAAGAGAATAAGAAAGGCCATGAGGGCAAATGGAGAATGATGTGGAAAGTAAATGGAAAACGGAAAGGCATGCAACAAGGTGAGAATTCTAACACTGAAAAAAATAATATGATTTTAAAGAAAGGATAATCTGTAATGAGTGAGTGTGGTGTAACTGAGAATTTGAAATGAAAGGGAAAAATGTCCTTGAAAAGAAAAATAAATCCCACTGAAGGATACTCTTCCTGCAGCATATTATTTAGCTGAAGACAACATAATGAAGTTGGGGAATTCAATGACTTTTGATACATTCTACTGCCAATAATATCAGTAATACCACATACTGCATCTGAATTAAGCAAAATGCATGCACCACTATACTTAAATCAAAAATATGCTTTTCCAGGTTTGTTAACTGCTTTGAAATCTGTACGTAGGTCGTCTTGGCAGTTGATGTATCCTACCTAAGTCCTGAGATGGTAAGTGATCCACAGTTAAAGGTGTACAGTGCTCCTACTCCACAGTTTTAGATGTGTCATCTTGCCAGTGACAGCTGTAACTGTATTACCTGGTTTCCAAAAGCTTCCAAGCACAAAACATAAAACCTCCAGTGATTTTGAGTATGGCAGTCACAACTTTTTGACTGCAAATTAACAGGTAACCCAACATTACAAGCCTAGTGCAGCCAAGCATTTGTCACTAGGATGCTCAGGCATTTAGGGATAAACAGTTTGACCTTGTAACTTGTACGCCTAAATTTACAGTCATGTCGTGACGCTAATGACATCAACCCTATCAGTGCTTTATCACACATTGCTGATATGGGATGGCCATTCAGCCCTAGCGCTCAGGTTATTCATGGAACTCTGAAATTTTTCTCACAACTAACTTTTTCACCCTGCAAAATTACAACGAACGGCTTAAAATTCTTAACCTAAAATACCCAAGAAGGCTAAAGCAGGATGACTGGCAAAAGTAAACTTGCTTTTAAACGAATTCTATCGTTTGGGGCATGGGGACAGCCCACTAATCTTTGTTTAAATGCCCGCGGAGCAGCACTAAAGCTTCCCGTGCTTTAATAGCCGCAACGCGCCCATCCCGTGCCCAGCCCCGCGCCTGGCGAGCGTTGACGGCCGCGCTGGCGGCTCCAGGAAATCCTCCGCCATTCCTGTAAATCCAGCCGCCTTCTCACTGACTCAGGGCAGAAATCCCGGAAAAGGCGCCGGCGAACCCAGCGCCCAAGCGGGGAGGGAAGGAGGGAGCGAGCACCGCCGGCCTCCCCTCGCCCCAGCGGCCCCGCAGCCCGGTTATACCGCCGGCGGCCAGGTGACGGCGGGCCAGCTGTCGCAGCTCCTGTCGCCCCAGCACCAGCTTCCCCCTCCACCGCCCACCTCGCCCCTCCGCTGGAGAAAATGTCTCCGCCGCGGCCGCCGCCCCCCGCCCCGGCACGGGGCTGCCGTCAGACAAACCGAAGTCTCCGGGGAGCGGAAAGCGGGCTGTCCGCAGACCCGGAGCAGTGCGGAGCCCTGCGGCGGCGACGAGGGGCGAACGGAACCCCGGCCCAAAAGCCAGACGGCGGAGGAGGGCGGCGGGCACCGCGTTGCAGCTCGGGGAGAGAAACCCAGAAACGGTCCGCTGCGGGGCCGGAGCCGCCGCCGGCCGAGGCGGTGCCCCGCTAGGGCACGGTCCCGTCCCGCGGGGCGCGGCGAAGCCCTCGCCGTGACTTACCGTCCCCAGCGAGCTGCAGGGCAGCGCCGGGCCGCGCATGGCTCCGCGGCCCGCTACGTCCCCATGGCCGGGTCCCCCGCGTCCAGACGAAGCCGCCCCAGCCCTGCCCAGCGCCGGCCGGAGCAGCGCGGAGCCAAACGACCCCGTCTCCGACTTCCTGCCAGCGGCGGCGGCGGCAAGAGAGAGGGCGGTGAGCGGCAGGCGGCCCGGCCCGCAGCCGCGCCCCGCCCGCCGGCGCACACCGACTGCCGGCCGGAGTTTTGCTTCAGAACTGAGAGGGACAAGCTGAACAAGAAAAAACAACAACAACAACAACAAACCCCCAAAACAAACAAACAAAACCACAAAACAACAAAAAACCCCCACCCAACCGGTGGTGTGTATCGCGTCGCTAAAACTGCTAGAAAATACACGGAAAAGGAGTCAAAGGAGACTCGCTGTATTCTTAAAATCTCCTGACATGAGCGTTTCACCTGTCAGCTGCACTTTTAATGTTAAGTTCATGTGAAACTTAAATATGTAGGTGTAAGACAGTAACTCTTTGCATCTTAACTACCCTGTCAGCGCCCCAATAATTTTAAAGAATGGCGCATTTAGAGTATACATGCCCATTCTACTCTTTTTCGTTTAAAACACGCATTTTCTTGTACACTCCAATGAACCAGCTGCATTGCCAGTGCAAATGTAACAGTGAAGCGTACTTAACATTCCGCATGAGCTCTGTTTCATTTAATATATGCTCCTAATGACAGTCTTTAAAAAAATACAGTAAGGAAAAAGGGGCTAAATTATAAAGAACTCCCCTTTATTTGTTGCCCATTAAGACCTTGCCTTCATGTTTTTTCAGAACTATTCCCACTCAAGCTGCACGTGTTAGTTACCTGGTCTTGCCTCCTTGTCCGCTAAGGGTGACAGGAATTGGCCATTTGGTACCGCAAGAGACAGGCATCATGAACAGGAGGAACCGTGAATGGGAACCACTGCAGCACTTGATCTTCCAGCTACCAGTTTGTGACAGGGAACACTCCCCCCCATTTTCTGCAACCATCTCTGTACTACAGCCAAAGCCATTAAATTGAGCTACTAGGGCTTGTTTTGGAAGAACATGCCCATTTCACGTGCATAAGAATCACAGAATGGTTGGGGTTGGAAGGAACCTCTGGAGATCACCTAGTCCAACCCACCTGCTAAAGCAGGTTCACCCAGAGCAGATCACACAGGAATGTGTCCAGGTGGGTCTTGAATGTCTCCAGAGAAGGAGACTCCACAAACTCTCTGGGCAGCCTGTTCCAGGCATCTGTCCCCCTCAAAGTAAACAAGTTTCTCCTCATATTCAGATGGAACCTCCTATACTTCAATCTGTGTCTGATGCCCCTCAAAGAACTTGTACAATTCACTCTACACACTGCCAGAATTGTTGTAGACGAAGCCAAACACCTCCACGAACTCCATCTACTATAGTCGCTTATCTGCTGTACGGAAGCCAGCAATGGCATGTGCATAGGACAATGTAACGAGGGCCACGCTGCTACATAGCTCGCTTCTGCACTTCAGGCTTGGAACAGCTCTGACTCTCCAGCAGCAGGTTCCAGGAGGGAAGGAAATGGAAGAATAACTTGTTATCAGGCTGCAGCCATCTCCAGGGATAGAGGTGGAAAAGATTTACCGGGTTTTGTGTAGTTCATTTCCTTGCCTTGAACAAGGACAATACAGAAGTAGCCCCTAAAGGAAAAATTCTCGTACACTGATAGGTACACTCTGTGGAAGAGGAAAACACATTTTTAACGGATCGTTCCAGATTTACCACATACTGTCATATGACTGGATGAGGCACACCCTTCAGTCTTCATGGATCTTCAGCCTTCCAAAGAGAGGAAAAAAAAAAGTTCTCTAGAACTGCACAAGTGTCAGAGGAATCCCCGCAAACCTTCACGTTTGACTCTTCTCGCAGCTCGGGCAGGGGAGAGCGATCTCACAACTCGCCGCACATTTGACATTTACGTGAATGTCAAACCCACCAGCGCGCATCCACTTCCCAGCTTGCGCCGGAACTGGCAAGGCACGCCACCTTCCCTCCCTCCCCGCCGTCCCCCTGCGGCCTGCCAGGCCTTCGGCGTTCCGCCAGGCCCCGTGGCGATGTGACACCCCGGGGACCGAGCCCGGCTCGCCACCCGCCTCTCACACAGCCGCTGGATTGCAGCTCGGCTGGCAGCGCGGCCGCTTGACTCCCGGCCTGCAGAGCCCTCCCGGCTTCTCGCTTCTCGCCAGCCCTCTGCGTGAGGGACGGCCCCGCTGAGGGGAAAGGCTCCCGCCGCCGCCCCCGTGACGCTGTTTACCTCAGGGGCGGCTGGGCGGGCGCGCCCACCCACGCAGCGCCCGGAGCCCAAGTGACAGCGGCCGCCCCTGCGCGCCGCCCGCTGCCGGGCCGGGCGGGGAAGCGCCGGCGGCGGCGATTGGCCGAACGGGAGGAAGCGGGGCGGAGACCGGCGCGCTCGCGGCTCGGAAGCGCTCCCGGCGGGCCTTGCGCGTTTCCCGCCGCCGCGTTGCCATGGCAACGCCGTGAGCCGCCTGGCCCGGCCCGGCCTGGTGCTGTCATGGCGGAGCCCAGCGCGGTGGTGAGTGACCCGCGAGGGGCTCCGGGGCCTCCCCGCCACACGGCGCTGAAGCCCCGCTTCTCTGCTTCTCCCTAGGAGCAGTGCTGGCTGCAGGCGGCTCGGGACTTCATCCGCCGAGCGCTCCCGGGTCGCGAGGGGCCTGGCGGGCCGGAGCCGCCGCCGCTGGACGCGGTGCTGCGGTGCCTGAGGAGCGCAGGAGGCGGGGACCTGCCGCTCGCATACAGGTGACCGCGGGGCGGAGAGGAGGGCAGGGGGGGCGAGCGCAGGGGCGGGGAGGGATGAGGGCACGGAGCAGGGGGGTGTCCCCACGTTCGTCCCTCGCCCGTGCGCGACACGTTCCGGCGGGGTCGTTCCCCCCGCGCCGCCCCACCGCGTGGGGCCCGGCCGCAGCCACGGGCCGGCGGAGCGGAGCTGGCGGGGTCCTGCCGGGAGCTCAGCACGGCGGCCCGGGAGCGCCGCCGGTTCGTGTGCGCTGCCCGCCCCGGATGCTGGGGGTGGGAGGGATGTTGCCGGAGGCGGGTAACCGCATGCGGCTGCTTGGCTTCGATGCATCCCCGGTCGCTCTTGCGGTATGATTAAGCACCGTATCCGCTACTCTGTGGTAGGTAGAGCGCGTAACCAAAGTAGGGCATCTCGCTGAGAGCGAGCTGCTGTACTGCACGGCGTTTGCACGGCAGCTTCCCAGCTGGATCCTGCCGAGATGCTCAGGAGACTGTTCCTGAGGTTGGCCTCCGAGGCTGTTGGCCAGCTGAGATCTGCCTTCAAGTGCATGTTCTCATAACGGGAGAATCTTGGATAGCGTGGTAAAAGGCTTTTGGGTGCTTACCGTCATAAAAAACACACAACTTGCTGAGAGACCTTTAGATTGGAAGGTTTGGCTCATCTGGATCTATTCCTCTCTTGCTCCAGCTTACACTGGGAAAATGTCTATTAAAACCCCTGGCACAGCTGGCTTGGGGACAAAGCAACTGGAATTGATTGGGGACTTGTGGCCTTTAATTTTATACTAGCAATTTGTAAATGTAGATGGTGAGTCTTTCACAGCAGCTAAACTGCTCTCATCTAAGCCATCTTTTTTCTATAGACTATATTGTACAATGTTTAAACCAGAATTTGGTTTATATTCAGGCGAATTCATAGAGAAGAGTTGAAGGTAGTTGGCATTTGTCTTGTATGAGGCCAACGATCTGTTTGAGTGCAGCACGCTACATCCACAGCTAACCATCAGGCTTTGGAGCACCAGAAGAGGGTCCAGTTAGTTCTCTGTATGTCCTAATTGGCATCCAGTGGACTGCTGTCATTTTGGTTTCTCCCAAAAAGCAGTCAGCACACGCAATGTAAACATGAGCAGCACTATGTAGATCATAGATATCAGAATTATTCTCCATGCTGCTCTGTCTCTGCAGATGAAGCAATTTGTTTATGTCATTTTCAGCTAATCTCCCTCCTGTTCAGATTCCTGCCAAATATACAACATAAGTACCTGCATAAGTTTACCTCTTCTGTTTTTTGGTTTGGTTTGGGTTTTTTTGATATAAATACTATATATAGCTGATTCAGACCCATCACTTGTCTAGACTAGTTTCTGGCTTTGAACCTTTGATACCTGACTAATCAAGAGAAACTCTTCAAATTCATACTCTCTGAATTTGATGATATCCTGCTACTGAGCAAGTGGGTGTTATGAATAGAGCTCCAGTTTCACAATCTAAAATTGTCAGCTAACCTCACTGGAAACAAGTACCAAAATCACTAGCTGGAGACTGGTTTGTATTCACTTTTTGAGTGTTGACGTTAGCACGGACAGAGGACTTTTGTTAATTCTCTAGCATAGAGAGCCAGGATGTAAGCAACGATGATGGATGCTGCCATGATCATGTAAACACTGAAAAGGCATAGAATGTACTGAGGATGCTGCTGTGTTCTCTCATATTCTTTACTGTGGTCCATCTAAGCATGATAGGTGCTACACTGTGGATGGCTTCACATGTGGTTGATTTGATGTTACACCTCCTTCTCCCTCCCCCTCCCCAAAGCCAGGAGGGTAGGTGGAAAGATTCAGGACTAGCTTAGCTGTGTTCTTATGAGCGAAGGCCATCTCAGATTACTGGCTTGCTGTCTCTCAGTTTTGTATTGTGTAAGCTATCCAGAGGAGAGAATTTATTCCAGGACTTTTCACAATCTTCATCTAGAAGTTGTTTAACCTTGCTTTTACTACAGTTCAGCAATATTAGTACCAAATGATGGAATTAGCCTGTGTTTGTTACTGATACTTGAACTGTGTTGAGCAGTTGTTGGGGTTTTCTCACAAAGTCTCCTATTCAAGCTAAAAATGTCTGAACTAATAACTGTTCTTCTTCCCACCTCCTCCCACATGTTTTTGAAAACACGTTCCATTTTATTAATTCTCAGTTTGTTATTTTTGCAAGTCTTCTGCATGCCTGCTCAGGTAACCACAGTAGCAAAGGATTTCTTTTTTCAGAGAGGATGCTCAAGCAGAACAGACGTGTTGACTGAGCTGAGAGAGATCATTGATAAATGCTAATGGATGAGTTGGTTCTTGCCATATGGTATCATCAGACCATGCCAGTAGCTAAGGTTCTTCTGACTTGGCTAAGCTTCGTCCACTGTAATGATCACTGTAATCTCCAAACTTTGCAGGCTGAGTTTTTCCTACATCCTTCTATATTCTTGCTTTTCTTTTTTTTCCAGTTTCATCTCCATCTCTGACCTACAGCATCGGCAATGCATGCCGTGCTGCAGCCACCTGACCTGGAGCACTAATGAATTTAAAGAATGGGCACATCAAGGACAAGGTGCTTTGCCCATGCAGAGTGCTTTGCCAAGGACTTACCTGATCTTGGTTGGCTACTTAACAGATAGAAGGCAAGAGAACAAAGAAAAATTGGTAGATGGTTGCCTGTATGTGAAAGACAATACTGGGATAATTCCGTGTGAGGTATGTCCTCAGTCTGAGGGATATTGTGTTTATTCCCACTTCTGGGACAGCATTACAGACCATAAGGGGCTTCAAATGGTCTGCCAAACTCTCTAGCAAGGGAAATAACACATTTATGCAATGGGCAGCAAATCAGCAAGCTCGTATCCTGGGGAGAGGATAGAACATGCCAAATTGGTCATTGTTAGGAGAAAAAATATTAGATGTGCTGGCCTGGAAAAAAGAGACAGCCTAATGTACAGTTCTGTTAGATTCTCAACAGTACGATGTGGCCTGGGAGACCTGGAGGCCGTAGCATTCACATCTATTTGTTGAACTCCAACTAGTGGAGCAGAAATAACTTTCTGGAGAGTTGTACTGGGTGTTCAGTGATGCATTGATGACATACTTTCAGGAAATAATAGCTTTCATGACAGTGGTATTGAATTAAAAGCCTTCTGAAGGTCATTGCAAGGCGAGTATAGATAAGTGGTAACCCCTAGAGCGGTGATGAAACAGCACTGAGCTTGTGCTTTCCAAGGAGGTGAAGACTAGGAAAAAGTTATATTGGTATGAACTTCTAACTGAAAACACGGGAAAAGAAAGCAGGTGAGAATTTTAGAAAAATAGTCTAAAAATAACTAAGCCTTGCAGTGAATTAATTATCACCTTGCCAGAAGGGTGTGACTATAACCCAGGAAATGCTAGCTGTAGAGCTCAGCAAGTCTGTTCCAGATTTGCATCTCGAAGGACAGAGGTTCTCCATGCAGGATAAGAGAGTGGGCAAAAACCACTACTCTCGTTAAGTAATGAAGCCCAGCAGTACAAGAGTTTGTGATGTGCATGCAAGGGCAGATTAGTAATGAACATTTTAAGTAAGGCTGAGAAAACATACTGTAACTCATCTCAAGCTTTTATCTCGTTATCTTTTGTCTTAGCTCCTGCATTTTGAATTTGAGTGGCTGGAGTCACTGTTCCTCTTCCCAAGCTGGTCATATATACCACAGATAGACCAGAGAGCAGCAGGGTACCTGGAAATCCTGGTGGATCCAGTGCCAGTAAATCCCCCAGAGGAAGTACCTGCCAGCATTCCAGTCCCCTACCCGGTGTCAGCTGAGCCACTGCTCACCTCCAGGTAAGCACCTGGCAGGCTCAACTCCATCATAGCACTGTTGCTCTGGTTTGGCAGGTACCGTGAAGAGCACTTGACTTAGGAAGAGCCCAATTCAGTTTCTGCCACAAGTGGAAACATAACAGTGACTGGTGGAAGTAAAAGTTATAAAACAAAGCCACTTTTCATTAATCAGCTGTCTTCCAGGACTTTACTGGAAGTTTTTATTCTGTGTTTTGACAAAATAAGACAAATCTTCATTATTTCTGGATGTATATTGATACTACAGAAAGGACATAAGAACAAAGTGATGATTCAGCTTTCACTGAGGCTAAAATCCACTCTTTAGATTAGCACAACTCTTTTTTTGAACCTACAGTGAACCAAAAATGTTACTGAAAGTAGTTGTAGATTCTAATACAAAATGAGTATACACCACCGGTCAAGTTCTTATCAGATTGCTGAGATAAAGGTGCCAGTTAAATGCCAATTGATAAAAGTAATTGTTGTCTTTAGCAGAAATAATACTGACAGTATGTGAAAATATAGCTAGTGGAATTGCAAATCTTACTGAAGTTGATAATTTCATGTTGTGCTGGATCATGTTTTCTCTTCTTGAGTAAAGAATTCTTGGTGTAATTTAATAATGATGTCACTAATCAAGCTGCTTTAGTTTCTTTTTAGTTCTCTTTTGTTTCAATTGGTTTTATCTGCTTCTGGGAAACTTACTTTAAGCTTAAGTGTTTGATTAACTCAACAGACCTAAACAAGAAAACTATTTCCATATTTCAGTGTACGCTCTCATTTTTTTTAAATGTCAAAGGGATTTAGTATATAAAAGTTAAAGCAAGAATTTTTTATCCAAATATTGTTTTGAAAACCTGTCTGAGAGATGGTCCTTTATTTCCAGAAAGTGCATGCTGCATATTTTGTTTATTTTGCTTTTGTGATACGTAAGTTCTTCTTTTATCTCTGATTTCTTTTGCCTCCTCAATTGCCCTGTAGGATTCCATGTAAGGATAGATCAAAACTCACTGTGGCAGGTGAATTGGCCAGACTCGGGCCTCTGCTTTGTATTAGCCACAAGACATTCTTCTTTCTGTTTCTGAAGTGCTTCACCTCAGCTGTTTTGTTCCCTGTGCTGGTGCAGGTAAGACCTTGGAATTTTGCTCACAAATTTCACCATCTGTATCTGTGAATGTGCTAGTTGATTATTTCTTTGAAGCTCTCCCTTGACTTCCTGGTTTGGTTTATTCTTCCTTTTACTAATTATTATGGTGGGGTTTATTGCTGTTTTGATTTTTGGTTTTTTGTGTGTTTGGGGGGGGGGGGGTTGTTTTGTTGTTGTTGTTTGGTTGGTTTCTCTGTGTGTGTGTGGTTTTTTGTTTGGTGGGTTTTTTTGTCATTCCATGCAGCCTTGTATGTAAGAAGTCTAGTTCTATGCCCTGCAGAAATACAGCCCTTCTCCCTCATGCAGTTGCAGTATCCCTGAACAGCTTGCAGATATCACCCTTTTGCTAAAAGTGCAAGGTAGTCCTCTTTAAAGAAAAGGGTTTTTTGAGTGGGTTATTTGAGTCAGGAATAATTTTTTCCAGTGCAGGAGATGCTGATGTTGATTTTGGTTTCTCTGCTCTAGAAGCCCAACCAGCTGGCATGGCATCATACCCTCCAGTTGGGTCACAGGTACACAATAACAGGCCTGAGCGTGTCCAGCCTGAAGAAATCTGGACACAGAGTGTTTGTCACTGGTGTTTCTTCCTGCCTTCTGCCCTACTGTGCAGAGCAGGTGAGGGAGCAGCCAGTGGACAGTGCTTGGCAAGGAGAATCCACTCCATCTTCTTCCCTTGAGACTGCTGAGCAGCTCAGTGGTTCCTTGGAGCTGGGAGTTGAAGAGAGGCCAGGATCAACCAAAGAGTCCAAGATCATCTCATATGTGGTAAGGATTCGTAGGGTTAGCCTTTGCCCACTTGTCGTCTAGGGTTTCAGCTCCTGGCCTGCAAGGTCTTATTTTCATCATTACTTTATTTTCCTGTTGCTTGGGCCTATGAATCTCTTATGTTCTGAGAGTCTCTACACTCCTGTAACTTTCTGTTTACTTTCCATTTAGGGAACTGTCACCAAAATACTCAATGTCCAAGCTGGTCTCTTTTTACTGGATGACAAAGTCTGCTTGTGCCTCGCTTACCAGCAGTTGTTGAACTCTGCACGTGGACTCCGACCAGGAGCATGTGTGGAGGTAAGCTGGGAATTATGAAACATAAAGCATTCAGTGGAAAAGACTGGGGATGGCTTGCAAGTGTGTGGGTCAACAGAAGACTATGGGAACATTGGAATTATTTCAGCAAGTATCTGGAAAAAAATTTGAGATCTTACTGTCTAGGTCATAAGAGTCAAAATTATTATCTGATTCCTTCCTAAGCAGAGTCAGGTCCCTCAGTCCCATTGGATTTATAGACAATCCAGTAGAGTAACAAGGGTGGCGGTTTTGGGGAGTGGTGGCAGACTAGTCATCTCCTCTCTTAAGTTGTGTGTCTTGTGTATCTCAGCTCATCGATGTCCACCTCCTGCAGAAGCCTCTGGTATCCTTCCCTTTCGTTGTACTTGGTGCTTGCCTGAGCAGCACTGTTGTGCTGAAGAGTTTTTCAAGGCTCAGCATCCTCTATCAGCCACCGACCTCTTCAGGAAATCTCTACTTACAGCTGCTCTTTCGCCACAATCTTGGTATGCCACTCTACCTCTGGCTGGTGAGTCTCCTGGAGACATTTGAGGAGAGGTGAGGACAGTTTTTCTGAAGTTGGTCTATGCATAAATATGCTTTATAGGCTACCCGGACACCTTCTAGACCAAGGGTGCACAAAATTACTGTGCTTGGATACTAGTAGCAGCAGCAATTACTTCTGGTTTGCTGGCCTAAATAAGCCATTCATCTAGATTTCACATCATGTCCAGTTGCTTGTACCTTGCAGTTGCTCTTAAGAGAAAATCCTGTACATTTTTCGAGTGCATATGCAGTAAGCCCACTGCTCTCAGGAAGCTGCAGCACTCCAGAGCGTGTGCTCTCTTACTTCTGCCTAGGAAGTTTTATCCTGACATATGGAAGCACCATAGGGATATGTGCTGCCAGTGCGGTTTGCTTGACAAATCAAGATGGGCACTGAGGCTGGAGCTGGAAAGAGCTGCTGCAGCCAGATCACAACTGATACAAAGGCGCTTGTGTCCTGGCTACTCAGCATCTCATTTTTAGATATTCTGAGTATTGCTAGTAGTGTAAGTATTCATTTGAGAGCCTCTGTCTTAGCAGATCTTCCCACACTTACTTACTTATCTCCTGGTCTTCCAGATGGCTTCCTTCTCTCCCTGAAGGCTGCACTCTGCATGGCAGCTGTGGGCCAGTTCCTGGGTTTACTTCTGGGTTCTGTTAGTGAAAATATTTGTGTTTGTTCTGGAAAAGTTATGGCTGATCACTGTAGCTGCTGCCTTGGACTTTAAAAACTAAAATGTATATATTTAATCTCAGGCAGTCAAGCAGCAGTTTATAGAATGTCTTCCTGGGCTTTACTGGCACTGTGGAATTTTTGTTATGCTTTCCAATAAAACAGCTTTAGTTTTGCCCTGGGAATGATACTAGCCATAGGTTTCAGTTTTTATTAGCTTTTTTACTTCATTTAAACGTGATTGCTAAGTCATGCTACTACTTGAAAATTGTTCCAGTGATTTAGTTGCTATCTCTTTTTATTTGAGTTCACTTTCTGTTATTAAGTCATTATTTTGACTGTCAGCGTGATCACTTCCAGACATTCAAAAGCAGTAAGCTAAATTCTGAAAGGAGCGCAATGCAAGGAAAATATTGGAACAACAGCAGTCTGTGGTTGTTTCTGTCTTGTGATTTTTTTGCATCCTGTAGCAGAAAGCCGAGTATACCTAACATGAGTAATCATATCAAGCTTAGCTGAAATGCACAGAGATCCATTTGTGTGACTTACAGGGAGATTATTTGTCCACTTGAGTTTCGAGGTTTTGCCAGTCTGTTAATTTCTGTATATTTTCCTGTTCCTTGTCTGCTTGCCTGACATAAATCTGCATTGCCCTTAAATGTTCCTTTTTAAAATCACTTCATGTTCTTTTTACATTCTTCTTAGTTCTTGTCCTACAGAGCACATTCACTCATAACAAGTAGAAAGAATCCCTGACTTACATGCAAAACTTATGAAGACGTGAGAACTGCTAATACTTCTAAATGTCTTTTTTTTGTTTGTTTCAGGTTTTCTTGTTTCTTTGGGCGCCGTACACTGTTGCTTAGCTCTACGCACCGAAACCCTGGAGCTGCTGAGAAGTTCCTTGTCCCCCTTCTGCAAGCTGTGGTTCCAGATAGAGAGGAAGCAAGAGATATTTATAATGAAATCCTAGCAAAAATACACCAGTGTCCACTGCAGAAGGTGAGTAAATGCTCTGTGAGCTGTTTCCTGTTTGTCTGATGGGAAGAATTTCAGCTGATGCTTTCTTTCTTTCTTTTTCCTTAGTGTGTGACCCTGAAGCCTCTGTGCCAGGCCCCGTCTCTGTCTGCAGTTTGCCGCATGGCAGAGCAGAAGAGCTGGGAAGGCTTCAGTCCATCACAGCTGCTTTCCCCCTTGGAGGCACAGCACATGGGCACCCAGGAGCTGAATCGCAGACTAGCCTGGTCCTACTGCACACTTTCAGCAGGAAGTTTCCAGCCCCAACTGGTAAGTGCCTTCTTCCCTTTACTGTCTGTGCCTTGAGCATTCCCAGTTCCCCCCATGCCTTCCAGCACCCTGTCTGATGCACCCTTGTTCCTCCTGTTAGGGAATGACACTGCTTTTCTTACCTGTGGTGTGTTGAACACAGGCTGAATTTGTGCCGCTGCTACACACACTTTGATTTATGGCCTTCAAAGGTGGGAAATGTTTGATGCTCTTTGCAGCTTCCTTTCTGTTGCAGATACTACTGGGTGTGCTGAGAGTCTCCTCCAGGAGCAGTTCCCTCCAGCTGCAGGACAAGACCAGCACACTTCCCTGCGTGATATCCCATAAGGATGGCAGCCCCTTTGCCCATACGGCTCTCCTAGGTATGTCCCACTAAGCTAAGTTTGAGAGTGCTGGGATTTTGCTGTTCTGCCATCCAGCTCCAAAACAAGGAAGAGGAGACCTGGTATTGGAGATGCTGAACTGTGACCGCCTGGCCCCGTGACTTCAAAATGAGGAAACTGAGCATGCTGGGTTTGTATTCTCTTTTTATTAGCTCAGCACCTTTCTCTGATGTGTTTGCAGGATCACTCTTGCAGGTGGAAAACTACCAG
This sequence comes from Caloenas nicobarica, assembly GCF_036013445.1. NCBI lineage: Eukaryota > Metazoa > Chordata > Aves > Columbiformes > Columbidae > Caloenas > Caloenas nicobarica. The sequence goes on along the minus strand of NC_088245.1, from coordinate 89,552,118 downwards.
CTTGTAGTGGAAAGATTCCTTCAGACTGATTTTCCCTCCTGGGAGCAGCTGGCAAATCTGGAGTATGTGAGGGATAAAAAAATCAGGCAAGTCCCTTTATTCAGCGCCCAATTAAAATAATCACTCTGCAGTTCCACAGCTATTTTGGACAATGGCAAAGCTGCTTATCAGCATAATATTTCAGTGCCAAAGCAACTGTCCTTTGCTATTTGCAGGAAAGGTGTTCTTTATCAGCAACAAACCCACCACCTCCATTTTGTTCAGAATACTCCCAGCCTGGTAGCTGCCTTCTACTTCACCCTTTCCTGCTGCTCCTGCTGAACACCTGCAGGGCACTCACCAGAAATGCTTTTCCCAGAAAACCACTTGTTTCAGAGAGGCCCCTCTCAGGAACAGGGAGTTTCACTGCCACTGTTTGTTGTTTCAGTGTCTATGTGCAGTTCTACTTCGAGGATGTTCAGGTTCTCCACGCTGCTGAAGGACAAATCCGGAAAGGCCTTAGGAGTCGGAACAGCTCCTCTTTGAGGAAGAATGATGGTGGCAGCTTAACATCTGACCTGGAAACCCCAGAGGCAAAAATGCTGAAATTGGAGGATCCCAAGCCAGATACTCAGAGCGCTGAGGACTGTCAGAAGGGCCAGAGCAGCACTACAAGAACCAGCTGTGTATCTCGCCTATTCTTGGTTACCCAGAAAGAGGGTCTTATGTTAGGCAATTACCAGCTACCAAGAGAAGGAGATAGAGAGAGAGAAGGACAGGAGCTGCAGCGCAGTTTCCAAGCCACTGTGCTGTGGCTTGGCAGACCGCGGCTCTGGAGCCACTCCAGAGAAACTGGGAATCCACTGGAGCTGGAGGAGACCAGCTGTGATGGAGAAGAGGGCGTCACACGGCATGAAGTGAGGCAGGAGACAGCTTTAAGGGGTGGTTTGATAAGGCTGGAACTGGCTTCTCAGGGAGCTTGTGTGATAATTAAGGATCTAGGCTCCTAATCAATGAGAGTGATTTTTGTCTTGGTTATCCTTGATGATGCTAACCTTACTTCTCACACAAGACATCCTCTGCTGGGCTCGCTCTCTTCTTGCTGTATTTTTCATTCTACCTTTTTCCTAACATCTCTCATCACCTTTTTTTTAATTCCCCTCTCTCCTCCCCTCCCCCGCCAGGCACTACTGCTCTTCATGGGGAAGTCTCTGCGATGGTTTCCATTTCTGCACCTGGAAGGGCTGTATCGCTTCATTGTGCCCCACTGCTCGGTAAGAGAGATGTTGTTCTGCTGTTTCCTATTGGAGAAGTTTTACTGAACTGCATGTAGGAGTTCAGGAGTCAGAGGATGACTAAGCTCTTTTCAAGGCTTCAAATTCCCGTCGGTCTTGCCAAGGAACTGCTTCAGTTCCGTTTGGTTTAAATTCACGGAGCTCTGAGTTCAGTGGATATTTTTTTCTGTAAACCATCATTCTTTAGTGGCCCTTTTTTCCTATATAGCCTTCTTCTCCTTCCTTTAATAGTCCTCTTTCTTGCCTTATCGCTCTTCTCTCAGGACTTGGAAGTGTTTGACAAGCTTTGTTTTCCACCTGTGCCAGCGAAGTTCCTGAACATGTCATCCTGCCCCCTGTGTCTGCCTATCCAAGATACCTGGCACTTACAGCATGAGACATGGATCTCCTGTCTGACTGAACACCAGGTATGCTGTACCTTATTGCTCTGGGCTTTCACAGGAGACCTAGATCTCTCCAGAACTAGCTCAGAAAACTGTCTCTACAGAATGTCTTGTTGATGAGACCATTCTGCTCTAAGCTCCGTCAGAATCTGCTGCTGGGCTTCACATTTTCCTGCTTCAGAATTAATCTAGGGAGGAAGCAACAGTTGCTTGATGTAGCTCTAAGCATGCAGAGCTTGTTTTTACTGCTCTAGCTGGACACAGCCATGAACTACAATCCATCTGAGTCCCTGCTTCCCTCACTTCCAGCTGGCAGTCAGATCGGTACTGAGAGGCATGGACCAGAGAATTTCCTCCATTCCAGAAGTACTTAGCAACAGGTATGTTGGTCTGTCCCAAATTAGATGTGACTGTGCCTCAGGGAGTAGGTTTGCATTTGTCTTTATTGGAGGCAGTACTACATTAAACAGTGGTGAATTATCTGCCCTAGGAATATGGTTTGGAAATCTTCCTATGTGCAAGTAATCCAGACTGCCCCCATCCTGTTTATCAAAGTTAAAGGGATTGCAGGTGACAAAACTGCAAAATGGTGCCCAGAAAATGTTTGAGCTACAACTAGTGTGGACTAGGTTCTAAAGGTCTATGCTAAATTCCTGTCAGAAGTGGAAACAGGCCCAGCAGGGAAAATTTTTGTGTTTTGATTGTTTTAGCATAACTTGTTCAAACAAATACTGGGGTTAGAAGCTTTTCTGTTCAAAGTACGTTTAACCTGGGGTGATATGCATGCCTGCTGAAATCTTCACCAGTGCCTTATGGTAAACTGAGTTTTTCTTTAGTTGAGTTCTTCCTTTAATTAAGAAAAACAATTAGGAGTTAAGCAAATAGGAAGGCTGTAATCCCTCTCTTTTTCACTGCTGAGCCTGAAGAAGCAGAAAGTGAGTTAAAGGGGCCTCTTGTCCCTGGGTGGGGTACACTGCAGCAAGCTCACTTCAGTCCAGTACCTCAGGTGCTCAAGGGCAGGTTCCCCCGAAACTGGGATCAAGCAACAACATTCTATTGCCTCCTGTCTTTGTGACAATCTTGGTGTCAGGCCTTCTTCCACTCCCTTTGTCTTCAGGCAGGACAGAAATCCCGGTCTGCTCTCAGTTTCACAGGTTCCCTTGTTTCTTTCTCTGGTGAGATAGTGGAGAGGACCTTGTGTGCCTCTCCCAAGAATGAGAAGACATCTGTGACTCTTGGCCTTCAAAAGCAGAAAGGTAAGATTGTGACAGCCTGTCAGGTAACAACCGATTGATTCTTGCTTCTTCGTGTTTCAGAGAGACAGTGTGCTTGGCTAACTGTGCTTCTGTATCTGAGGATAGTAGAAGTATGCCAAGATACTGCATCCCATTGCATGTCAGCGGGGTGGGAAACTACAGTGCAAGTGTGTTGGAGATAGGAATGGGAATACTGTACCTGGAAAATCTGTGGGGTGGAACAGTGATAGCCTCATTGTGATGGGACAGAAAACACCTCTAGCAGGTCCAGCTTGGTGACAGACTATGCTACCTGCATGTGAACATGTGTGTGGTTTTGTGTCTCCACAGGGAGTCTGCTAGCCAGTGATCACAGTGTGAAGCTCAGCATCTCAGTTGCTCCAGGCTCCCCTGGTGTGGTGGACATTTACATTGCTGCCACCTATTTGCAGCATCTCTGGGGTTTGCTACCTGGAGCCAAGATCCTCTTCCAGAACTTGGAACGCAAAATCTCCAGGTACCCTGGTCTTTAGAACCCCGATCTGGGCCCCTGTTCTGACGTCTCTTGTTGTCTTTGAAACCATCTCTAAATCTTTCATCTTGTGGACTTTCCTCATCCCTTGCGCATGCCTTCCTGTCTCCCAGTCCCTTGCTGCAAATTATTTTCCTACTATGCTACAGATGAAGACCAGCCCAGCCATGCCAAGAAAACCGAGCGGTTTGGTTTCTACAAGCTCTTCCTGACATCTACGCTTTCCTATTGCAGATTCCATAATGTTTACTGCACCTACATTGCCTCCAGCTGCGTAAGCATCATATCTCTACCAGCTTTTCACCTACCTTCAGGGTGAGTCCTTGGTCTCTTTCCACTTTACAGTGTCCCAAGAAATGTTTCTATGTTCCAAGCTTCTCACATTCCTGTTTCTTCTAGTCCTGCAGAAGAAGGATCGTCCCCCCGACTAGTGTTTCTGTCCAACTTGCTGCCTCACCTGCAACACCTGCCTCAGGCACGGATTTTATGCCATTTGTCCTGTGTACTGACTCTGTCCCTGCAATGGGTTTGCTCACTTTGCAGCAGCATCTTCAAAGAGGTATTCAAGCTTCCACAGAGATAATTTGTGAGGAGCCTGGCAGATTTTCTACTCTGACACATCCTTTGCTACCATGTAGAGAAAAGAGGAGTTCCTATCCCAATTCCAAAATGTCTTTTTCCAGTGTTTGAAACAGACTTGCTTATTAGAAAGGGACCAAAATGACAACCAATTAGAAGTGTGCATCTGATATCAGGCAGGCTGGCAGCTAGTACTGGAGATGAAGGACATTCAGGAGGAGAATCCTACTTTGTTAATGCTCTGCTTTTCCCATGTTCACTGCTGTTGGGTGTCAGCACCTTGCAGCAGATGATTTTTCTCCCCATACAAACTCTTCCCAAGACACTCATTGAAAATGCAGTGATGTTTTTTAATCCTTTGTGTACTTTATTAGGGGAGGGTTAAAAGCAGCAGTGGCCCTTCCCCTTCTCTCTCTTATACCCACCCATACATAGCTGCAACTTTACTCTTCCTTCAGGGGAGATGCACCCGCGACAATCCACGATGTCCATCACACACAGGAGTCAGGCAAGCCAGTGCACGGTAAGTGCTGTAGAGGTGGGAAGGGGTGGGTAGGAGGGAACAAATTACACCACAGAGGGGAGGGAAAAATCAGATCAAGGATGGGATGTGGACAGAATAGCAAAGACAGAATTTAGAGTTGTCATGTCTTCCCAGATGTGAACAAACATTCCTTTCTTTTTACTGAGATCCCTTGTCTGGGACATGACCCTTGTGAGGATGCCAGGCATTGTCTTGACCTCCTTCTGCATCTTAATCTGCCTGCTCTTTCCGCAGGGTGCTGGTAGAGGATGGAACGGGTGAAGCTTTTGTGCTGTGCAGGAACCAGCACGTGGCAGCAATGCTGGGCCTGAGCCTTCTCGAGTGGGAAGCTCTGCAGAACTGTGTGCAGAGCAGGGGCAGAGTGTCCATTCAGCATGGAGAAGCTACTGGCACTGGTGTGAGTGGGTTATTTTGGTAGCAGTAGCAATTGCAGCATGCTGGGCTCGAGCCTGAGCTAGACTGGATTTCCCTTTGCTGTGGGTGTTCCAGTGGCTCCCTGGTTCCCTCTGCACATTCACTGGCAACACACCCTTTCGTTCCTTAGTGTGTTGAGGAACCTGAGGATCTCATTGCTTGCTACCTAAGGAGTCTGTGCAGGAGTCCTCTCATCTGTCGCCCTATCCTGCTGGATTTCAGCCTAGACAGGAAGCCCTCCAAGATTCTGCAGCCTGGTAAGCAAACACAGTTGGCTTTTGTGATATTTAGGGAAGGAAGGGAGGAGCTGTCTCGCCAGGCTGGGGAAGGAGAGCTGCCTTCGCTGCACACAAAGCAAGATCTTTGGAGGATTTCCATGGAATTGTGGGTGGGGGCTATGTGTGCATGTGTGTGGTAGTGGTGGCAGGAGAGAACATGTTTTATTAGCATCCCCTTTTTGCCCTCCCATCCACCAATATTAAGGTACAGGTTTATTTCTGTGGAGTGTCTCTTACACACAAAACTTTCTCTGTTTTAGAGCAAGGTTCCCTGTCCTTCAATGTGACAGGGTTCTGGCCAGCCAGAGTTACTGTGCAGACCTCTCAAATCAAGCGGGTTTTGACTTTAGTCAGGTAGAGTCAAGACTAGGCCAGGAAATCCTCACCATGGCCAAGGAATTTAAAGTTCTGAAGAGTTTGGAATTCATGGGTGCTGATATCTGAACTCAGGCTGCCACAACTACGCAGTTGCTGCATCAAGGGGACATTCTTTTTAGCTGCTTGGGCTAACACTAGTGCTTGACTTGTAAGTCCAGGTGCTGTAGGGGTTGATTTGCTAAGCTCACCAGAGGATGCTCTGCTGTGGAGAAGTTATCTTTTGGCTATCATGTAACACTGTCTGTAAGGCCAGGCTGCTGATAGTGAGAAAAGATACAAAGCCCAGTGCATCAGCTATGTGAGCAGCACGTATATAGTTCACAACATTTCACAGCACAAAATGTCTGTTTCCTCCAGGCTGGAGGGATTCTGGCCAAATGCATTCATCTGCTCACATCCTGGATTCATTAATCATGCTGTCCTTTGAGGTTTAGCAGATGCCAAGAAGCTGCTGCAAGACCTTCCCTCTTCCAGAAACTTCTACAGCTGTGTGCTAGAACAGAGCGGGAGCCCTGTACTATGTTGTTAAAGGTTCTATCTTTCCCCTTCAGCTCCACTGCAGCTGAGAAACTTTCGGTGTGGTGAAGTGGACTTTGTGTCACAAGTGGGACCTCGGCTGAGCCTGCTGTGCCTGAATGTGGAAGAAGTGGAACAAGATGCCTTAAGCTATCTGAACAGTGAGAGGATTAGGACATCTGCTCACTGCCGAGTGAGAGCCACTGTTTAACATCTCTCCGAGTGGGAGAGGAACTATGGAAATACCTACTGGGATTGGGAGCTTTTTTTATTTCCTTTCCAGTGGGAGCACGGACCTGTGAGCACAGGGTGAAGGGTGCAATCAAGAAGCTGCTGTGACTTGTGGAATTCCTGAATGGTCATTCTGGACCATTGCCATCACTGCTACTAGGCTATGTTTTGGAAGAGAGATGTTCAATATTTCCACATGATAACAGTTGCTTTGGGCATAGGGCACACTGTGTATATTTTATGTGGAAGTATCTACTGAATAAAGCCATTAAAATACAGTTTAAATAACACCATGTCTGTTTTGGTATTATGGTTTACTTGCTATATGGGGAATGAGGCAGAATGTAGATCCTTGGTTTATGAGCCAGAGCCCAGCATTTTGCAGGTCATTCACTGTCTTCATGTGGAACTGTAGAGTTGCAACAAGGGATAGTCTTCTTAACCCAATTGAAATCATCAAACTGATGGTTTTAAAGCACTTCCCTCCTCCAAGAAAAGAAAGGAAGTGAATAAGTTACTGTTTGGAAACTAAATCATGGTACTAAATCACACGACTATATGAACATTGTTTCGCATCTTGAACAGTGGCCTGAACATTATGTGGGGCTAGTAACAAGAGGAAGGCAGTGAGCTGTGGTACAAATTCACAATGTGGTACAGGCTTATCCATTTGTTCCTGATTAGGAAGGGAATGTCTGTAATGGCACACGTCAGTATCCATGGTAGCACAGCAGACTAATGGATACAACAGGATCACCATTTGAAGAGATTCCTCTCCTGTGATGACCAAGTGTTCTGCACTTGCTTTTCGCAAAATAACATCCAGATCCTTCATCTTCTGCTATAGGTTAGTAAATTCCACACACTTCTCCACCTTACTCCGTGTACAGACAGCATATTTGAACAGCTACTCTATTTTGGGTTTGTTTGTTCAGTGTTTCCCCCTGCCTTTCCCCTTTCACCCTTAGTTTGAGCCTTATATTAAACTTCAAGTGGTGGGTTTACTGAGTGTGTGTAAAGTACCTTCCCTCTCAAGACTTGCTTGGCCACTTCTAAAACCAAAGCGCAAGTAGCACAAGAGACCTGACAGATGCCACCTTAAGAAGGTTGCCAAAACAACTGAAAGTAAAAGGTCTACACGTTTTGCTGTGACAGTCTTTCTTCTGTAGGTGCTTTCTGTGAAAGGGTAATGATTTTGCTGAAGCTTGCCCCCCACCATCCCCAAAGAAAACAAAACAAAAACATAGAAGCAAACAAACAAAAAAGACAACTCTCAGCCTGAGGAAAATGTTGACTGTAAGTGATGTAAATTAAGAGATAAAAATCTTATTTAAAAGTGCAACTGAAAGTAATCCTGTAATATGAATAACGTCGTAACAGACAGTGTTATAGAAATAGAGACATTTAAAACCACACACACAAAAGAGGAAAATTTGTCTCTATAGTTGTAACTGTGCTTAAGAACTGGTTTTGAACACTTGAACTTTCCAATAGTATCTTACTAGTCTCCCTCTTTTTGTCCTCATTATGTATGTTGTTATTCTGTCTGCTGCTACACTTACTATTCACCTGTTCCTCTTCTATTTCACATTACAAATGCAATCATTAGTCCTTATATAGGCTGTCTGCCAGGTTGAAGACATAACTCTTATTCCAGGCCTGTTGGCTATTTTCTAATCCCTCAGTGTTTTGCCATTCACAAAATCCTTTTCAGAGGGTGATTTTGATTATAGTCTTCTGAGAAGACCAAATAGATGAACTGGCTCTCTTATTTATAGTTTTATTAGTGTGTTCAGAGAATCACAGGACACGAGATGGATTAATCAAATCTCTTTGGAGGGAATTAAGGTTTCCTTGCTTTTAGTACTCTGAGTTTGAAGGATCAGTTCTCAGATGCATTGAAGGCAATGCTTTTCCTGTTTGTCTCTGACCTTCTGCCTATAATCGGAATTCTGGTCGCTGGGTTACTTCAGACAAGAGAACTTATCTTGTTCCTGTGATCAGTGTTTTTCCTTTATTTATGCAACTCTCCTTAATGTGTTCCTTACTTTCTGAAGCCAAACAAAGGATCCTGTTGTTGTCATGGGTAAGAAATAATAATATAAGAGAGAAATCATCTGGCTTCATGTTTGTGCTACTACATGCTCTGGAAATGTGAGGAGCTCTTTAAGTTCTCAGCCCAAGAGGAACAAAAGCATGAAGCGCGTCCTGCCACCAGGGTAGCTGTAGTAACTGTTCCACATGGAAAGACAGAGGTGTTCCTTTTAGCTGGTTCCATGTAGCTCTCCAGTTCATCACCAGTTCACCTCTAGAGCCTACCACCCAAAGCCAAAGCTGGTGAGTACCAAAGGCAGCTGTCCTGTGCTTTGACTGTCCACAGCCCTCCTTATTCCAGGTCCTGATGGGATTGCTCAGGCTGGCAGCTCCCTCTAGCCCTGTTCCAGGTATTCCTACTAGGTGCTGTCTACTGAAGGTGCTGCGTGTGCAGTGGAGTTGTCTGACTAAAGCGGGTGCAAGCAAGGCTTGTACTGCAGCAGCCTCGGGAGGAGGGAGAGGAAAAAGTCCACGCTACCTTGCACACATGGACCATAGCCAAGGTTCAGAGAGTGCGCAGAGAAAGTTGAGGAGGAAAGGAAAAGAGAGTGAGGAGACAAGCAAGAGATGACAGTCAATGGTGTAAGAGAAGAATCTCTAAGTTGCAGAAAGTGATGGGAGAAGCCAGCAGGGAGCCTGTGGGAGGGACAAGCCACGTGTCCCACCTAAAGCTGGGGATGGGGAGAAGGTGGGCACAGGGGAAAGACACATCCTTCTATTCTGGCAGGCTTGAGATAAATCTGCTGCTGTAATAAAACATCAAAAAGTCTACACATACACCGAGCATATACATTTACGAGTTTCCCTTTCCAGGCTTACCTCCAGGTCCAGCAGTGTTTCTGATTGTTTTATAGACGCTTTATATCGACAGCAGATATAGGGGAAGTAGAAGCATCCAGTGAGAGGCTGGAAGGGAAGAGGACACTGACTCTGTGTTCCGGTTCACCAGCTGCAAGTTGGTCCTCCTTGTAATGCTGAAATCTGCAGCAGAAGAACAGCAAGAGGCTACCAGAATGGGGAACACAGCAGGGAAGGCAAAATGAGTGTGTATATTTATTCTTCACAATTTTTATGAATATTGAGAAAAATAGACCCTGTCTCTTGTGCTGGTGACCCACTGCTATGAAGCCCTCAGTGTACAAGAGTTACGACCCTTCTCATATGGAACAAGAAAAGATATCCAGACTTTTGGGAAAGTTTGAATTCCTGTGAATAAGGTGGCCTTTTCAATAAACTGGGTGGGCTGGAGTCAGAGAGACTGTCATTAGTAAGAACTAAAGGGGCCTGCTGGTTTGGTATACAAAAGGCATCTAAGCTGAACTGGCTAAAGAAAGCATCGAAGGTTGGGGTTGTTGGTTGGCTGTTTTGGTTTTGGCTAACATTCAAAGGAATACATTCTTTTGAAGTATGTCCTTCCTTCCCAGTTCCCTGGCAGTTCTGTCCCTGTGCCAAGGGAGCAATTATTACCGTGAAAAACATCTGAAATAACATGACCAAAACAGACCTTTTCCATCACCCCAGGAACAAAGAGAGAGGCTTGGATTAACCATGAATTTCAGTCCCTTCCGTGACTTAAACCACTCTCTGGCACAGGGGTGGTGGTGCTGTCAGCCTCCCCCTGATGCACACAGGTGCACTGTATAAACTCTCTTCTACGCCCCCCATGTCTGTGGTCTTTGGGTGGTGTTAAATCCTACCTGTCACTTTGATGTTGCCTGTAGCCTTGGCAATGTTGTTTTCAATCACGCAGGTGTAGGTGGCATTAGCAGTAATGTTGTGCAGAAAGGAAACCACTTTCAGAGTGATGTTTTCAGCATTCAGCTCGTAGCTGGTGTTGGCAACGTGAGGTAGGTACTCCCCGGTGTCGCTGTAGGCTGTCCAGTGCACGGCCGGTCGAGGGAACCAGCGTGGTGCTTCGCACTGCAACATGTCCCCACTGCTGCTGTTCTCCACGTGGACCTTGGGGGTGCTGAAGGCTTCGGGAGGGAAAAAGGGGGGAGAGTCAGAAAAAGGCAAATGTCTAGGAACTCGGTATGAAACACCCAATTGCATCTGCTGGTCAGTCCTGGATATTTCTAGGGTACTTGCTGCTTAACATCACAGCACCGCACATAGCCAAACAAAACACAGGGGCTCAGACAGAGGTCTGTACAGGTTGGGCTACTGGGATGTGGCTATATGGGATCTAAAGACTCCTAGTCCAGATTGACAAGAACTGCTGAGGTTGTGGCACAGCTTTAGTGTCTTTAATTCTGCTTACCAGTTACGAATTGGGTCCTGGGCTCCTAAAACAAGCATTTCAGGAGAGCTGCTGGACACCCAGCCTCCCAGAGGATACTGAGCTCAGGACCTAGTCAGACTGAGATTGCCCATGTCTGCCAAACCCTCAGCTTCCCTGGGCAAGAACCACAGCCGACACAGCCTCACTCTGCTGAAGGCTGGGGGCTGAAAGGAGTCACCTGCTATTTTCAGCAGGGAGAGGCTTGACAAAAATGATTGCTTTTATCAGATACTAGGGGCAGGGGAAGATGACTCCCCCTCTCCGCTGACTGAGAAGGGAGCCTGACCAGCACATACAGCTCCGTGATGTGACTGACGCTAAATGGGGCTGCAGCCAAGGGAAGCTCCATCTGCACCTGCTGGGGCTGAGGGCAGACGAAGGTGTGGCCTGAGCTGCAGGATTTACCTCAATATTGCCAGATGAAATGAGACATTCAAAGCCTATTGCAAACTCAGCCATGTTTTAAAGCAAAAACCCTCTCAAATAAAACTTTGTTAGCCTTGATCTCTGTACATCCATCGTATTTCCCACACGTGCATATGTGAAGAGAAACAAGAGTTTTTTAGGACAGCAGATGTCACTGATTTCGATGGAAATAATACTTGATGCAGCATTTCACATGTTTTCTCTAATGCCTTTTCTGTGTGTATTACTTTAAACATTGAATCAAGCAACACAAAAGCAGGCAGATTCACAAGTTTTCAAGGAGGGTAGGAGACCAAGTGCCCATGGGACTTAAGGACCCCTCAGACACGAGCCAAAGCCCTCCGGCCTTGCTGTTACCTGCTGTAGTCCCTAGCAGTCCTTACAACCTTGTCATTGCAAGATTAGAGGGCTGTGAGCCCAGCATCCTTTTTTTTTTTTTTTTCACTGCTGGAGAAAGTGCTTCACATGGCAACAGAGCAGAAAACACACTTTTCAGTGAGAAGTGGGAGACCTTGAAACAACACTGGCCAGACATTTCTGTGACACCGACTCTTGTGTTGCCATTCTGTCCCAGGACAGGCTCCATCTGAGTGATATGGGGAAGTGGCTGTGCCTCCAAGACATTTGTCACAAGCTTTCGCACAGAAGCTGGTGCCCACCTCCTGGTGCTTCAACTCTGCTGGGCCAAAGGAGGAGGCCGGACCTACAGAAAAGCATCCTGCCTCATTCGAGAGCTCTGCTGGTTACTTCTGTCCTGCCATGACTGGCCTGAAGAACAGAGGATCCCTCTGTGCTGCTGATATGGCTGGCCTCACCACAAAAGTGGTCACCCATCCTAAAAGTTCTTCCTCTCCGAACTTGAGCTGTTGGGCTCAAGGGATCATCAGATGTGCTGGGACCTCAGGGATCCCAGCAAAAGCCGGATAGAGAAACACCGGGAGTACCTGTGCAGATTCACATTATCCATATCGTATAGTTGGTGTAACTCACCACAGTTCCATTAGAAAGACTCAGAGATTGCAGGAAGGGGTAAAATACTGCTGAGTTCAGTGGGAGTGTGTTGTTTTGTGCCAGCGGTGAACACTGTGGCCAAGCCCAGAGGGTTCAGAAGAGTTAAGCACCCGCAAGTGAAAATTCATGTCTATGCTTGTTTTGAGGTTGACTCCTAATAAGGTGAATGATAACTCTAGGAAATATGTAGTACTTCAGATACCTATGATACAGGCAGTTTTGTGCTTTCATAGTCATTTTAAAAAACTGAATACATTAGAAAAACAGGAAAAAAATTAAATACGCTACGATTTTTCCTGGCTGGAGATACGTCTTAATTCTAGAGAGAAAAAACTATCATTTTATCTTTAACAGGTACCAAATCTGGATCAGTTAGCTACTCCCATTCTTAGGGGCTCTTTCTAGTCAGTTAAGTAGCTGGTAGACTACGTGGTAAATAGAAGAATGAAGACAACCGAGAGTATTAAAATAATAATCTTTTCTGGAACGAGGATGTGGGAAGAGCGGGTAAGGCCAGAAAAAACTCTGGAAAAGTTACAAAAAAACCCCAAAACAACAGCAACAACAACAAACCGCCCTAGTCCTATTCGGGAGTGCAGGGCCTGAGGGTGGTCACTGGAGGAGCGGGCACCGCTCACACAGCCCCTGGCATCAGCATAACCACAGGTATGTCCAACCGAGCTGTGTCAGCCAGCATATTGCAGCAGGATTTTCTTCCTTTTCTTCCTCACCTCCTGTCCTGTACCGCAGCACTGCCGCTCCGCTCCCTCTGGCCGTGGTGACGGAGCACCGGTAGGTGCCGGCATCAGAGAGCTGCACGTCTCTCAGCTCCAGGGAAGCATTGCCACCCATCACCTGGTCTGCAAACACCGCCGTGCGGCCCTGAAATGACGCGTCTTGCTCTTGCAGGTGGTCCTTCCCACCTTTAAACTCGTGAACCAACCCGGCTACTCCCGCCTTGGCCCACCGGATTGCGATGCTGCCCATCTGGATGTCGGGCTCAAAAGTGCAGCCCAGGACACCGCGCTGGCCGATGTTCCCTGGGGACGTCAGCACCGTCACGCTGATGGAGCGTTTTCCTGCAAGGAGGAAGCAAGGCGGCATGAGAAAGGTGAGCTGGTGACTGCAGAGAAAGGCCAGGCCGCCCTGCCGCTGTCGTGTACCAACCTCAAGGCTGAACTGGCACCAGCACATCGCAAGGACGCCAGTAGCAGCTACCGGTGCTGCCAGGAGAGGTCAGCTGCCACGGCTGATACACCAAAATAAAGCACAGGAGCATTTCTTTAGCAGGCAGCATGCTTCAAAAAGTAGCTACTTGTATTTATTTGAGAAGGATTTGCATGGTGTTTTCTTGCTTACTTATATGTATCAGGGATTCTTCTCTTTGCAGCTGTCAGAAGAGCGTGATTTTTGTGTCTTTTCTTAGTTAGGACCTCCCTTTAATGCAATAGAAATGGGACTGCAGGGTGTAATGCTGGCAGAGAAATGAGAGGCTGCTCTTTCACCCTTACTGGATTCCAAACTGTTTTATTTTGTTTAATAAAAGTCACCATTTCCCTTCCCTGGGGACACAGATGCTTCTCAAGCCAAATCCTAACCAGCAATCTTAAGTCCTTCCCAGACCTGGCTCCTCTTTCCCATGCAGCCCTTCCCAGGCATCCTCAGTCAGCATGCCCCAAGGAGGCCACATTTTGGCCAACACCAAAGCAACACATTTTTGTCATCTCTGAGGGAGGAGGGGAACATGGCCAATCCTGGCGGATGCTGCCCAGCTTCACAATAAATAGCATCATCTCCTCCCATCTGGGAGAAGGAGCATGGTACGTTCAGGACTTTCTGTATGTGTAGGGTTAGGGCTCCAAGCCCAAGGAAATTTCATCTAACACACCACTACATCTCCAGCAGCACATGCTGCACTACACTTATCATCCACTTGCCTCAGCTGGCTTCCCATGGAGCAACAGATGGAGTCAAACATTGAAGTTACTAACATGCCAGATAACTTTAAAAAAAAAGTCTTAATTTCTACTGTGAAAGCAGCTACACCCTGGAGCCAGCCCACTGATAAGTTTTCACAAAAACTTTCAGCTCTGTGTGCCAAATGCTGGTGTCTTCTAACCCACGCTGAGCACACAGAGCTGCGTGTTATTCAAAACCTACAAGACCTCACAGTCTCCAAGGAGAGCACAGGTCCTCGTGGTTTAGTACCACAGAGTGATATCTTGTTGAGAAAGGCTGGAACTGAAGTTGCCTGTGCAGTCTCAGTTCAGCCATCTGATACACATCTTTATAAAGCGAGCCTTCATTAAAGGGTCGCAGGTGGCACTTCCACACAAGATCACACCTCAGCCCATGCACAGGATGGAGACACGACCGTAGTGGTAGGGCAGAAGTTCACCACCCTGTCAGTAACAGCAAGAAATCCGAAGAGTCACATACCTGAGACACCAAACCCGATGATCAGGGCAATCACCGCAGCCAGGATGATAATGACTGTAGTCATACTATTTGGGGAAAAAAAGAAAGGACAACATTACCACACAGCCCACCTCTTTCACACCCTACACCTACAGTGCATGTCTGCAGAGCCACCGGCAGGAAGAAGGTCAAGGCGGGTATGCCACAGACCTAGACCACCGTGGAGCAGTGAAGCACATGACCACAATGACCACACGAGTGACAAACACTCCGGTGAGCACTCGCCATCAAAGGTGAGGGACCATGTGGCGGGAGAAGACCCAGGCTTTGCCTCTGGGAGGAGGCAGAAGGTCCCAGTGGAGGATGCTCCTTTCTGCATCCCCCGGTGCGTAAGCGAGCTGAGCGGTTCCTACTGGCATTTGCAAGGGACCAGCTGCCCAGACAGGTGAGCAGAGCAGAGCACTGAGACAGGCCCCTGACCCCAGGATATACCCGGTACGAGCCAGGCAGCGGGCATGAGGGGGCTGGAAACAGGGCCAGAACCGGGAGCTGGCTGATTTGGGGATGCCCCATGCACAGACAGGTAAGTGACTGTTGAATGAGAGGCTGAGGAGAAGATCACTTACTAAGCTACACAGGCAGAGCAGCCCGGCAGAGGAGGCAACAGGCAGCACGGCACAGAGCAGCACAGCTCAAGTCGTGCTGAGTGCAACCCATCTCCAGCACAGCCTTGGCTCAGACAGACCCCTAAGCGTGGCCTGGGGCAGGCTCCCAGCACAGCCAGTGGAGCTGTCACCTGTGGCCCTGGGTGCATTGTAACACGGACTGGGGGTTGTGGCAGCAACCTCAGCTCCCCTCTGGACCAAGCCCTGAAGCAGCTCCTCACAACAACCTGCAGGTACATCCCGGGGTGAGCAGCTCATGTGCTGCGCCTGACAGTGTCACAGGTTTGCTGAACTCAGCCCCGCTAAGGGCTGCCAGAGGAGAAGCCCAGAGAGCTGCAGGAGGTTCTCACAGGGGACTTTTCCCCTTCCCCGGACCCAGTAGGCCACTGGAGGAGCTGTGCTGCAGGAGGCACAGGCACCAGCCACGGCCACCACACCAGCGTCCAGGGCTGCCAGCCCAGGGATTGTTTTGCCCTCTTGTCCGCAGAAACTCTCGAGCTGCCTCTTCCCATCTCATCCTCAGGCAGGACCATGCTGTGAGAAGTCGCAGCCCTCTCACACACACAGAAATAACCACTCTGCTTCAGCTGCAGTCACTGGTTTGCAGTACACTCTTTCCCGACACATCAGGCAGTCTTCTGCACAGGAGTGCATCAGTGTCCATACAACCGCACTGCTCTTCCCAAGGTTAATGCATGCCTGCATCGGTTATTCACACAATCGTGTCTGAAACACCACAGATGCCAGGACTATGGGGCTGATATGGAGCTCTAGGGAGCTGCACATGTCAGCAAGCCCCTCCTGCAGGGAGCAGCAGGAGTGTGAGAAAGGGAAGATGGGTTGAAAGTGGGAACAGAGAAAGAGGGAAAGGAGAGGAGGGGAGATATTGCAGAAGACTTGCTTGCCCTCCCAGTGCCTCCTTTCCATTCTCATCCTTAAAGCCAGTAGAAAGTTGTCTGAGGAAGCCCTGTCTGCACATGCCAGCATGCTCAGGAGAAAGGATCAGAAATGTGTATTTCATCACAAGTGTGCCATCAGTCCATATAAATGTTCACATGAGTCAGCAGCAGGGCTGATGGAAAAAGCCACTCATTTCTTACAGGTGGGATGGCAATTTTGGGTACACGGATGCCACTGCCCTCTTCAGCACCCCTTGCCAGGGACAAGGGGAAATCAGGCTCTTCAGAGATTCCTCCACAGAAACTGCTAGATCCAAGAAGCACGAGGGCCTTAAAAATATTTGCCTGCAAGCCACTTGTGTGTATTGAATCAATCCGGAGTGCAGGGCAAACAAGAGGAAGCTGGCAACCCGGCCGCATGCTGACACAGTAGCTGTGTTTCGCAACAGTCCTGTCTAGCAGTTCAAGCAAAAAAACAATTTTCTGTGCATCAGCACCCCTTGTACTTCCAGTGTTTCAGAAGCACAGAAACAGGCTGACGGAGACAGCTGGGGCTGCACAAATCAGAGCCCTGATGCTGCCCTCGGTTCCTGGCAACACTTTGGCAGCCTGCGCGATGCCGATCTGTGCATCACACTCCCTTTTCTGTGGTTCCTTTCCTCAGCAGCCAAACGGGGTTTTGCCTGCAGCTCTGGGCAGCCTGAGTGCTGCTGAGCACAGCCTGGGGAGAGAGGGAGGCTTGCAGCCCCACCGTGACGGGCAACAGAGGTTTAATCCTCCTGATATCTAGCTCTGCATGGAGTCAGCTTTCCTTCAGGAATAGGTTTAGAGGTGCGAGGATCAAAAAACATGGAAGATTAAGAGATTGAAGGTCCCCTTCCTTCCTCTTTATACCAAAGCTTACTGCGGAAAAGAAATAGCGTGGCAGGGGTAACTCAAAAGGAAAAGTTTTCAATTCCAATAACTGGTTAATGGTCGCAGAGCTCAATTTTTTTCAGCACTTCAGTTTTATTTTTTGAGTTTTTTCGTTTTGTTTTGTTTTGTTTTTTTCTGAAATTAATGGAAACCTCTCACTGCTCCTCTGAAGCTTCCTGGAAAATTCACCCCCACACTGGGCTATTTCTGCATTTCAAAATTAGCCTGAAGAGGCCAATGACCTTGAAGAAGCCTGCTGCTTCCAGTAACTTGCTGCTGTCTGGCTGTGTGCAGCCGCCTGGGGCAGGCAGAGGTGCTGGCAGAGCGAGAGGATGGTTCTCAGAGCAGCAAGGGGCAGGAGTTCATTTTTTCACACCCATCAGTTATTGCATTTTCATGACAAAAGCCGGCTGGGTTGCCACTTGAGAATAACAGAGCTGGTTATTATATGCATTCCAGACTCACAAGAAATATGATGCCCAGTGGATATTTACACCATGTCTACTACTGATCTCACTTTTGACAGTGAAAAGGTACAGATGATAGTACTGCTTAAAACTTCATTGATGCCTCATGTGAGAAAGGTGGAGCACAGTTCATGCATGAGAGGTCTCTTCTGTCCTCCACACTGCTGTTCGGCTCAGGTGGGATGGATACTCACAACAGCTGAAACCTTTCTGACAGAAGAAACACAAGCAGAGATGTCTCACACACTTTGCTGGAGCCTCCAACTCCGTCCAGCCTGCAAAAGCCCACACCTGGGATGAAGAGATGCAACTTGTTGGTGGCTCTGTTCAAGCAGTCACATTTAGATGCAAGCTCGGTCCATCTTCACCAGAGGTTGAAGCAAGTTTGCCACTTTACCTGTCTGGTGGAAATATTATTTTCCACTGATCAGGAGATAAGGTTACGAGGTAGATATTTTTATGGCCTTCCCCACGATACTTCTTTTTCTGACTGCAGTTGACCAGGACTTGGTCAATAGCTCCAAAGGAAACAGAATCATTGGAAAGGGAGGCACAAAGCAGCTTGCACATCTTCCCAGCTCCTAGTCCTGACCCACACAGCAAGCAAACTTGCTGTAGGAGAGCTTCTGACTTTCTTCCCACAGCATGCTGATATGATGGAAACATAAGTGACTGTCTGAGGGCCAGCAGAAGGAATGGAGAGCCTTCTTCAAACCATTGATACCCCAACCTACCACAGCATTCAAACCTGAGGTAGCATATTCTAGCCATGCACAGTTTCTAGGACACTCATCTCCATCCTGGCTACAGCTGACAACCTGCACAGTGGTGTCTGAAAGCTACATGGCCTTACTGATTGTATAAAAGAAGCCATACTGGTATTTAAGTAGCTTGGGTCAATGCAGTATAGAGTCAAGCTGAAAGGAGATGTCTTGAAAGCTACTGGCAGCAGAGTGATACAGCTGAGGAGTCTGGAAAATACAATTCCCTCCCTCCCCTCTCCCAAAGCAGATGCAGATAATACCATACCTCCAGAAAATGACCTGGCCTTGGGATGCCATGGTCACAGCTTCTACAAAGATGAGCAAAACACCAGGTGCCTAAAGGTCCCACATGTTCAGCACAGCCCCTGTTCTTCACATGATATATTCTCCCAGGCTGTCCTGCTTAAATAACTGGACTCAGCTAAGGAGTGGTGAGCCGAAGCAGTGAACTCTCCGGAATGAGGAAGGATTGAGTATCTCAGCCCCGCCAACCAGGGTAGTCAAAAGCAGGGAGGCCAGGTTACTCACTGGGACAACAGAATAGACTTCTTACACCAGCCATTAAAGAAACATGTCTGATTCAAAACAAAAAATAACATAGCTCATGGTTTGGTGGCCAGCTAATCCGGCGGTCAGAGTGCAGCAGGATGAGTAGCTCTTGGGCATAACAGGTTGAGAAGGGCAGAGAGATTGCAAAAGAGCAGAAAAGGGAAAGCAGCTTGCACCACTGTATTCAGTTTCCCAAAGGGCAATCTGTGTATCCACACATCTATGTATGGACTGTGTTCCAGGGAGGATGGGAAAACGGGAATTATTGAGAGTCCATAGCCATCTCCAGCAAGTTTGGATGGTTGGTGGGAGGGAACAGCTTTCCCATGCAGAGCTGAGGATGTCTAGATGGACTAGGAACAGTCCAACACCTAATAAAAACCAAATTACTTTCTCTGCAATAACCAGAGTTTAAAATCAAGACCAATTAATCATGGTCAATGATGACCAAACTGGCTGCAAGTCTGAGTAGGGTTCAGGAGCGCTGACTATGCCTTGAGGGAGTACAGTAGCCTTCTAACTGGGCATGTGTGAGATTTCAGAAGTGTGCACTTAGTCTTATGGACTACGGTTCAACTCCAAAAGAGCCTGTTCACCTCCACAAGGGATGAACGTGGCCAGATGTGGTGCACAACACATAACAGACTTTTCTAGACAGCAGAGAGGGAGCTGGAAGAGGCTGTGGCTCTTGCACAGGCACCAAAGTCAGCAAATTCTATTCCAAGGCAATTAATACCCACAACTCACCACTTCCAGCCTCCTCATGCCAGGCTGAAGTTACATGTCACAACTTGTCTTGAACCTCCTCCCACATCCCACCACCTTTGACTGGTGAGAGCACAGATCTGAACCTTTACTAAATCTAGTCACCTGTTAGGAAACAGAGTAAAATTAGAAAGCAAATGGTTTCCTGCCAGGTTAGGGATTGAATTGGCTCCCCATGTGGTCAGAGGAGTGTCACATCCAGTGACATTTCTGGTGGGGCAGGACTGCAGGGACAGAGGAGCCAGAGTAGGACTTCGCGCTCTTAAGAGTGACTAGGCATTGCGTTTACTCAGCTGTTCGTGTGCTACTTCAATTTGAGCGCTCAACTGCAAAGCTAATCACTCTCCTGGTAAAGGAGCTACCTGAATGCCCTGTGCAAGGCCTATGGCAGAACTGTGGACAGGATCTACTGTGAACGCTCCAATCTTGGCTGTTACTGAAAGCACGTCCTTCATCCTCTGGCCTCTGAATGAAATGAGGAATGGAAATCTTTAACCTGAGAATTACTGACGCTCTTTGGTTGTTGCAATGGTTTAAACTTCGAAAGCAGACTTGATATGGTTTTCACTTCTCCTCTGCCGTGGCAAGGAATAGCCCTTTTTAGTCTGAAAAAAAAAATATTCTGATCTATTTTGTAGTATTCTACTGATCACTAAACTTCTTGTAATTTAGCACTACTAGGAGCTAAGAATAGCTCTAGGCCATAGTGGCCTGGTGGGAAATGTACATTAAGAAATATCCTGTTGCTCTCAGTGACACCTGATTCATGGCTGTGTTTGGTGCAGTGCACAAATGAAGTGTCATCTTTCAGCACTGGTTCACTCCAGGTCATATCTGCAGCACACCTCACTGCACAGTCAATCATCATTCCATGTTGGAAAAACAGGTCTGTTTCTCAGGAACAGGCAGCCCTGGTAGGACCAGGGCAAGTCCCATTCGCCAGGATAACACCACATTAATTTCTGAGCAACTCTCATGCTGGAGCCTACTCCTCTCTGTATGTTTATACCGCAAAAAACACTAGAGGTATTCAGGATATTTCCCAAAGAAATGAAGGATCTGTGACTACATGGTCTGCCCAGCTCTTACCACTTTTGAATCTATTAGCAAATTCCAAACAAATGTGACAGCAGGATCTGGTCTCACATGGTCTGTGGAAGCTGGTGAGCGCCTGGGGAAGAGACACAACTGTCTTCGCTGAGGGGAAGGCAAGAGCAGGCACAAAGCATTACCAGTTTTGCTGGGCCCACCAGTCAGTGCCCTACAGCTGGCCACCGCACATGCTGCCTCTTGCCTGCATGAGGGAACAGTGGAGGCAGGAAGGACCGAAGGTGAGTCAGTGTCCGAGAAGATGTTCAGTGGTCCGAGGGAGGCATGGGTACAAGAACCAGACTGCATTTGCTCTGCCCTTCCTGATACAACTTGTTTCTTCCCAAATAATAATTCTGTCAGAAGAGTTCCTTTACTTGCAGGAAGTTCATGCTTTATTTCAGTCTCACTGGAACACTGGAGGAGCTATCAGCAAAGGAGGAGGAACAGAAGATGGAGTTGTGGCAAGCTGACAAGCAGCCAAGTTTGACAGGGCGCTCAAGAGAGGTGAGGGCAGCCAGCAGGCTGAAAAAGATAAAAGATATCATTGGGATTTGGCCAAAAATGTTCTGCATTTTTCCAGCCTTGTGATCCGACACCTGTACCAATACTTGTACTTGAGAAGCACCAGAAATGGGAACACTAGTGGTCTGGAAGAAGAGCTTGGCCCGACTTATCAGCTCTACCTGTCCTCAGCCTTGCCTGCCCTTGAAAAGAAGCTGGAAGCAGCAGCACTCAGAACAAGCCCTCATCTCTCAAAACAGGGAGGTGGTGAGTCACCCTTGACTGGAAATAGACAAAGTCCTCTACCCTGCCTGTGAGCCACTGCCAGGATCTGTGTTGACATGGCACTTCGGATGGTCAGTGCACCCTTGTGAACCACCTCTTGCCCTGGGAAGGCCAAGAAGCCCTGCTGAGCCAGCTTCCACACTGCTCCTGCGATCTTCTGGGGACAAACTAGACACTCATGCATAGAGCTACAAGCGCAGCTGTGTCACCAGTGTGGTTTCCCTCCTCTGAGAAGGGAGAGATACCCTAGTGTGATACCTGACTCTAGAGGCACCTACGTGGAGTCTTCCAGGCTGCAGGGCCCCTGCCACGTCTGCCACAATGTCTTGTTCTTGCTGTGTTTTTCCTTCCAGCTACACTCTATTTTCCCAACCTAGGGAATAAGTCCTCCTCTTGCTTCCCAAAGCCCCTCCTCATGTTCATCCCCATTTTTTTTTTCAAGCTTTGGAGACAGGTAATTTTAACAGCAAGAGCTTTTGTCCTGGGAAAAATACCAATATTTACTGGTGCAGTTCTGTCAGTCTGTCTTGAAAATACTTTTGTTATCTCAAGGACCGGCTGGTGAGAAATAACATCACATAGCCCAGCAGACTAACTACACCTCCTAGTCCACCGCCTGCACGCACAAGGTTATTTACCAACCGAGCACTGGAAGCCATTCCTGAGAACGGCTGCTGGGGTCCAATGTGAGAATCTAGCAGATTAGTAGGATATGTTGATTTGGCAAAGTGTTCTGAGTAATCAAAACTGAGGACAAAGTCTGCTTGCAAATAATGGGAGGACACTCACACCTAGACCTCACAAAGTGACTAAGGTCATTAAATGTATTTTCTGTGCATGATTCTTCAAGCCATCCTCACGTACAGCCCTCTTTGCCCGAACACAGAGTGGTAGCCAGTCAATACCTTATAATCCCTGGGACTGACTGAGCCTTCAAGTCTAACAAAAAAAAAAATCAATACAAGGGCCTGAGCCTGGCAGTATCAGCACCCCATGCTATCTGAAAACTGCTCGCCCCAAGTTGACTGCAGTTCCCTGTAGGGTTTATATGTTTGCTGGTGTAATTCTCACTAACAGCTTCTTGGGAAATGTCAGCGACAGGGTGTGTAAGGGATGCATAACACAAAGAGAAAACACATTCCTCTGTCTGAGAGGACTAAGATGTTTTTAGACTGAAATTATGTGCCTAGAAGGTAGTGTCGTCCTTATGTGTTCCCTCTTCAACACAGCATGGAAGCTCTGCAAAAAACAATGCACATGTTGGGAGTGGGGAGCAAGAAACAGAAAGACACGGAAAATAAGGCATTTCATTTTACATCACGTTCTGTACTTAGCACTGACTCTGCACATAGCAGGGACAAGAATGAGTTACTGTTTGTTCCATTAAAGGTTAACTCACATTAAACTTTCACTTTGAAATTTCAGAGTCAGCAACTTGGAGACTTGAATTGCCTAACTTGGAGATTTAAACTGCCTAACCTTCCCTCGTTTGACAGTCCTTTCTGGATGATTAATGGAGAGCTATAAACAGCATTTGCATAAGGATATCTATCTCCTCTGCTGGGAAGAAGAGGCTCCAAAACTGGCTTTGTAAGAATTAAAAACAAGTGTCTTCTAGGTCTGAGCAAGCAAACAGACAGCGCACGTTTATACTATTTCTACTATTTACGAGCCAGAAAGCAAGAACCAGTCCTTACTGTTGACACTGGAGCAGCATTCCTCTCCCAAGTGACCAACAGTCAGGTCTTTGTCCCCAGCTCCCCAGGCAGTATTTGGAGCCCCTAGCAACACACACCTACCAGCAATGTTACCCCCAGGGCAGTAGCATTCCCAGTCTCAACTGAACAAATGTGTTTTGTAAAGGAAGGTATCCACAGTGTCTGCTTCCTGCAGGCAAGCGACAGGCAGCAATTGTCAGGTTAGCAGTTGCCCTTCCAGGAAAGTGCCTCTTCCTCCTCATCGCAAATGCCATTTCCCCAACTATGGGTTGGCAGCGTGCGTACAAGCCCAGACGATACATCCCCTCCTCTCCTATGGAAAATGGGACAAGGTCTCCTAAAAACAGAGCCTTGCCAAGACTGCACAAGCCAAATCCAGGAGGTTCAGTGTATTCCACCTCCTTCTGTTGCTCTTGCCTAGTTGCCCCAGTTCAGGACAGATACCTGCAAACTTGCACCTCTGGTTCCTGCTGATGCACAAATTGTCTCCAGATCTTCCTGTGGTGAGCTGGTTGCTGGGTGCTCTCCTCTTACAAGAACAAGTGCTGGATTTTGCACCTGGGACATGGCAACCCTGGCTGTACATACAGACTGGGGGATGAGATGCTGAGAAGCAGCTCCGCAGAGAAGGATCTGGGGGTTCTGCTCGATGGCAAGTTGAACATGAGTCATCAGTGTGCCCTGGCAGCCAAGAGGCCCAACCGTGTCCTGGGGTGCATCAAGCCCAGCATTGCCAGCCGGGCGAGGGAGGTGATTGTCCTGCTCTGCTCTGCACTGGTGTGGCCTCACCTGGAGCACTGTGTGCAGTTCTGGGCACCGCACTATAAAAAAGATATTGAGCTACTAGAGAGTGTCCAGAAGAGGGCTATGAAGTTGGTGAAGGGTTTGGAGAGAAAGCCGTATGAGGAGCGGCTAAAGTAACTTGGTTTGTTCAGCCTGAAGAAGAGAAGACTAAGAGGAGACCTCATGGCGGCTACAGCTTCCTCACAAGGGGAGGAGGAGGGGCAGGTGCTGATCTCTTCTCTTTAGTGACCAATGACAGAACCCGAGGGAATGTCAGGATGATGTGCCAGGGGAGGTTTAGGCTGGACATGAGGAAAAGGTTCTTCTCCCAGAGGGCGGTGGAGCACTGGAATAGGCTCCCCAGGGAGGCAGTCACAGCCCCAAGCCTGACAGTGTTCAAGAAGAGACTGGACAACACCCTCAGACACATGGTGTGAACTGTGGGGTTGTCCTGTGCAGGGACAGGAGTTGGGCTCAATGATCCTTGTGGGTCCCTTCCAACTCAGGACATTCTATGATTTATGATTCTGTCTCCAGCATCACCCCTGCAGTGCTATGCCCCACACCATCTCCATGGAGAACATACAAGAACATACAGACTGGGTGAATGACATTCTAATTCCTGTTCCCATCAGTGCCATGGGTTTTCCTTGGACTTCCTTTGGATATATTACCAACCTGACTTACTCCTACTTTGCAGGGATGGCGTAATGCAACTACAGCTTACTTGGAGAAAATATAAGAGTTGCAAACACAACAGCAGCTCCCAGGAGTGTGACTGTGCTACATGTGTACATCCAAACACGGGATCCAGCAGCATAGGTAAGGGAGAGGCAGAAGCCATATTCAGGCTGACAAGCCTTTCCAAGGTACGAACATGAACCCTTTGGAATGTGCCCCAACAAGCAGCTTTGGTCTCTTCAAGGACAGCAGAACCTGTTGATCCTGCAGAATGAGACACATCTTGGCCCTCCTATGAGGTAACTGCTCAGACTGAGTTTCCCCTTAGAGCCTGACCCCATGGGCCTCAAGTCCTCAAAAGTGGGGGCAGCAGTACAATTCCCAGAGCTTGCTCCTGTTCAGGCACGAAACAACTTTGCATACACACCTTCGGGTGAAATATAAGGCACAATTTTATTTTCCCTCATCCCCCTTTCTCAGCTCATACTCATCACGATGTTGGATTCTGGCAGCGAGGCTATGCAGTGATCACGGGGATCCTTATGGTTTGTGCTCACGCAGCAGCGAGCAGCAGTGCCCCGAGCTTGCAGAGGCTCACCTGGCCGCTCAGAGCGCCACTGTCCTGAGAAAACTCCTCTGTGAGTTGTCGCTGGCTGGCCCACCCAAACACTCTGAGCTCTCCTTCACTTGTCCACAGCACGACCAGTGGTGGCAGCCAGGGTGACCTTTGTGTCCATGGCCACAGCCTTGGTAGCCACCTGCAAAAGAAGCAGAAACATCAGCTCAACCCAAAATGGGCCAGAATATCCTAGTGTGTCAGAGGCTTTCAGAGAGTGCTTCAACCCCAGGACTTCTGTAAAACAGGGGGGCACGTGCTGTTGAGAGCACAGCATAATCAAGGGCAAAATTGCCAGGACTCCATAAAGGAAGGAGAACAACCAAGAGGAACCTCCCATTCCAATATGTGGTTCCCCAGATAAATATTTCTGTCCCCTTGCCTGTTGAGTAATGCAAGACACAGGTCTGCAGAACTCCACGCCAGCTGCTAGTGGCGATGGCCAGAGCTAGATACAGATGAAGCAAGGGAAAAGGAAGAGGTCAGCTCTATACTAAAAACATGCAAAATGCACAATGACACATGCAGGTTAAAGACAGGGAAGCTGGTTGGAATTAAACAAATAAGGGAGTTGAACTCACATCCTGAAGGACGACTGCAGTTTCTCCAGAGTACAGAATTGGACACTGTCTGACACAGCCCGCAAGCTCCCAACACGCCAGCTCTGGAGCAGGAACACTATAGACGCAGTGAAGCTTAGCCTGACTGAGAAGGGCTGAAAGACCTGGTGCCCTGCCCCATCTCCTGCACAGGTGACTCAGGTCTCTCTCTGTGCCGTGTGCTACAAAGCCCCTTAGTATGTCCTGCTGCAGTCGCATCCTACCAGAATGCATGTACATACAAGTTATCACAGTTCTGATGCATGTGCAAGGCAAGAGTTGGGCTAGAGTATCTACTCAGAGCTACCTACACTACAGAGGACCAAAGGCAACAAACTTCATCACGCCAGCAGCATGAGGAAAGCTGAGCACCCACCTGGCATTGTCCCGCCACAGGCACAGCGAGCAGCTTTCTGCCCTCCGCTTGAGCAGAATGTGCAGCAGTGAAACACACCTTGGTGCTCACGGAACTTGTTTTTCACCATCAGAGTGAACGGAGAGCCCTGCAGAGGACAAACAAGCAGAGAGGCTGCTGCAGTGAATGCTATCAGATGTTCTGTGTTTTCAAAAACCAACTGTGTGATCCTGCTAGTCAGAGATCACTCAGGCCAATCTTAAACTGCTAAGTGGTAGAGATAATCCTTAGAAAGATTTAAAGCGAATACTTGGAAAATAATAACAAATAAAGAAGAAGCAGTGCAAGAGAAACAAGAAATGCTACCTGTACATGTTGCCCTTTCACATAGACGCAGACAGCATACAAGCCTGGCTCCTCAGGGCTGTAGGAAATACGGTAGGTCCCATCACCATTATCACACACTGTTGGCATGACTGCACTACGAACAGAGAGAAGCCCAGGAAGTCAGTGACTGGCAAGAAATTGCTCTACATGGGAACCATTGTTTGGCCTAGATTTGTAGTCGGCTCCTTATCCTCAGCCTTGTTCAGGAGCTGTGGGTCTCAAGCAAGCTTAACAGGATGCACGAGCAATGCTCAAGCACTGAGTAGCTTTCACACACTCCTGCTACTGGGAGCTGCACTAATCATACAAAGGAAGTCACACGAAGCTAGCTGCACTGCAAGGATTTGTAGCAACCCTGAGCGCTGAAAGAGCAAAAGATGACAGAGAGCACACTTGAAGGTCAGATTATGCCATCAGATAAGAGCCCTCGGAAATGGGGTAAATTCACAGCTTCAGAGAGCAGTTACCTCCAGAAAAGCCCCTGAAGAAGACAGGAGATAAATGGGGCATGTTTGGATCACTTCAACCACTGTCCCAACTGCGTTGACCCCAACTCTTCTCTTCAATGCTCTGAGGAGTTCTAGGTCCTTGCTGGTGAACTCTGCCTGTCCAAAGTGAAGCTCATTGGGTTTCACAAGGAAACCTGGTGGGCAGAGTGCCAGGAAGAAAGCATCAGCTAGTTACTCAGGGACTGATTGTCTGCTTCACAGCAAGGTGGAAAGAGTTTTCCACAGGCAGTTATCAGGCAGCTCTGCATTGAGGGAGGTCTTCTTCCTAATATCCACTAATTAGTCTTTTGTGCCCACAACGTGACAGTTTATAATCTTCCAGACTTACAGGCTGTATACCCCACCCCCCACCATTTCACATCAATACAGCTGCCTACACTTCCTGCAGTGAACCCTGTGGTGACACTTCACCCTCTTCTGTAGCTGCTGTGCCTCAAAGCCAGACAGCTTTCAGCAACAAATGCAGCAACTGCATACAGGCCAGAACAAGAAATCAAGTTAATGTGGCCACAGCGACCTCTATGCCACCAAGCAAAATCCATATAATCCTCACGTGCAAACCTTCCTATGTCGTATGTGCACCTAAAGAAAGAAAGTACACTGGAACAAGGATGCTCTATTTATAAGCATCTGTGCAGCCAGCACTGCTTCTGTTCACCTTGTCAATACCCCTGCATAGCAAGTTTTAGCATTTTGTCCCTTTTTCCATCAGGTCATCCCACCAACACAGTTCCTCGAACGAGTTATGCTGGCATCTTGTACCAGCTACATTGCACCTACCATAAAACAGAATAGATGTTTTTCCTAAGCCTTGACCCCCAATTGGTTCTGCATTTGTGCCTTGCTGCTTTATAGTAACGAGTGCAGCCTGGAAACAGTTACAATTTTTTTTTTTTTTCTGATTGGCCATTTCCACTGTGGAAACACTTAGAAGCTCAAGTTTGGTGTTCCCTGCTTCTGCTAAAAAACCTCCAAACATGTTCAAATGCTCAATGGTTGCAACTACAACAGAAAGCACAATAAAGTCATGACACAGATTCTTTCTCCTAAATATGAACTAGGCATTTCTATCAAGTGTCAGAGCCTCCTGGGCTTGGTGGACTGTCTGACTCAGGATGGTCATTTTGGGACTGCGATGTTTTACACTCATTAGGTGTTAACAAAAACAGGAGCCATGGCTGTCTGCTGTTAGGGGTGGGAAGGAGTAACAACTCCCTCTGATAATGTCTAACACTCACTGAGAGTTGAATGCTTTAAGAAGTCCCAAATCACTCAATATAAATTTGAGCCAACATTGTCAAGCTCCACACAACCAAATACAACCAGTAGGAAGCACTGATGTATCAGTGGGAAGAACAGTAGTGCCTTTTCCCCTACAGATTCTGACCCACATACTGAAGCATGTCCTCTCATCTGCCCCAGCAAGGAGGGAGCCAGGGTAAGGGAGGCAGAAAGGCAAACCCAGTGACAGGGGAGTTCTCAGGAGAAATACCCACCAGTCCCTCTTGTTCTTGTGGGTGATGGTGACCCTCACGGCCTCTCCTCCTCGCCCCATCTGCTCCCCTGTGGCATCATTGCAGAGGAGGGTAAAGCCAGTCAGCTTGTTCTGACGGGCACTGTGGAGACCTGCAAGGCAGAGAAACAGAACCAAAAAGGATTCACACCGGCCATGACTGCCACCTCCCACCTATTTGAAGTGTTGCAGCCCCATCACAGCACAGCCAGGACTCTGCTGCTGGGGTGTACAGCTCCTTCCACTCACAGGGTAAAGTAAATATATAACTGGGGATCACGAGAAAGTGAACAGCACTGAGATGTTGAGCAGGCTTAGCCCAGAGGTCCGTATGGACCAGGGTGGTCTTCCTGCCTGCCCCTTCGAGCCCAGCTGGCATCTTCACAGAAGGCTCAAGGTGCACCATGCAACCAGGAGGAAGGAGGAACAGCCCCACTGTGTGGGAAACAGCAGTGTGGAGCCCCAGAGACCTTGGCATTTACAGTTTGGCATGGAAGGGATTGAACGAGCCCTGGGTCTGTCTCATCTGCCCTGCGCAGGTCATTACTGACCAGAGCTGCCTGCGCTCTGTGGGCTGGCCTGAATGTTATCTGTTTTCTGGCCCTACTCTGAGTCCTTAGTAAGCAAATACCCATGAAACCATTGATGCCAGCTATTCCCATGGCAATCTCAGCAGAAGCTGTAAGAGGAATGAACCTACTCACTCAGCCACAGAGGGGATCTGCCTGGACCCATGCTGCAGAACAGCTGGGGATGCCAGGAGAGCATCACTTGCTGGCACTGCAGGTGCCGTTCCCGTCCCCTGAGTAAGCTGTGGTCTTTGGCCTATGGGTTGCGCTTTTCGCACCTCACACCATGCTGAGGTCAGTGATGTTGCAGAAGGCAGCTCCAGTACGCTCTGTACCTCTGGCTGGGGACAGCTCTGTGGTGCCCTGCCCAGCATGGCTCCCATAGGCCCTCAGTAAGCAATGCAGCCTCCGGCAGGGCTCTAGCTCTGCCCCTAGTCAGTGCCTGGACAGCAGGGAGCCAACAGTGCATTAAGCAACACAGCACATGGGTACAGAGAACGGAGAGGTGACTTCAGGGAGCAGCATGTTCCCATTCAGCTGTTGCACAGCAGCCCATTACCTTCCCCATGCAGGGTACATCTGGCTGGATCAACCGCTTTATTGAGAATGACCCCAAAAACTTCATAGCCGCAACACTGCCCTGCTCTCTCCTGGGGAGAGAACTGGATCCCATCGTCCACGCTGGGCTGGGTGTTGTAAGCAATGCTGTTCAGCCTTGCCAGCCGGCTCCCCACCACCCCTTTGGTGATGAGGATCTCCAGGTCCGAGCCGCTTGTCAGCAAGCGCTCCGTGAACTCCACGCCTGTCCTCATGTCCAGCAGCAGCTGCTGCAGCTGGGCCTTCTGCAAGAGCAGCAGGTTTTCCTTCTGCACCTTCAAGTCCTCCAGCTGCTTCAGCAGCCGGTCCCGGTGCTCTTCAATTGCTTTCACATAGCCAGTGGCAAACAGACAGATTTCTGTGGCCACGGCATCTACACGACTGCGGATGGCACTGCCCATGTCATCAATCTGGCTGAGCACACCCTCTAGGGTGACCATGTGCTGCTGGGTGCTTTTCAGCAGCTCCCGCAGGGCATCCCCATGCCTGTGGATGGCATTGCCAGTGAAGTCATAGGGGTGCTGCCGGTGCCTGTCTACAACGCAATCCCGGCACACAGGCTGGTCACACTGCTCACAGAACAGCCTTAACTCCTCTGTGGGGTGGGAAGGGCAGAAGAGAGGCTTCCCGGCCTGGCTGCAGTCCTTGGTGTTCTCCAGCTCTGTCACAGCATGAGAGGCCGTCTTCTTCTGTCTCCTAGAAGGGAGCAACCACACATCACTTTGTGCATGTTGGATATGAAATGCAAACATCTGAGACCCCTTGTGAATGCCAGTCTGTATAGTCTGCAAGTCACAGTGTATGCTGCTCCCTCCTGTCTCCACTGAAATCCACTCTGCATGAAGTGACTCGTGGTCTCCTGAGGACAAGGCTCCACACAAAAGAGGACAGCATCTGCAAGCTGCTCATTAGAGGCTGCTCTCAGGCTCCCTGCATGCAGTCAGCACTATTTTCAGACACAAGAATCGTGTGCCCCACCATGGCCACACACAGACTGGGGAACAGGCTGGCAGGCTGCTACTGCCAGCAGCCCCTTCGTGGAGCCTGAAAGAAGTGAGATATTTGCAATTACCCCCAGAACCCACTATGACAAAGGCAGCAGGAGGGCGATGAGCCCCGCAAAGTGAAAGCTGGCAGGACGTATCTCCAAACAGTCATTTCATCTCACTGGAGAGGAATGGGACGTGTCAGGCTCCTCAGTCATCAACTCAGTGATTTTCACCAGCTTTAAGTTCACTGAAGTTAAATGAGCTCTAACATCCATTTGGGGAGAATCTAGTTCAGGCCGCTGCCAGAAGACAGTCTGTCATAAAACATTAAATATTTCAAAAGTCGAACTCCATCTCCTCTGGCCGCCAGCTTGGTCCTGCTCAGAGGAGACCAAAGATGGGACACAAAGAACCTGTTATGACCCAGACACCCACCATGTCACAGGGCAGCACTAGAATATTTCAATTTTATGCAGTTTTGAACACTGGGAACTAGTTATTGAGCAGGATGTAAAAGCCTTCTCTCCTTCCTTGTCTCCTACACTAATGACTTCTGGCAGTTGTGATGTGAGCTCCAAGCCATAAGCAAAGATATATTCTAAGGACCAAGCTTTATAGAGTTGCTCTGGCAACACAAAGCAGGCTCACCACAGGGCAGGGCATGGCCATTACACTACTTCTTTCATTTCCCACTAATCTCCCTTGGGTCCAGCACATTTTCAAAGCCTTCTAGCATTATTTGCGTAACATCTTTCAGATTCGCACTTTCCTGACTTCAACCTAAGACCTCTCTCACTTATTCGAAGGAGCACAACAGTGGCACTCAGATCCTTAGAAATCTTGCCTACGCACCAGGAAATAATTTCAAAATGGTTTTCCTTGGCTTTTGTTCTGCTCTGCCGTCAACTAAATCAGGTGCAAGCCTGCAGATGCTAGTGGGGTGAAAAAAATGGTATCAGTAAATAACATGGGAAGCGGGTCATGAGGACATATTTGCTACTGCTTCATACCTTCTGCAGTTATTTCTGCCAGTGCAGCAGGCTGCTATTCAAGGTCTCGGTTTATCACCCTTCAGCAGCTTGCATGAGTTATGAGGCATTAGCTAATCAGAATGGTATGCTGAATATTACAGCCCAGAGTGGAAAGGTAACTAAGAGTCTAAGCTATTTTACCACAGGCACCAGTATCTGCAGGGGGGCAGGGAAGTGAGGAATATGCCTCAGTTCTTTCTGGGGAAAGAATTTGCTAATCAAGTGGAAAGGAACAGCAAACATGGAGGGAATAGGCTGAGCTGATTAACCCAGTCTAAGAGGCCTCCCTGGGTAGTGTTAGTGGGTGTTTTTCTGACCTTGCCTGTCACCTCCTTGCTTCAGAAGGCCATTCAGACTTCCTGTCACTTTTCTTCCCTAGTGCTGCCTGTCCTCTGCCCTGCTCACAGGCTACTGCAGCCACTTCCTCTTCAGCTCCTACTTCTGTTCCAGGCACCTCTTCTTCCTGCCTTACTGACATGACCCTCTCTGAGGTACACAGCTCTCTTCTGCTGTGACTTCTTCAGGTTTTCCGTATTCCAACAGAACTAAATGCTGCAACATCAGGCACACTGTGAAGCAACAGTGTTACTGCTGTAGGCTCCCGGCCTCACAGAAATGCTGAAAATGCACACAAGGTACAGGGACACGACAGCAAACAGGCACGCACACAGGTCGATCATCAGGAGGTAGCAACCACAGTAGGCAGGCTAGTGTCAGGACTTCCACTAATCTCCTTTCACTTCACCTAAGGGTGCCTTTGCATATACACAAAGTAAACCTTTCTGGAGGCGAAGAGAGGCAGACCAGCAGCTTAACTTCCCCATTTTCCTTGTGAGACATGCCTTCTCCAAAGCGGGACAGCACAACACACGAGGCTCTCGTCCTGATAGTTCTCTGCCCATACCTGTGCCTGTTGGAGTGCTGTCAGTTTCCTCACCCAGCGATGCTAAACCGAGATGCAAACCAGCAAGCAGGTACCGCCGCAGGCAAAGGGCAGCCTGATTTTTGACTTAATGGCTTCACCTGAACAGGGCTGCCCAGCCTCCTGCTAGCGGCTTTGCTGGTCCCCAGCTGAGCACAGAGCATCCTCCAAGGAGGATAAGAACACACTAAGGACTGAACGGGAGGATGCGGGTTTAACCCCCTGGTTAGCTCTGCCCGCTGCACCCAGCCACACGCTGCCCTCCAGCAGCCCGAGAGGGGAAGGCCGCCCCGCACACCCCGCGGCCAGGCGGCCCCGTGCGGGCCGGGCCTTGCCACCCCCCCATCTCACCTGTGGGCCTGGCAGCAGAAGAGGCAGAGGTCGGCCCCGCACGTCAGGCACCGCCTCACGGCCGCCCCGTCGGCGCAGAGGTCGCACGCCGCCGCCGCCCCGCCGCGGCCCATCGCCAGGTAGTCGGGGGTGAGCTGGCCCACGCCGCCGGGCGGCAGCGCCACCTCAGCGTCGCACACCGGGCACAGCACGCTGCGGGCGGCGGCCCGGCCCGGCTCCCCCAGCGGCCCGAGCCGCCGCAGGCAGGGCGCGCACAGCGAGTGCAGGCAGGGCAGCAGCCGCGGCGACACCCAGGGCTCGGCGCACACCGGGCAGCGCGGCCCGGACGCCATGGCGGCAGCCCGGCAGCCGCGGGCCCGCCGGGCAGGGACGCTCCGCCGCGCATGGCGCCGCCCCCGCGCGCCGCCCCCGGCCGTTGGGCGCGAGCTGCCCCGTTGCTAGGGGAGACGGCGGCTGGGGGGCTGTCGTACCCCAACCGGCGCCGGGCCCGGTGTGAGGGGCGACGGGTGTGCCGGTGCGGCCGGGGGACCCCGCTGCCAGCTCCTCCGGGTCTCGTCCAGAAGGATGGGCCAGGCGAAGCGGGGCAGAGGGGTCCCCACAGCCCGCTTTCATGGGATTATGGAGGGTCCTGAGTTAGAAGTAACCCACGAGGATCATCGAGTCCAGCTCCTGTCCGTGCACAGGACAACCCCACAGTTCACACCATGTGTCTGAGGGTGTTGTCCAGTCTCTGCTTGAACACTGTCAGGCTTGGGGCCGTGACACCCCCCTGGGGAGCCTGTTCCAGTGCTCCACCACCCTCTGGGGGAAGAACCTTTTCCGCATGTCCAGCCTAAACCTCCCCTGG
Source organism: Caloenas nicobarica (assembly GCF_036013445.1). Lineage (NCBI taxonomy): Eukaryota > Metazoa > Chordata > Aves > Columbiformes > Columbidae > Caloenas > Caloenas nicobarica. Next base: position 89,518,155 of record NC_088245.1, on the reverse strand, counting down.
CACATCATCCTGCCATTCCCTCAGGTTCTGTCATTGGTCACTAAAGAAAAGAGATCAGCACCTGCCCCTCCTCCTCCCCTTGTGAGGAAGCTGTAGCCGCCATGAGGTCTCCCCTCAGTCTCCTCCAAGCTGAACAAACCCAGTGACTTTAGCTGCTCCTCACACAGCTTCCCCTCCAAACCCTTCACCAGCTCCGTGGCCCTCCGCTGAATGCTCTCCAGTAGCTTTATATCCTTTGTCCTCATCCTCCTTGCCGAGGCACTGAAGAGCCTCTCCTGCTCCTGTCTTTCCTGAGCCAGTCATCTGGGAAACCGCCCCCTTCTTCCACCCACCCTGGGTAGTTTTTGGGTTTCCAGTTCTTCCATCTCAAAACACTGAGGTTCTCCACCTGACGGAGCCTGCAGTTTTTTGCAGACCCTTTGCTGGTGCACTGGATGCCTTCAGGCATTCATAGTTTTTCCTTCTGATGACCAGTGAACTTGCTGAGCAGCTGAGAAGTAATAACAGCAAAACTGGAATAGGAACAGAGCCTGGCAACACAGCCAGGCTTCACTGTGACTGCCCATGGAGATCAACTGATGATTGTACTGATTCACTTTGCCTGGGAATTATGAATATTGTAGAAGGCAGGCTTTGAAATCAGAATGTTAAATCCTACATGAAGCTTCTTGGACTTGGATGGTATCTGCAAGATTGCTTTTGTCAGACTGATTTCTAATCATAAAATATTTTTTTTTTTAAAAAAAAAGCTTGTACCTACAAAACCATGTTGACTAGCACAAATGATACTCCCGTAGTGTGCTGCATTCAGCCCTTAATGACTGACCTTTGTACCAGCTTCTCCATTAGGTTGCCTAGGACCATGCCTATCTTATCTATCCTATCCTGCTGGCCCTTTTGAATGCCAGCATGATAGAAACACCACTTGAGACTTCTGGATTTTAAGTTTCCTAAGTGGTATTAAAAATCAACAAGCAGGGGAGATCTCCAGTTAGGTTTTTTTTAGGACTGCTGAGTGCAAATTATCTAAACTTACTGATCTGTAAATACTTAATGGGTGTTAATACCTCTCTGATGCATAATGGCTTGACAAAGACATTGCCTGCTTTGTGCAGCACACTAAAACATTTCTGTGTCTTTTATGTTTACATACAAGATCAAGGTTTTAGATCACAATCGAGTGCTTACAACTTTGAAGCCAATCAAAAAAGAAAGATTTCCTAACAGCCTGCTTCAGATTAACTATTAGCAAGTGAAGTGGTTGCTGCGGAGGTTAGAGACAACAAAAGTTGCGGTAATTGTGAGACAAGATGACTTGATAATGATATTAGACGTTGTGGCAGAAAGACCATTTATTTTAATCATGCTGGTGGGAGAAACAGCAAATGACACTGTAAGCATGGATGTGGGAAGAAACTGGGAGAAGAATTATAATGTCGTCCTTGCGCAGAAAAGGCAAACTACCTAGAGAACAGCAGCATCTTCCATCGCTGCAGAAGATGGTGAAATAAGCCTTGACTGGCAATTGCAGAGGAAACCTGAGGTTCTACCCCAGCTGATCTGATCTGATCATCTGCCCTGAGGCAGGAGCACAGGACAGATCACTGCTGAGTAATGTTTCCTTGAGTCATCAGCACGCAGCAGTAGCAACCTCCATATGACTAGAGGAAGCTGCAGTGAAATGGGCTGGAGAGAACGGTCACGAGAGCCCCACAAGACTCAGAAAGAAAAGAGAAGTGAAAATTCTGGGAAAAAAAAAAAAGCTAACCCAGTGGCCTGACAAACAGGAGCTGCCTGAGTACAAGCTTGTGCTTCAGTTTTGGTTACTGTCCCCATAATATTGCTTTCTTGGCTATTGACAGGCAGTGGAGGAAGCCCCTATGCCAGCAAGGCCTAAACTGTGGAAGGCAACTCAATGGACATGTACGCTGGTGCCCTGTGAATATCTTCAAGAAATGTACTGGCTAAAAAGCACTGCAAGATTTGGATTGGGAGGCCCTCTCCTGTCCTGGATCACTTGGAGTTTGCTTTGCAACTGAACAAAACATAAGGATGAAAAAAATACCATGTTAACTTATAAACACTGACAGGCAATAAAGGAGCATAGCTACAAAAATGAAACAATGAAAATGTGTCATTAAAATGACACCAAGCAATAATATTTTCCTTTTGCTGCATTTCACAAGCACTGATGAATGGCTAATTAGCCTCATTTGACCCAAGATTTACTTGAAATAGAGTCCTCTTCAAACTCATTTTCCTGCTCCTATTCTTAAAGATGTCTATCACAGCCTCGCAGAGCACTTGCTCTGGGTCACGTGTTCTTTCCCTACTGCACTTTCCCTGCCAGCTCCTTCCTCTTTTTCCTGTTTATCTGCTTCTCATTTCCTACCATGAAGCACTGGATCATCATACAGAGACAGCCAAGAGATTTGATGGTTTCCTTCCCCCTTCTCTTCAAGGACTCCTGACTAATATTTCTATTGTGTTTGCTAGTTAGCTCAATCTGGGCTACGCTTTATGCTGCTTTCTTGCTTATATTTTTCTGAAGAAATACTGGTAAAACCTTTTATATCAATTACCAAAAAATCTTTAAAGCATCGTTTCCTTCCTAGACTCATTGTGAGTAGTGTGGGGATAAATGACTCATTACATTTGGAATGGGATACTTCATGCTTCCCTGTCCCCATCTACTCTGTTAATTTGAGGGACTTGTTTCTGGATATCCTGCTAAAAGAAAAGAGCTGAAAAGGTGGTGATGTCAAAGTCATTAGTGAACAGGACAGCAAGGAGCAGGCCTGCAATCCCTGGGCTTGCAGAAAAATCCAAGATGACTGATGATAAAAAAGAAGCTTTGAAAGTTATTAAAAAATAGAGAACTTGACAGAAAACACAGAAGCTGTCAAAGTGCCACAGCCTGGGTTAATGGCAGCCAGAGGAAGGTGGAAAATAGCTTATTTGGGGAGTTTACAAAGAAAAGAAAAGTGGGACAGCTGGTTGCTTTCTGGTTGAGCAGCAAGCTCAGTTTTACAGTGGATTTGTCAGCCCTGGGAGCTACCGTGTTTAGGAAACCTCTCTGAACATGGCAGAGCTGCTAGGCTGGTCCCCTGAGAGTACTTGACACATCATTACTTGTTTCCATGCAAAAATGTTTTGTGTTGTCTATTCCCCAGCCACCCAGCTCTTTCTGTTTATATCAACCTCACTTGGAGAATACAACAAACCATCTCCCAACCCAGGCAAAATCTCTTCCTCATTCAGCTAAACACGCATTTAAAACTATCTGGCATTTGGCTGGTGGGAGGAGCATTTCCGTACTGTTCTTTCAGCTTCTGGCCCAAGAGTCTATTATTATCAGCTTGTTTACTGAGACACAGAGGCTGGGGTCTTCCTCAGCCCCCACCTTCTGCCTCCAGCCTGATGCCCCAGGGCTCTCAGAGCATGAGCACCTACACTTACCCCACTTGAAGCCAGCCAGAGTTTGGGCATTTCCCACCTCCTGAGAGCCTGGGCAGTCCCCCACGCTATAGGGTCCACCTGAGAAGGATGCCATGCCCAGCCCAGATGCCTTCATTAGTTGTGTGGTGCAGTTGCGAGGACAGATGGGACAGGAGGGTTGCAGGCTCAGACACAGCCATGCCTAGGGGTAAAGCTGCCTCTCCTTACACTGGTGCTCACCCAAGGCTGCCCCTCAGCACAGGGCATGAAGAAAGTTTAGATCTGGTTACAGGCTCATGGTTGGGTATAAAGCATAATGTAGATGTCATTAACATGCTCCCCATGAACGAGACCCTCCCCTGGCTCCAGGTTTTGTATGTGTAGTGTCTCAGACACAGTTTCTGTGTGCATTGAGTTATAAAGAAAATGCTTTTAGTTGTGTTCATGTGTCCCTATCTCCTTTGACTCCTGCAGCAGTTTTAGCTACTCAACAGTGCCCTATAACTTGTGGGGCCACACAACTGTTGCATTTTCTTCCTTTTTCTATCAGTTGGTGAAGGTCACTCCCATCAGAGATGAAGGAGTGGGACCGCTATCCCACACGGCAGAATCAAGCTGCAATGAGCAAGTCTGCCATCAGAAAAGGAAGAGCCAGTTGACCTTTGCCTGTCCTGGGCCTGGAGGGCACATGAGCGCATTACCCCAGGACAAGGCTGACATGACACAATTTCTGCAAGCCGAGGGTATGGGGGAATATGACAGCTGGACAGAAGGACAGCAACAATCCCCTGCTTGGGGACACTGCTTGGGATGGAGAGGGAGGACTTCTGCTCTGGGATCTCTCTCAGACTTTCTACAAGGCATTGTTGAAGGTACTCACTCTTCAGAGAAACACCTTCGCTACCAAACATCTCCGTGCATAGGCTCATACACTGTCTTTTAAATTTGCTAGTAGCTTTCTCTCATCAGCCTGGTGTTGAGCTTAAGGGACTAAACTAAACTGAAACTCAAGAGACCTCATTTAACATAAGCCCAAGTCTCTTCATTTTCATGTCAGCCTCTGAAGTACATTTCCATGAGCTGCTGTCAGACATCAAACCCATACTCCAGCAGGAGAGACAGAGGAAGAGGGCAGCAAAACAGCACACCTGGCAGACTAAACCCATGTTGCTCACTGAATAATGGAAGAGGCACAAACACCACACACAAACTGGAAGCAGACGGGGTACAAAGATCTGCTAACACAAGAAACACAGAAAGAAACAGCACTCGTCCTCCAGATTTGTGACAGGAAAAACAGAGTTCGAGGTGGTAAGGCAATATTCCTCTCAGTTGACAGCAGCTCTTTGAAGACAAAAGCAGCTGCAACTAAACCACCCAGCAATGCTGGCTTTGTGCAGACTTGCCCTTGCTATGGCTTCTGACCAGGCATTCTTGCTTTTCCCTCCCCCCTGCAGCTTTCCAGCCACCTGCTGCCACTTTTAGCTTTATGCTTGCTATATATATTCTTTTTAACCTCTCCTAAATCCTGCCTGCATTTTTTGAAGAGAAGATGAAATTAGATTTTTTTTTTCAAGCCAAGTTTTTTAAGGAAGCAAGTTTTATGTGATTTGTCAGGCCAGTAACCTTTTTATGTCCCCTTCAGTCATATTTGAGACAGCGGAAGTGATCTGAAAGACTGTAAGTTTCTACAGGCAAAAGAAGATTGCTAAATAAGATATTTAATGCTCACACTGAGAAGACAACAGAGCTATTCTTCTTTCCCTTCACTGCAAGGATGATGAAAGACAGGAATATGTTACAAGTAGGATATTACATGGGGATGCAGCTGTTACGGTGGTGGCAGGGGGACAACTAAAAAAATAGGGCAGCACTCCAGAGGAAAACAGGCTGAATTAGTTCTGCTGCTTGCAGAGCAGCTACAGATCACACGATTGAGGCATGTGTGTGGGGAGAACAGATCCTGCAGCAGTCTGTGTCTGTGGGGCAAGCACATAATATCAGAATGTGCCTTCTGGTAGGGTCACTTTGAGACAGCATCCCAGCACCAGTACGGCATCCACACCTGCAGCCCCCTGCTCCATGGCGCCACAGGCTGAGCAAAGACCCCACATGTGCACAGGGAGAAGGGTGTCAGAACAGGACTTTTCCTACAGCACTAGAAACAAAACCTGGCCTTGCTGTGGGGCAGAGAGAACAGGGAGCTCACTTACATGAGGTTTGTGGTCAGTATGAGACCTGACAATCATCTGGAATATTGTGTCCAGTTCTGGGCCCCTCAGTTCAAGAAGGACAGGGAACTGCTGGAGAGAGTCCAGCGCAGAGCCACAAAGATGATGAAGATTTCCTCCCTTATGAGGAAAGGCTGAGGGAGCTGGGGCTCTTTAGCTTGGTGGAGACTGAGGGGTGACCTCATCAATGTTTATAAATATACAAAGGGTGGGTGTCCCGAGGATGGAGCCAGGCTCTTCTTGGTGACAACCAATGATAGGACAAGGGGTAATGGGTTCAAGCTGGAACACAAGAGGTTCCACTTAAATTTGAGAAGAAACTTCTTCTCAGTCAGGGTGACGGAACACTGGAACAGGCTGCCCAGGGAGGTTGTGGAGTCTCCTTCTCTGGAGACATTCAAAACCCGCCTGGACGCCTTCCCGTGTAACCTCATCTGGGTGTTCCTGCTCTGGCAGGGGGGTTGGACTAGATGATCTTTTGAGGTCCCTTCCAATCCCTAACATTCTGTGATTCTGTGTGACAAAGCAGTATTTTTATGCATACAGATATATATGTGTGTGTGTATATACATATATAAATATGAAATCTGACTTGTCTGAAGGGAACTGCAACAGGTTTGCAAGACTACCTCCCTGCAGGAGCGGATGTTAATCTAATGAGGATCAGCATTTTCTTTCAGACAGGTACAGGCCAGCCTGCTTACCTCATTTGTTCCCAGGCAGGAAAGCCTGAGCTGGTGAGCACGCAGCTGCATTCAGCACAGCTCTCCTCCTTCTTTATTTGCTTGACTTGCCCGAGGCTCCTCTTCCTTCATGCACCAACCTCTTTGCCTGTGCCTGAGGCATTGCACCCACTCCGGTTTAGTTAGCCAGAAAGCAGAACTGCACAGGGCAGGGGCAATCCAAACTCTATTTTCCTCACTCTTGCTATTGAGACCTTCTGCTGAGAACAAAACAAAAAAGGTAACGAAGACAAGTATTAAGGACACTCAGGTGTCCCAGTGAGAATTTAGGCTTACTTGGATCACCCCTCTACTCCAAGATGGCTCTTTCTAAGCACCTCACTCTCTATTCCTACCTCAGAAACTCACCCAGGTGCTGAGCAGGGGATTACAGAGGAGGCACAGACAGGTACTTGCAGAGACAAAGCTTTTTACTATTTTTTAAGCTTCTGCTGAAACTATCTATACCTGGCAAGCTCGATGGGCTGAAAAGAGGCACTCATCCTTTTCCTCTTTAGTGCTGCCTCAGTTGCACCCAGCAGTTTTCAAGAAGATAGGGCTAGACGAGATTATGACTAATTGTTATTAATGGTGAAGTAACTGTACTCCACAGCCTGGAGGGAGCGGTACAAGCCCTGGCAGCTCTTTGGTTCAGCTCCACCCCACCCAGAGCTGGAAGTTCACTTCTCTGTAGCAAAGGGATGTTATCAAGAGTTAGAAACACCTTGGCTGTAATTGGGAGCCAAGCACCTTGTTCTGTGCGCTGCCTTTTCCTGCCTGCCTCATACCCTGTTAATCCTCACCTGGAAAACTGGTGGGTTTGAAGTGAAAGGTGAGAAGCACTTGTGGTTTTTGTGCTCAGAAGAAACGCTCCTGAGGCAATGCACTTACTTAGATGTCTAAGAACTGAAATAGAAGGAATATATATTTCCATAATTCTATCTGTCCATTAGTAGCATAGTAAAGAGATTATCTCCAGAGACTTCTGGGTTGATCTGCTTTATACAAAGACCACCCCCAGCAAGAAAGGCCTGACAAAAAATGGCTTACTAAAATGGCTGTTTTAATTAGACAGAATAATCTTATGTCCCTCCAGACACTAGGAACCCCACATTCATGAAAAAGCAGCTTGTTAGTCCTCAGTATGATCACATGTAGGTATTACAATGGAATAGTTGTATCTTATACTATAGACACTGCAAAGCAACATATGTATGTCACAGCTGAGCTGAATATCCAGACACGGTATTTCAGCTCTCAGGAGGAGCATCTCTAAAACTGTATGCCTGAAGTTTCCCTTATTACATAAAGCTCCGTGTGTCTTGTGCTCTTAGAGGAGTAAGTCCCACATAAAAGCACCCCAAACGTTGGCAAAAGCAAGGCACTTGGATACCATGGGGTTTAATTAGCCTCAGGCATTTAACTTGATTGCACTATACAAAAATTTCAGCCTTAGAAAAAGTACTGAAAAAAGCCAAGATAAATAAAGCAGCACATTTTTATTAGTACATTAAGCTGATGAAGCATCTCTCAGTAGAGAAAGATTCAAATAATCTGGACCTATAGAGCTCTGCACCTTCCTCTCCCTTTTGGTATAAGTGTGGCTCTAAAAGCATCCTTAAATTGGACCTTGTTTTATCATAATAGCCTTCCCCTCTCTGTATTGTAATCACAGAGGTTCTTCAGGCTGTAAGACAGACCTCCTTCCTTGCATGTCGGCAACAGTCCCTGTCACCTCAGACCTGCAGGGCTATATCATTAGGTGGTCATCACAACACCCACCTAGACAAGATGAATCAACAACAGCAGATTGCCTTCTTAATAGAGTTGGCAATTCTGAAGAGCTAAAGGTTTCAGAGAGAAATACTCTCATTTGGAATTTTCTGTTTAAAACATGCCTTTTTATGTCCTCCTAAACCCTAAAATAACCAAAAAATAAAATGTCAGACCTACAGAATTTTCAGTTTCCCTCTAGAAACTGTAACAAGTGGGTGTAAGCTTAAAAACAGAAAGTAAAATCTGTTTCTGAACTTTGTCTCTCTGCTATTTAATATTTCAAAACCAAAATAAAACCCAAACAAGGCAACACATTGCACAGAGCCTCCTTTCATGTAACTGCAGAAGAATTAATTACTATAAAAGATGAAACAATCAAAAACCCAAGAAAAACCCCTAGTTTTCCCATTTCCCAAAATAAAATGAATCAGCTATTTGCAATGAAGTTTTCAGTTTAGAATTTTGCAATCAATGTATGTATAGGAAACTTGCCCATGCTTTCCAAGGGAAACCAATTCCTATGTGGTACACCTGATAAAAGAGGAGGAGGACAAGAGAAAACAAAGGCTGCAGCTCTTCTCTGTACCTGCTCTTTACTATTGTGCTTACCCTGGTCTGTGGCAAAATGTCCTTCTGCTGACATTTAAGACAAAAAGGAAAAAGATGAAAGGCTTGTGAAAAAAAGGAAGCAAGGCAGTCAAATGTTTATCATGCAAAACCAAAAAGCCATTGACAACAAACCACACTGCACAAATAAAAGATTGGGACTAGATGATACCAGCCTTTCTGTGATTTAAAACAATTGAAAAACGGAGATCAAATGAAGTCTTAAAACTTTCTCCTTCATCTGATACAAGAACTCAGATTTGCTACTGCTGGTGACAGCTACAGTTTGTTGCTTGGTCCCTTTCTAACAAGAAAAGAAAAACAAAAAAACCAAACCAACCAACCAAAAAAGCCCCCAAGCAGTTAGTTTCTCAGCAACTGCCTTCAGTTTTATACTAGCCTGCAGAGTTCCAGCAAACACACTTCCACCATATGTCAGCTGCAGCTGGTCTGTAGCCCTGAAACACCGTGTGACCCCAGCCTGAGCTGCAGAAAGCTGCCTACCCCCAGCTGAGGCTGCAGAGGAACTGGTGGGATGGTGACCCAGTAACATGTTTCTGCCTTCCAGGATGAGCACAGAGCACTTTGCCAGTGTTGAAAGCGAGATCTGGCACCAGACCAGCCACTTCAGTGCAAGGCAGCACCCAAGCTAGTTAGCTGCGCTGAGAGAAAAAGAGTTCCTAGTTTGAACGTGCTGCTCTGCAGCTTTTGGAAGCCAGGCTGGAGCTCTGCATGGTCCTGCTGCTTCAGATGACCACGAGCTGGGTGCTCAGCACCACAAACACTGTTTTATGGGGCAAGAGGCCCCTCACTAGTCCTGACTCTGAGGCAGGACCTGCTGTCCTCCTGAACCCGAGTTCTACTGATCTTGAGGAGACTCAGATTTCACTAACAAGGCGAAGGAAAACTAGCAGCTATTTCTCACCTCAGTGTTTTTTGACTGGAATATCGATGACTCAACTAACAAAGTTATTTGACAGCACAGCTTCCAAGTTAAGGAAACCAGATGATGACTCAAAGATTAATTCCATTCCTGTATTCCAAAAGGAAATCTCTGACTAAATGGTTACAGAGAATTTGTAGTAACCATTAGCTTGGAGAAGTCAGAAGCAACAGCATTAATGTGTGGGTACTATGGTTATGAAGTCCATCCCAGCCCTGGCATTCCTGCCTCTGCATGAGTTGAGGGGCTTCTTCCAAGCAATTTTAACTTACTTCACAAAATATAGGACTATGAGCCTTCTTCACTTGCCAAAGTTCACACTGGAAAAATAAACTGCAGAAATGTCAATGAATATTTGAACAGGTCCTCTTTTGAATCCCACATTTTTTAGATATTCTAAATCTGTTTAAAAGAAAACCTTCCTTTAAAAAAAAAAAAAAAGGAAAAAAGAAAAGAAGTATCTTCATTCTCCTACAACTGAAGCAATTGAAAGGATATGGGTTGGTCCCTTTTAATGCCCCACTCCATCAATCTGTTTAGGGGCAAATTTAACAGTTTAAAAAAAAAAAAAAAAGAAAAACACTAAAACAATTTTACACAAAATTTGGTTTTGAGATTTGCAGACATTTTTCTTCCCCAGACTTGCAGATTTTTTAAAGATTTTTTAAATCTCCATTATAAAGGTTTTTGCCCAGGTTTACTACAATGTAAGTAACAGATAAATAATAATTTCCTGACAGTCACAGATTTTATTGTTAATTGTTAATAATAAAATGATGGCTAATTAAGTTAAATAAAAACAATATAAAAACCATTGTCACTACAGTATTATATACATACATAACAAAACATCTTAATACAACCGTACCTATATCACAGTTTTCTATTGCATAAAAGAATATACTTTGGTACATAGTAAATAAAGATTCTGATTTCAGCTTCAAATAGTCACTTTATATTTACTATAAAAAAATGGACTTTTAAAAAAGCAATCCTCAATTCCAGATGCAATCCCTGACATTTTAATTGCAGAGAAAACACAACTTTTGGGAGCAACTGTAAACCGCAGAAGGATCAAATTACTTCTGACACAAATTCTTATCCAGCAGGAATAGACTGGCTTCCTAATCTTCAGGTAGCTTTTGAACATAGGCACATTCCCTCATCTCAGTTTTTCTTGATTTTTTCATTCCCATATCTTATGTGAATACATACTCTAGAAAGTTTCACACAGTTTCTGAATCCTCCTGCCTTCAGTGTCTCTAACACCAATATCAGATTCTCATTTGTATTGCTACAGTAGCCTCAGTTTACAATTTTGGGAAAGGTTTATTCAGTGAAAAGGGAGTAGTGTCACAGCAGCATGTCCAGTTCAGAAACTCATTCCCAGGACTTCCTATAGTGCTCTGTATGGGACAAATAGAATAAGCATATGGACCTTTTTATACCATTGGCACTGACATGAAAGCACTTCAGAGTTAAACTGTACATCTGGAGAGGGGGACTACTGTTAATTGTGGTTCATTAAAAAAAATGTAAAAATATAGGACTCGAGTGCATCTTTCTTTACATAATGTGCATTGACAATGCAAACCAGCCTTCTTCTTTTTGCTTTTCCACCTGTAAAAGAAGAAACCAGTTGAAATTCATACATCGTAAGTTTCCCACAGACTTGCTAGTTAGTGCTGGCTTGTGTGATTGCTATGCATTAGTTCACTGGTACATCTGCCACATGCACGATGGAGGGAGTCATACTACCTACTTTAGACAACTAACTTAAGCCACGCCTACCTTAACTATTCAGAATTTCCCCTCTGGAGATGTCTACTTCACTGTCAGGACAGAGAAACTTGGACCCTAACTTTGTTTCTCTTTATCAGTCAATAGTTTAGGTTATTTTGGACATCAGGGAAGACAGTATTAATATCTCCTCATGGTTGCTTTTAAGCATACAAACAGATCTATGACTCATTTGCAAGACTGTACTACTGTCCCTGTGAAAGCATATCACTGTAGTCTATTCTTCTCTGCACGTCAGGAATCGGAAATCCAGACTGGTGATTTTCCTTTGTGTTTGGATTTATTTATCCTTCAGCAACTGACCTGTGCAACAGCTAGGTAAGAGCTCACTTGCTTCTCATACATGGTTCTACCTGTACATCATAATGATTACCTGAAATTCTCTGCAGTCAGCAGTGAAAGACTACCAGAGGTTCACAGTTTTAATACATGAAGATGCCACAGCAGAAAATGTATTTACAGTATTATTCACTTGTAAATACAACAGCTCTGTGGCAGCAAACAACTAGCGTCACTAGCACTCAGACTTCCCCTTACCAATTGCTCAGAATCCAGGCAGCCATGAATCGATTACTATTAGCCTCAGGAGATTCAAGGTATGACTAAGCTCCTTCCTCTTCTATATCCATCTTGCTTTTTCCTTACATGACACCGCACCCAAGCTTTCTGGAGGAAGATTTTTCAGTCTTACCTTTGGCCTTTGGCTGATAGGATTTAATTTCACACTTCCTGATGTGGCACTTACAGGTGAACAAGGTTTGCTAGAGTCTCCTACAGACCTGTAGACATTCAAAATGAGATTGAAAAAGTGAAAAATGGAAGTGACTAGTAGAATTATGTCTCAGATCCTGAGTTAGGACCCCTCATCAATTCGTCTTCAACAGACGTATGTCATCTGTGCTTTGTCATATTGCAGGTATTTTAAATACAAACAAAGGAAGTTGTGAAAAAAAACTATTGGGTCTTCATCCCTTTCCACAGAACTGTGTGATAAAGTCAGGGGAAGTCTGTGAAGCCAAAGAAGAACACAGCAATTTTTCCATTGTGTTCAATTTCTGCTGCATGTGCCATCAAGACACTACAAAAATGAAATAGTAAAGGGTTAATTTTACCTTCTTATACTGGTCATACTGGCAGGAGAAACACTATCTTCTTTGGAGCTATCCATAGCAACTGCCACAGGAACAGGCACTTCAATTTTCCTCCTTCCATTTTCTAGGCAATAAAGAATAGCTTGATTCTGATGAGAACACAGCAACATTGAAAAACATGCATTTCATTTCCCCATTTTTTGAGGGGCACGATATTACTGTTCACAATTGCATAGAATATACAGATCAGACATAAAACATCAGGCTAAACATCAACCCCATATCCATTCCCTGAAAATGACAGATATCACAAGCAGATACTCAGAGCAACTACGGACAACGTGGATATATATAGAATGATTCTTTAATGGATAAACGTTCTGGTTTTTGGCAGAGGCTTAGAGACTTCTGATTTCTCTACTTTGTTCCTTTAAGATTTTACTTTTTGTGACGAATTTATGTTAAAAGAGCCATAGAAGTGTTAAAAGTGTTATGATCCCACCACATGAGTCATTGCATATGTACCTGTGTGCACATGCACACGTGGTCTCTCCTCTTCCTCCTTCCTTTCCCCTTCAAGTCCTTCCCCTTATATATTCTCTGTGGTTTAGGAAAGGGGAGAGGGCGGGTGTCCTAGACACAGCATGTGTACGTGCTCACACACAGTCCTGCCTGTAATTAAAATGGCTCAGTGGAAAGAAGCAGCAGCCCTCACCTGCTGGGAAGTATTTTTGTTTATAGTTACACATGGCAGCTAATCTATGAATCTTGAATCAGCAAGAATATTCCCTTTGCTAATTTATCTCTTCAGATGACTGGAAACTCCAGTTATTTCTTTCCACTAGTACTAGCAGTAGCTTAGCAAGGTAGCCTGATGGAAAGAGCACCCAAAAGACCAAAAATTACAATGTGGTTGAGAATTGGGTAACAATTCTGCCATGATTTTTACAAGTCTGATGGAAATAACTTAGTCTTTTTCTAAAAGACCCTCCAGCAGAAAGGACTGATTAAAAAGCCTAATTCTGCCCACCAGTGATTATGTAGCAGAACTGTTCAGCAGGCAAGGACATAGCAAAGTACAGATTTACCATGAAGCGTTATATTTCCAGCAGACGAATTACTAAGAAACTAACTTCAGGAGAAGTTTAGCTGATGTGGTTTTAGCTCTCTGAAGTAAGGAGTGTTTGTACTACATGGCCATTAACAGAAAGTGTACTGCTGACCACAACCACTGATCCACGCAGGTAAGGACAGAGAACTCTCAAAAGGGGAAAAACATTGTCTTACTATTTTTTTTTCTCCTGAAGCTGGGTACTTACCAGTGCAATTTTGAGATGGGGGCAGAACAGGAGATATCGTTGGAGGGACCTTATCAGCAGCAGCTAATTTCTGCTGGTCTATGAGCTGCAACAGTTTATCACGTGCTTCTGTACTCTGACGATTCAGCTCTGCTATTCTTTCCTCCAAGCTCTTTGATACCAGATGAGTCTACTTGGACAATTGGATAATTACTTCCAATTAAAAACTTATAATTTGCACCTCCAAGGAGAGCATGCAATATATTTCAAGTACTTCTATGCATTTAATTTTCAAACTTAAAGTAAAAATCATTATATAGCACCTCGTGAAAAATCTTATTTTGTCCCTTTCCCTGTCCTGTGCCTAGGTCCTAATTGACTAAACACAACAATATTTTAAATTGGTCTTCCTACAAATAGGAAAATAAAGCTATTGTCTGTATCATGGAAAAGGGGGAGGGAGGGGAAAGGGTGTGAGAGAACAGGGCGGGGGGGGAGAGAACGGGGCGGGGGGGGAGAGAACAGGGGGGAAAAAGGGGAGGGGGAAGGGGGGGAAAGGGGAGGGAAGGGGAGGGGGAGGAAAGGGGGAGGAAAGGGGAGGGGGAGGAAAGGGGGAGGAAAGGGGAGGGGGAGGAAAGGGGGAGGAAAGGGGAGGGGGAGGAAAGGGGGAGGAAAGGGGAGGGGGAGGAAAGGGGGAGGAAAGGGGAGGGGGAGGAAAGGGGGAGGAAAGGGGAGGGGGAGGAAAGGGGGAGGGGGGAAGGGGAGGAGGGGGGAAGGGGAGGAGGGGGGAAGGGGAGGAGGGGGGAAGGGGAGGAGGGGGGAAGCCCCCAGCCATCCAGTAATTGGCTCACAGAGACATATTCAAGATGGTGTGGGGAAGTAAAAGCAATGTCTAGCAAAAGTATCCTGGAACTCATCTTAAAACCAAGTTTTCATCCACTTTGACCCATTCCTCTCACCCTCCAGTAATTGCTTCCACAGAAACACCACTTTAGAAAGTTTGCATCATCTTGTACAACTAAATGACTAAACATTACACAATATAATACAATGTGGAAAGCGACAACACACTCAGCCTACACTTACATGAGGAAATTTAAAATCTTTAGGATCCTTAATTGAACAGTAATTCAGCCACTGTGATGGAACAAAAGTAAAGATGGTAGCGAGGGCAGGGGTTAGGCATTTCTGTGATGTTAACTCCACTCACTGGGATGCTTAGTTGCAGATTAAAGGTTTTCTATGAGAACTGAAGCACCCAAATTCTGTCTTTCCCAAAAATTATGGGATTTTCACCACATGGCAGGACAGACAAGACAGATCCAAATAGTACATACCCTATAATCAAGTATTTGCAAGAGATGTACTTGCACCACTTTTAATCTCATGGGCTTTCGGGTCCCAGTAGCAAGAGAGATGCATGGCATGGATTTAAATGCATCTTTTACAAGCCTGACAAGAACCTGTGGGTTGGTGCAGCGATTTCACTGCTTATATTACTCAAGCTACAAGAGATATGCTGGATCATGTTGCAATCACACCTCCTTTTTTGCAGCATAATCTTATCCCAAACTTATAAGTGTGCTGCACACTTGTGGCTTTTCAGCACTCATATACAACATGGGCCCAATATGAGAAACTACTGTTGAGCTCCTTAGGCAATGGTAAAAATCAAAGTCTCCAAGCAAATGAATTAAAAGAATATTTCTTTTTCTACTCTTTTCCTTAAAACAACAGGCAACAGGGAAGACGCAGCCTTAAAGCATCAGTAAGCTATGGGAAAGCAGATCAGCAGAAGGAGGAACCCAGTCTTCCTTTTCTGTTAAATTCTCACCTGTTGTTGTGAAGAGTCTGGAGTAGGATTTTCGTTTTGTACTGGGTCTGGCTGGCGTAGGCGTTCACTTGTGTCTTCAGCGCAGCCTCTGAATCTGCTCAGCTGAGCTTTAATTAGAGAGTTCTGCCGTGTGAGCTCAGCTATCTGTCCCAGCAGATCACTGTTTTGAAATAATTCTTCAGCTGTGCTGTTTTTTCTAGTGTCACCTGGGCAGGACAGACTGATTTTCTCATGGGAACTCTCCAAGTCTTTGTCTGCAGGAGGAATTGCTTGCCGTTGAGAGGTAAGGCAGTTTTCCTCAGTCGTGCTCTGCGTTCTCAGGGAGGAAGGTGAGCTCTTTTCCTTGTATGGTTCGCTTTTGGTGTTTTCAGGAGGCTGAGAAATGGCTGTAAACACTACAAACAAGAAATAAAGGAATGGTAAGAAAAGAGATGTGATCCTCACCAAGGAAATTAACAGCGACTTTATTGCATCAGGCTGGTAATTATCAAGCAGGCACTAGGATTCTAACATCTAGCCTGAATGGTGTTATGTTATGGATCAAAATCACTCTATGCAAGACTCTGCTGCAAGAACTCACCAAGTTTAATATTTCCTCTTGCAAATAGTCTTACATTTACATGACTTAATTAGGGATTGAGAGAGAAGTCAGAGAGCAGAAGATAAATTGATTTGAGTATCTTAGCTGATAGATCAACCACTACTTAGTCCTCCGTTCTCCATAATCCGGTTAACTTACCTAATCAACTTCAAGTTTGTGGTTTAGTTCTGATATTTATACTCAGTAACAAAACTTTTAGAATAATAAAACAAAATAATACAGGACTTTTGGCATAATAATAAAGTAGCTATTTATTTAGCCCCTAAGAAAGGGGAAATCCTCTGGCCAACAAAAGTAGTCAGGTATTTTTTATGGTCACCATTAGCAAACCAATAATACACCACAGACACATGACCAAATATGTTGCAACACTGTCAGCTGCTACATGTTAAGGCCAAGTCAGATTTTCTGACCAAAACCAGATTTTCCATGTTTTATATACCAAATAGCCCATTTCTTCCCAAGCTTTAGCTTTTGCATCTTGAGCAGAGCATGACATTTAAAAATTTACACATAAATCTGTTTTATGAATACTTTTTCATAAAGAAACGTTCAAGAATTTTAACATTTGTTGAACCATTTAGCATCCTTAACAGTCTTAAAAGAGTAACAATACATTTCTCACACAGCTAGACTATAGTGAAGCCTAGGAATACGGTTTTATATTCTTGTTTCAAGTCACAGACAACATCTGACAGTTCTCAATGGGACTGAAGCCAGATGTTGTTCTTTGCAGAAAGCTGCTTTTAGTTCACTTCCCCCTGATTCATATGTGCCTCCCTGCAGCACAGGTGACCACCAAAAGCTTGAAGGAGATATAAACTTTTAATCATCCTGGCGACTCCTTAAATCAAAAGGACTTTAGGGTTAATTTTCTGACTTGGAAAAGACTTACAAAGAAACGCTGCTGAAAGGGGGTTAAAAAAAAAGAGGAGGGAAGGCACAAACGCTCACTACTGTGCCCTGCTTCCTGTCAGCAGCCAGCAAGCTGGCCATAGATGTAATTATCTGCCTCTCAACAACAGAGGTTTACAGGGGCCTAGCACATTCAGTAAGATGCATGTGGTTACAATGACATTTGCAGGAGGAAACAGCCGATTTTGAAAGTCACAAAGCATCCTCCCTTCTGCTCCCTTCATTAAATTTAAATGAGAAATATCATCCCTAATCATCCCAATGAACCTTCTTCCTCCCAACAACCAGAACTGAGCTACCAACCTACAAAAATTCTGAAGCCTACAGACACTGACACAAGACTGAGTTAATCCGGTTACCCAGCCCCACATAATTTCACCTAAAACTTCTTCAGCCACTTCCTGTGTATTAAATGAAACCCAATGGAAACCTATTCCCAAAGCTTTTAAAAAAAGCTCTGCTGGGAAGATTGTCTCAAAGCAAGAGCATGCAGCCTAGAGACACCCCGGGTTGTCTGCAGCATGGGCTGCAGAGGCATTGCATCTTCAATCTTCAGTGGTGCCACCATTAAAGGTGATGGAAGCTGGATTATGCCACCAGCAAACGGAAATCTGAGATGATGTGCTGTATGTCGTAGACAAAGAGCTATGGCAGATCGTACGGAAGTGACAATCAAAACCAGTACAAAATAAAAACGCCAGTCTGGATTGCCACTGACAGGACTGCAGACAGTAGATGCAGAACTGGAGGAGACAGAAAATCTAGCACCAGGCATAGAAAGAAAGAAATGTTTACCTGGGTGCAGAAGTAGGATATTCCAGCGAAAGGGCCAGTGCATCTAAGCATACAGATTAAACATTTTCCATATAAAATGCATTTCTAAAGGTAGCATGAGATTGGAACAGTAACACACTACACAGGCTCTCAAGTCTATTACAGCCAGAGAGATCTCACCGTTCTGGAGGGGAGACAACTCCTGGCTGCTCTTCTGCCGGGGGGGTGACAACAGCACAGCTGGCTGGAAGATGTGAGATGGCAAGCTTCTACCAGCTCCCACATCACCTGAAGCACCTGACCTCTGGAGAAACTTGAAAGGAAGTTCTTCCTGTGGGAATTTCAGCATACCTTCCCTGTTGCCTGTATCAGCCCTAGGCTCAAAATAGCTCAAATGTTTTTCTAAAGAAAGAGACAAAGCAGACATAGAATTAAAAAAAAAAAGTTTTTAGTACAATAGGGAAAATTCTCAATAACAACTCTTATGTTCAGGTATCTAAAAAGACAGACTAGAGTATGCTCCACACACATTACTAACTTCCTTCTGATCCTCAGGTACAGAACTCTCTCACTGGAACACAACACAATTTTTTACCGGCCTTAAGATCAAGAGCAGCTCTTATACGTAGCCTCACAATTGCAGGATACTAGTAAGAGAGCTGTTTGTAGCCCATGCACAAGACTTACAGACGGGTATTTTCGTGAGCTGCATTTCGTAACATTCTCTTGAGAAAAGCAAACCTATGCACTTGTCGTAATGAAGCTATATTATAAATTTGATGGCAACAATGGTGGAGTGGAAAAGAATTCAAAGCTTTTTTGAGCTCTCTGATAATCTTTTTATGACTTAATCCAAATCAGAGATCTCTTCAGTAAAAAATAACCACCATAATTATTCTTCCGTACTTAACTACAACTAGCTTGTGTCTACATTGCCATCTATTTTGAACATATCAGGGAGACACAAAATGAATAGCATGAAATCAAAGCTGTAGCTAGCTATGAGACCACAGTAATTTTGATATGCTTCCATCCATTGCTCCATCAGTGCTATCTTTGAATTCTCTCTTCACAGTTTTGTTCAGGGCATTTGTTCCCAAAAGAGAAGTTAGTGGAAAATTAAGCAAAACATACCTGATCCCAAAATGCAAGAGTAAAAAAAGCACCCTTCAAAGGCAAAGAGCCAGAAGAGGCTGTTCACGTAAGATACTGCTTGCAGTTCACACAACTGAGGTTCTGAGACTGAACTTAAAACCTGCCAGTCACTATTCAATGACCATGGCAAGAAATAAGAAACATTCTCCTGCCCTGCTTCACTGTACAGAGCTGCATTTCCAAAGCATCTTCCTCAAATGCTATTTGCCACTGTGATATGGCCTCCAATATTCTCTCAGCCACTCTTGTCTCTCCAGAGAAGTCCTATGTTAACTTACACATGGTTTCTGTGCTAAAACTAGCAAATGTTTCACATCCAATCAGATGCCTTAAGGGTAGAATAGATCTCCTTCTGAAGGAGGAAAAAATATTTTTGTAACTTTAGGAAGCTTTCCTCTCAGGAAGATGCATTTTCTTGAGAAGAGAGACCAAGAAAAAGAAAATATTTGCAAATTCTAGTCTTGCAGAATTGTTGTATAGGAAAGTAGGGTTTTTTGGTTTTGAGGGGTGCTTTTCCGATTGGGTTTTATATTTTGGGGTGGGATTTTTTGTTTGCTTTTACAAAGCCTGGGTAAATCACAAAAAAAGCAATCTGGTATGTGGCTTCTTCCTGGGAACCCCAGAGAAATAGCCAGAAATAAAGTTTTTGACCATGAAAATGTCCACAAAACCAACATTTAACTAAGGAATACAAAAGCTCCAAGGATTCTTGGGATTCACAAGTTACTGACCTTGAGAGTAAAAATGATGCATTTAAGCAATCAATTAGGGAAAACAGTTGGGAGAAAACTCCACGGTGAAGGAATGTAAAATCACAAAGTGAATCATGTTTGGTTAGTTTGGCCATCAATACTACTGGCTTAGCTTAGCCTGCGTCTATTTTATATATCACTCAACCGGTCATTTATCTCTGATATAAAGTCACGAATATCAAGAAACCGACTTTTGCCTGGCTAGTTAACGTGCCTCAGCAGCTGCTGTTTCTGATCAGCAGCGACCTCCAGTGTCTTATGGAAGAACCAGTCTCGTATTGTGAGGCTGCTTCAGCAACAGAAAGCTGGGATCCCGATTCAGTTGGGTTTGGGTTTTCTTTGAGGACCCTCCGAGTAAATCTGACTTTGTAAACCATCTTAATGGCTGAAGGCTACTCTTCCCCTCTTTTTGTTTGTGTTTTGGTTTGGTTTTCTTTGTTTGTTTGGGGGGTTTGGTCTTGTTTTTGTTTGTTTGGGGGGGTTGTTTGTTTGTTTGTTTTTTCAATATAATAGATGATGTATCACTTAAAGCTCAAGCCCAGGACTTGGCTAAATGGTTAATCTTGAAGTCCTGATCCAGACAGAAGGATGCCAGTGAAGAAGGAATACAACCTATAATATTGTTAAAAAATAATCTGTAGCAAATTGCTTGCGCTCACAGCAGAATTGATGGCATATGAATTTCCAGAAGTGAGATTCATGCTCACACATGAGGTATTTATTCAAGTAGGCATCTATTAAATACTACATTTTCCACTACAGGGATAAACTAGCCACAACTCCCATTTCATCCTTTACACATGCATGTACACACCTTGGCCGTTCACTGGACCTTTGCTTGCAATTCCAAAATGGTTTGGACTTTGTTCTCTTTCGGGTTCAGCCAAAGGGAGGCCTTTAAATGCTTGCGTGAGAGAGATCAGCTGTTCATCTGTTACTGTCATGTATTCCTGAAGCTTCTTCTAAAGGATGAAGGAAAAACAAAAGAGAGAGATACACAAATCTGCATTCCAGCAACAGGAATTACATTATATACCAAAGGCAGCTCTGAGAGGAATCTGGTCTCTTAATACCACTGCATTGATTTGTTGGGATTCCAATTAAGTATTAAATACTGGTGCCTCCATGTTTCTCGTTTCTCTCCTGCCTCGAATAAATCCATTTTTCCTCTTTCCTAACTTATCACCCTGCTTCCTCTCTGACACAGCTTTATCGCTTCATTCCCAAATGTAACCATTGAACAAATCTACCTCCACTGCAAACCAAAAAAAAAAAGTAGTATTTTATCTAGTCTACTCTGTTGTTCCAGTAGTGTTAACAGCATAGAAGCATGGAGGCAGATGCTTAAATCTTTAGATTGATAAAGCAAAGCTCAATTTAATGGAACTAGCATTTTCCTTAGGCTTTAAAGTTAAATATCATACAGGAAGATAAAATGTTGACTTTCCAAACATTCCTTCCCTCCCCCTGCTATGCCTGCTATTATCATTCTCAGACTCCTCATTCAATTTTATCATTTTCTTTCTGTTTATTCTTAAAATCTCATGAACGTATGACAATGCACCTCAGCACACATTTGCTGCACAACTCAGTATTCTTTGTTAGTATTCTTTGAGGCAGATGGGGGCTCAGTACCTGTATAATAGTGTTTTCTTCCCTCACTAGAAGTATTTCTGCAGTCAGAGCATCAATCAGTTCTCTATGTTCATTCAACATCTGCTCATGCTGCTGTCTCATCAGCTCTTTCTCACGCAGCTGCATTTCACTCTAAAGAGGGTTAAAAAGTTAAAAACCTACTATAAGCAACACAGATTCATATCTGGGAACAGGAATGGGTCCATATCACATCATACTGCAACAGCTCTTCCTCCTTTTGCTAAACTAACTTCATTACTTTCACAACAAAATCCAATTTTCAGGGTTTGAGAACTGTCAGGGAGATTACTTTTCCTTCTTTGTTACTCCAGACTCTGTAGGGACATCCTTGTTCTTCTGCCTTTACAACTTTTACAGGCTGTAACTACAAGCATTGTCTCTATGCACAGATAGTGTTTTGTAAGACACTGCATCTCCATACAGTAATCAAATAACTCCAGGTGTGCTTATGCTTGCCATTATCTTGTGCTACTTGTGCCTATTCTTTAGTTTTCTTAATTCATTAATGAAGACAAATTTGGCTAAATAAAGTAGAAAGTAGTTGCTTTCTAATGTTTTCCCTCAGAGAGAGAAAAAGTTCTAGAGGGTTTCATTTATATTATTTTTAAAAGAAGACAAAAAGGTTTATTTGTGATCTATTTGAGCATGAGGCAAAAGACCTTACTGTAAAGATCCTCTTGTCCTCAAAAGATGTTATCAATCTATTATTTTAAGATAGACCACTGCAGTAGCCAGGCTTCCTGTACAAGACACAAGAGTCCCTTCCACATCTAATGAGTAAATGGAACACACAAATGTCACTTTCTCAATCATCGTAGCTAAAAGAGCAGAGGCTACAAAATCACGTAAACACATCAGAATTAGAAGATGGAGCTCTTCTCCAGAAGGTTGACTGCATTTACTCAAAGGAACTCCTGAATAAGAGAACTAAATCCCATCTCCAAAACACAAGAAACCCTGAAAAGCAATTGGGGTACTCTTTTCTGCTGCACTGACAAAATTAGAGCAAGATCTGCCCATAACATACTGTAGATTATTTTCTATTTGCATTGGGACCAGAAATGAAAAACCACCAAGGAAGAAGTGTTAAGACACGACAGTTCTGCAGCCACATAAAGTGAATGAATAAATAAATAAATATTTTTGAGAATAAACCACGGATACTGTCACGAGACACAAAGGCAGATACACCTCCTTTAAGCACGGAGACAAGCCATCCATTTTCTGGTTCTCTTCTGCCTAGAGAGAACAGCTTTTCTGTATTGATCCAAGTGAAGCAGGCTGGCACAGAAAATGGAAAAATCATACGCAGTCCTAGCTTTTTAGAAACCAAAGACAGCACAAAATAAGAACTTTAAGCCTAGTAGCACTGATAGAATCATACAATCATAGAATTGTTTAGGTTGGAAAAGAGCTTCAAGATCATAAAGTACAACCATTAACCAAGCACTGCCAAGCATGAAGCTCACTGACACTGTAGATCATCTGCATGAGCTATTGAATCTACTCATCCTATGTTGCATTAACCAAGTCTTGGAAGAAAAGCTTTCAAGCAGCTATGTGTCTTACATTTATGCATGGGGAGAGTGTCAGGGTTAGTAGCTATATACATCCATTCCTACCATCAGGTAGGATTTGGGTCTGGTATACCCTGAAAGAAGTATCATCATTCCAGCTCATTGCCAGCTGCACTTCCAATCACATAAGCTTTGTTTTAACATTGCATCAGAACGTGCAGAAGCAGAGACAGAGAACGTAGCACCACAGATTAATGTAGCATGCATATACCCTTTTTGCCCTGTGAGTTTGGCAAAGAAATAGCAGAATGGGGAAAAAAAAAAATTAACATTTGGTAGACGACTGAAAATTAATTTAGGAACCATGTCAGGTTCGTCCATTTCTCTTCAAAAAATTTATATAGCTTGGCAAACATGTCAGAAGTTTCTTTTTTCCCTTCTCTCTAGCCTCTCCTATATTCACTAGCTTCTTCTTGTAGGAGTGGATCTTTTAATCACTTATTAATACAACTTTCATAAAAGATTCAGTAATTCAAGTTTCTCTTCCTACTTTTTATACATAATTTTGAGAATAAATTAAGAAACTGTAATTCTTCTGCATTCAGCTTTTCCACAGCAAAGCTGGAAAATATTTTTTTCTCCCCAGAAGAGAAAGGATATCTTTCTAGAGGCTTCAAAACCTCTTGAAGACTGGTTGTTAACCTGAAATCAGAGGCTTTTAAAATATCCACTGCAAAGTCACTTTCTTGAAATGTATTGCCAGCTATAATTCAGGCATTGGAACTTTGGTAACTCTCCTGGCAAGGCAAGACAGATGGTCCACACGAGGACTTGTTTTTTTGCTACCACCACAGGGACCAGGTTTTAGGAAATACTCAGACAAACTGTGATTCTTCACAGCAAATTCTCAAGTCCTAATTGTAATTAGAGCAGAAAAGTCACTGAAGGTTAGGGATGCACAATGTCTATCTCGAGCCAACTCTGAATATGATTAACCACACTTTGTATCTTGAGCAACTTCTGCATATTTCTACTGGTGAATTTAGGTAGTAAATCTAAAAATGTTGCAAACAATTCTGCAAGCAATAATCAGCTCCTGGAAGAAAGGAATGATAATACATCTATTAAAGTAAAAACAATATCATAGAGGTGCTCAGTAAAAATGTGGAATATGAATAAGAGTCAGCATACATCTTTCAAAATAAGTAGTCTCCTTAAACACTCAGACTCCTTGGCCTCCAGTCTGAATAGAACAAAAGCTCTTAAGATACAATGAATGTCATAAAGTAGAAATTAAGAAAGAAAAAAAAATGACAAAGAAAACCTGGAGTGGTTCGGAGGAAGCCTGAGGGTGAAGAATAACTAATTTCTGTGGAACACAAATTAAAGACAATCTAAATAGGGCTATAATTGCAATTATATTTGCAACATTAATTTGATGCTATTAAATTGATGTTTTCCCAATAAATGGAAAACATTCTATTGGAAGTCCAGAAGATTCTTCCCTGCAACTGCAAAAGAACCAAATTTAATACCCTGCTTTGGTATTACAACTTTAATAGAGAACATGCATTCTTAACTTCTCTTAAAACATAAGATCTTCTCAGCCAAAGTCCATCTTCTGATGCTCATGGCTTTTCACTCTTGAATTAATTATTTACCATTTTTTCTGAGAGAGGTCTTAAATTAAATTCTTCCATATAGATGCACCTTGAACACTCTGTTCAGTTTTGGTCCCCTCACTACAAGAAAGACATTAAGGTGCTGGAGAGATTCAGAGAAGGGCAATGAAGCTGGTGAAGGGCCTGGAGCACAAGTCTGATGAGGAGCAGCTGAGGGAACTGGGGCTGTTTAGCCTGGAGAAAAGGATGCTGAGGGGAGACATTATTGCTCTCTACAACTACCTGAAAGGAGGTTGTAGCATGGAGGTTGCGCCAGGGGAGGTTTAGGTTGGGTATTAGGAAAAAATTCTTCACGGAAAGGGTTGTCAGGCATTGGAACAGGCTGCCCAGGGAAGTGGTGGAGTCACCATCCCTGGAGGTGTTTAAAAGGCATTTAGACGAGGTTCTTAGGGACATGGTTTAGGGCCAGAGTTAGGTTATGGTTGCACTTGATGATCCTGAGGGTCTTTTCCAACTGAAATGATTCTGTGAATAATACAGCCAGACAAAAAACCCTCAAATTTTAAAATAAGGTGGTTTTTTTCCCCTTGTTCATTATATACTCTGAAAAGGAACCAAAATAGAACAGTTCCACATCCATTAGGAATCTATTGCCTTTGCTGTGAAATCGAGCATGGGGATTTAGATAACATATTCTGCTGTATCTATTAAGAGTACAGAAACTGTCATATTCTGCTTCAAAATTTCACAGAGGCCCAATGAAACTGTGAGCCACATCTACGGCATCTTGAATAGCTCTGTATTAGAGATTAAATAAACCACTTTTTTTTCCTTTTTTTTTTTTTTAAAAAAAAAACCAAACAAAACAAAACATTATACAGGCTGTCTTTTTTATGGAATTCCACTGATCCGCAGCTGTGCACTGCAATAATGAGCACTTCAGGTCATTCTTGCTTAAGTTGAAATTGAATTTGCTGCTATGGATAGAAAAAGAAAGCTAAGGAATGCCCCAAAGAAAACTGGGGATTTGGGTCCACTGCTCTAGTAACAATAGCATCGCCTTTAGAAGGCAAAGGAAGAAAACGAATTTGTAAACAAGGCTGTAGTTAATATCCTGCTACAACTCCAAACATATTTAAATAATAAATTAGAAATTATTTCAATTGGTATTTTCTGCTAACAGCCACTGGAAGACTTCCATTGCAGTCAACTCCTCCCTTTTCATTAAGGATACCCGTTTCTAGCAAACTAACAGCTTTAACTCTTAATTACATGCAATCCAAATAATAAGGAATGATAATCAGACTTCAAAGTAAACTGATTGGGAGCCAGGAAAGACCAATGTTCACATTTATAAAGTAACTTTATAGCCTTTTTCATGCACTCTAAAGAAGCAATTCAAAGTCTTCTCACCTCTTTGACGTAGCGCATCAAACGACAGAGAGCATTCACCAGTGACAAGGTAAACCCGCTGAGGCCTTCACTTCTCTCAGTTTTTTTAACCTCACGGCCTGTACATCGCTCGTATTCCTCCAATTCATGCTCCACTTCATGTATCATGCGGTTGAGAACATCTAGGCTGGATATGTTGCTGCTTCGAAGGTCAATGGGGATTGAATTAGCTGGAGAATCATCTCTCCTCTGTCTTGCAGAGTTCTCTGCAGTTTGTTTTCTTTTCACTGAGAGGGGTGGAAAAAAAAAAGTCATTGGAATTTCATCTTGTATAGAAAGCTTTGCAATACCAATTAAATTACATTGTTTATTAAAGTAAATCAAAGGAGAGGCCCTCTCTTGCCCTGAGTTAAAATGGACCACCAAAGAATAGCCCCAGACATTCCAGTTATTTTTAGATAATCAAACCCCACATTTTCTGTCACTATGTTACTGCCTTTCAAGTATGATTGCTTGGTGCTTTTATCTTAGATAGCTGTTTATGTTTTCCTATTTCTCAGTTAAAAGCATGGAAACAGTTTGCCAATGAACAGTCCATGAAAAATATCAGCTGCTTTCAGGTCTCATATTTAGTGAGCAACACTTTTACAACAATCCTTTCACATTAGAGTTTGTATCTGATGTCAGTTCCCACATACAAATGTGTGTAGAATATGAGGACCAAAATGCCTCATGAGTCTGTGCAGCATAGAATAGAAAGATATATCAGAAACAGAAAAGCCCTGCACAGGAGAGAACTCCATGGCTAGCAAGGTAACAGGCAACATCAAATGGACATATTTATGGTTCCCAGATTCCTACGGACTTTGCCAATGAACATGCAGAATACAGGGCAATATACTACACAAGGGGCTGTGGAATGTCCACCCTTAGAGATGCTCAACACTTGGCTGGATGAGGACTCCCCTAATCAAACTTTGGAGTTAGCCCTGTGATGACTTCCAAAGATCCCTTTCAACCTGCATTTTCTCACAATATTAAGGACCTTGGTCAAAGGGAGGTATGTTGCATTTAAAGGTACTAAACTTTTTGCTGTGACATGCTTTTGTTTCCTTGAGTTTGGGTTCAGCACTTGTCTCACAGTGTAAGCAGAGTCTATAGTCTCTCCGTCTTCATTCTGAAGTCTTGAATGGATTCTCTTGACAACATTGGTAGCATTGAGGGCTGATTTAAACACAAAATGAAACACAAAATCAACACATGAAATATTTCAGGTATGTTCTTAATAGTAATATGTTGGAAAGTAATTTCATTAGAAGAGCTGGCTTTTTAGTCTGGAAATTTATCTGAGACAAATTAGCGCATCTCAGTCTCTCACCCCCACCCAGAACAGGAATTCCAGACAGGATCCTGTGAACAGCCTAACAACCCTTGAAAGGATGTGATTTGGAAAGTCCAACCTGAATGATCCAATGATGGAGAAACAGTTGTTGGAGTAAGAGGCACATTTGATTCCTGTGATAAAGTAGTTTTTCTCATATCCTTTTCAGCCCACAAATGAGAATTCACCAAGGAACTTTCTTCTCTCAGTAACCGAAGTAGCCTACATTCAAAACAAGCGTAACAGTGAAGTGTAATAGGATTACAGCATGATTCTAAATTAACTGTACAGTCTAGGAAGAGCTCATTAAAATATCTGTAACTGCTCAGGTGAGTTCTCTGCTCACATTCATTCCCAGTGTGATACAACAAGGGGTTTCTCTAGAATTCTGAGGTCAGGAAAGGAGCGGGGGTGGGGGAACAGAAAAGGTAACTTAACTGTACCCTTGCAAAACCCTTTTAACTCTGTCTATTTCCAGTATTAAGAAGATGGAAATCTGAATGGATATATTTGTACTGACCTGTCAGAATTGATGCTGGATTTGAAATGCAGAGAGTCATGGCGTTCGTCTTCTGATTGATAGGTTGATAACACTTCCTCTTCTACTTCATTAAGAGCCTTTTTAGGAGACAATAAAGAAAACAAAAGGGGCTTCAGAGCAATTTCAATTTATCTTTAGAATGTAGTGAGAGATCAATTTTCTGAAGTTGTTTCAAGAAAAAAAGCAAAAATATTTGTTTCTGTGGGAACAGTTTCGGGGGGGTTTAGCGCCTAAGAAATACCACTACTGACAACTGTCTCTGAAAATAATACAGCTAGTGATTAATTCAATATCCAATATTTCATGTGGATCATTTATGTTATGTAAGAAAGACCACACACACTGTAGGATAAAAAAGCTTTAAAGACTGTTCCAAAACAAAGATATAGCAGGCAGAAAAATGGAAAAAGCCACATAGTTATAGCATTTCTAACATTTCAGCCGTTTGACATTACAAGCTAAACAACCTTGTAATGAGATCTGCAAAATGACATTTATATTCTGTGTGTAAAACGCAACCAGAACAAAATACAGTCCTACGTACCACATTCATAGCAAAACTTAAGCAATCGAATTTGAAATGAGGGTTCCTCAGACTACCAGGTATATGTGCTTCTGGGCAGGCTTCACTAGATAGCCTTTAACTATGATTTTCATAGGCACATGAGGAAAAGAAAATCTCACAAAAACTCAGCACACAACTATCAGTACACGTGTCTTTTAAAAATGTAAGCCTAAAATACAAGACAGTGCAGTACTGCAACTCAAACTGTAGATACTTGTGCAAGACAGTAGGAAACAGGATTAGAGAACCATAAGAAATGACACCACCACTTTCACTCCCACAGCCATCCTGGTCTTCATCAGTGTCCTGGTTTTGTTTAAAACAAGACCAGTTCTCTTTTAGTGAATTTTCTTTTCGGCTAAGTACTTCTAAGTAACTGCACTTTTCTGAATTTAGCTGCATATTTTTTGAGACACTGTTTGCTCCGGACTGGTAAGATGACCAATGGAATGCAGAAGAAGCTCATGTTTATATTCATTACTATGGTAACCAAGGTTAACTGATAATGGGACATATTTGCAAGGAGGGGCAGACAGAACAGGTGACTAAAACTGACTAACTGAGTATTCCATCCCATACATGTCATACATCCTATAAAAGAGGGAGATTATGAGGGTCTCGCTCTCTTCGACCATGGCTGGCATCTGAAGAGCACCTTTCCGGCTGGCCCTGAAAATCCCAGGCCTACTTCCAGGCCCTGCATCCCTGAATCCAGTTCCGGTTTGCTGTGAAGTCCCACCCAGGACTTCTGGGTGCCTGCCCTGCAGCCACACCAACTCCACATCAGGCAAAGCTGCTCTACCCCAGGACATTCTAGATTGGTTTTGTATATTTTGTATTATTTTCTCTATTTATTAGTTGCATTAGTAAAGCATTTAAAAACTTTTTTCCAACTTGCAAAGCCTGTCTTCCTTATCCTCCTTATCACTTTTTCCTATCTAAGGAGAGGGTGGAGGGGGGATTAACAGAGAGCATCTGCCGCGGTTTATTGTTGCCTTGCAATTAAACCTTGACAGATTAATTGGTGGCCCCTACAGGGAAACAAGAAACCGTACTGGGAAAGATAAGAGAAACCATGACAATCAGTGAACTGATTTCCGGGAGTGTCACATGCCTGTTCTCAAATCACAGTGAGCATTCCTGCTACAACTCATGTTATGAAAAGAAAACAGAACACAAAGCCAAACTAAATGCAATTTTTAAACAAATGTAAACAATTTTTAAACTTTTTTAAAAGAACGTGGAGTATTAAAAGTTAAACTTTTATGACTAATCGAGGCCGTGGAGTTGACTGGGGTACATTTACATCTGTGTTATAGAAATAAATTGGAGCCCAACTGGCTATGTCCCCATATATGCAGACAAAATTAGAAAATCAGAGGCATATTCTGATATGTAGCAATTAGTTAAGTAACACAAGAGTTGTCTTCTTGGTCTGTAATTACTTTGCTCTCTTGCTGATAATTCCAGAATTTAAAAGGGAGAGGATGGTAATATGAGACCATCTATGAGACATGTTTGTTTTTCATATTCATTTTCTATGTATGTTATCAACACGGTATATAAAACACAAAAGACAGGTTTGTCTGCTTGGAAACTCTACCTTTGAATAATCTTTCTTTGTGCAAACAAAAAAGCCACAGGACATGCACAGAACAGAACATAGATTACCTGGGAATCCATGACAGAGTCACTAAGGACTGAAAGCTGAGTGGGACAATCACATTTTTGTACAATGGGTCCTTGAGAGGATTCTGGGTCACAGCTAGGAGCCATTGTTACATTAGGGAAACCTAGAGGAATCAGACAAAACAGGGAAGAACAGATGACTCGGTCTGTAGTATGTTGCGAGAACTTTGTACCAAAAATCGAGTCCCTGTACTTTGCACAAAAAGGGTCACAGGAACGAACATTGCTTTAAACAACTGCTGAAGGCCAATCATAGTTACCTCAATACATTCAGCCATGTACCAGGCTTTTGTCCTTCTCAACTGTATAAATACACTCATGCAGAAGCAGCATGTAGGATGAAACAGTCATTATATACAAAACAGAACAGCAGCTTACAGAGAAAAGAACCTAAGCTTAAGATTTCATATGCAGACAGCCAGTCCTGCCCTCTAGCAGCGTAAGGACCCACAAATCAGGATAGGAAAAGAAGAAGCCCTGTTCACGAATTGCTGATAAATTTTCAACAATATCCAAGAGCAAGAAGTCAACCCTTGTAGCAATGAGAATCAAAACCTCTGAAGTGACTCGAACTGGTGCTCTGTATAGGCCAGGAGCTTGGCTGTGGAAATGGTGAGTGTCAGATGTTTCACAGTAAGAGATAGGAAATTCCAAAATGGACTGATACAGGAGAAAAACTGGCCAAGACTCACACTCCCCTGCCATGGGAGGCGTTATCCTCATCTGTGTTTCATTCAACATGAACGGGGTCAATTGTACTATGTTAGACAATGAGATGAAAACCGTTTAAAAGAGTACTTTGCAAAGCAAGACTATGAAAAGCAAGGAGATTATCTGAAATGTACTAGCACATATAAATGGGATGGTCTACCTGTTCGCGTGCGAGGAACATTCCCAAACAAGTTTCTTGCCACAGTCATAACCTGATCAGATCGTTCCAATACATCTTGCAAATGGTATTGATCAGACAGAATCTGAAAGTATAGCGTATAAGGAAATATTTCATACCGAGCAGACCAATTTTTCCTTTGGTTTTTTGGTGTTGTTTTTCAAAACAGTTAGCAAGAGAACAGCCAATGTTTGCAAAGTTGGTACTGTGCAATTAGATCCTAATTAAGATAGATCAGAAAACCATACTTCATCCTGAGTGATCAGAATTCACCTTGTTTTTCTGAAAAATTAAACAGTTACTGCTACTAGAGCCCGCATCAGCACTGACTCTCTCTTTGGAGTCAATCCTCTCACTTCCTTCTCCTTCTCCCAGCCTGACACAAACAAGAAGCTGGGTGTTTATGATACACTCATCAAAACGAAGACATATATCTGGCAATTAAAAAAAAAAAAACAGTATGCATCCTCAAATAATTTGATCTCAATGTTGTTGAGTCAAAGAACACTTATCTATATCTGATAGACACCCAAAAACTGCACTACTTGATTAGATCCAGACCAATTTAGGCAGACTTGTTTCATTCAGCTTGACTATTGAAAATCCTACCTAAAAATTAAGCCACGTCCTGTCATAAAAGTTTCAACAGATATATACACAGCTGACTACATCTGACATCAGAAGGAATCTCCACACATTTCTCACAAGGCACACCTTCTGTATCCAAGGTCTTTCTCCCCCAGTATTTGAAGTCCATCCCTGGCACCATGACAGCTGCCTCCTAAGGAGAGAGGTCATGGGGTGCAAAGCAAGAGGCTTTCAGCTACTGTGAGCTGAATGGAGCTGACTGGGGACGTGGCTCCGTGGGCAGAATGCATCTCAAAACTCCTCTCTGACTTGTGGCTCCATTCACAAAGCTGGAAATGGCAAACTAGTAAAATTATATCCCACAATCTGGGAAGAAGGTAGTTAAACACCTGCGAGGAGACCAGATACGTAACTGATCTCCATTTAATCATGGTTAATCAAATTTAGCCAGAAGCACTGCAAGTACTTTAGAAGATCCCACAGAAAAGACAGGTTCGTGTGTGCTTTCCTACTCAAAATTTGAACGATTTTTGCTCCCCCAGGAATCATGAGAGTGATTGGTCTCCAGCAGTTTCAGAGCACTATATGCTGTTATCTCCACAGCATTTCTTTCAGTGTCCATTGAAAATTTTGCTGGTTTATATTCAGGTTCATTGAAAATTCTATAGAGTGGCATTTCACCTGTTTCCCCTTGTCCCCTATTTTACTGTCCTTTGTTATACCAAGAAGTTTCCCCATATACCTAGTTTCCATGTCTTTCTAGTCTTTTGAGCCTGAATTGCACTGCATTATATTATGCTTCTCCTCATAACCAATTTAGCAAATCAGTGAATATTTATCTTTCATCTCACATATCTGCTTTTCCAAATCACTATTCAGTTTTCACACTTGATACTAACAAAATCTAGCCATCTGATGCCAAAACAATGCAGGTTTTTAGACAAAATCATGCCAGATCTGCAGAAGGGAAAGAAAAAAAGAGTTTACCTGTCCCAAAACATGATTCCTTTCCCTAACACAATTAAAACTGAAGTGATATGTTTAATCAGACAAAAATTATTCTGATTAATTTGTTTTTATCCTCCCTACTAGATCTTTTTCAGTATTAGCAGCTTCCTAAGATTCACTCTCCTGCTGAACATGTTACGAACATTTTTAGAGCATTGCTCCCAAAGTAGATTAGCTCACATTTGCTTGTAATCAGCAGAAAACAAAGTGCTATCAGCTTCTAACCACTCTCGGCCCACTTACATGCTCTCAACAAATTCACTGGTTGCTGTACCTCATTCCAGTTTAGTATTACCTATGGATTATTAAAATTCATCTTCCCTCCTGTTTCAGATTGTTACTACAGATAATTAAACAGACTAATACTAAACCCTCCCCACTATGATAACCCACTCACCACCTACCCTTCAGGACAACACATTACTTTAAAAATAAGTTGTTATAGGACCAGTGTGGTACCTGCACATTCACAATCCACAGTTACAGAGATAAACACATTATTTTTTCATTCAGATATTTAGGCAGACCAGTCCCCAAAAGATTAAATTTTTGCTCATCCATTTTATAACTTTCGCTCTCTTTTTTTTTTTTTTCCCAACCTACACTACAAGAAGAAAAACACTGGAAGCGGCATCTTCCTAGTTTTTGTGCCTGAGTCTTCTGCAGTTGAGTAGGATTCAAGGGTCTTAGGAAGCTACACTCTCACAGCAGTAAATAAGGAAAAAAGATTACCAAGATAACAGAGCCTCTTAGCAAATACAGACTGTCTTAGCCTATGTCCAGACCTGAGCTTATTGAATTATTGTGCAGGTACAATCAAGAGGCTTGCATAAGCACGATAGGGCAGGACTATTGCGCAAGTTGGTATACTGCTTATATAGAACTTGCTTAGCATAAGTAACTAAATTTGCTGTAGACTTAGGCCACAAACTCTGAACTTTCAGCTAGACATGTTGAACTTTCTACCTAGTTAAGCAAAGGAGGGCCCTCAGAGTCAGTTCAAGCCACAAGATAAAGAAGCTACAATTGTCAGCAGAAGCTGCATCCCTAGAGATAAGCAAAGGAACAGCATGTCTAGAGATGAGAAACAGTGAGAACTTACTGATGTTTTGGCTGTTGCTGTTTTCAACTTTTCAACTGCAGGTGCAAATAGCAGCTGACAGGGAGAACCGACAGACCAGCACCTAGACTGACATCCAGTCTGGTCAATGAGAGACAACCAAACACCCGCAGAGACAAGAAACAGTCTGCCTGACAAAAATGAAGGGACCTAATGAACAACAGGGAGACTCCAAACTTAATATTACAATTGGCCCAAACTGGCGCATAAGGGATGGGGAACTTAGATTGTAAAGGTAGAATTGCCCAGGGATTTCTTTGTCCAGGATCCCTCTGGAGGCACCCAGCACAAGATGCTCTCTACCACCGTACCTTTAAAATAAATTACTTAGTGGAATTTATGGAATTCATGCCTGAGACTGTTTTGGAAAAGCCAGGGTGAAGAAACTTCCATAACAGCATGATACCCTTAACACAAAAATTCTACTGTGACTGCAGAGAAACAGGTGTCAAATAGGAAACTAGAAGGCGATCTTCAATTCTAAGTACTTTAATTTCTGTCTATGCTTGAATGTTCTCAGAGATCTGAAAAAGACTTCCGAAAATTCACAAAAGGCAAAAAAGAGAAGAGGCCTGCGATGGTTAATCCACTGCACATTTACAGGACTACTAAATCATGCTTATTTTAACTGCAAGGTGAACACTGTTCATTATCATTCTTTACCAACAATTCTCAGTTTGTCCAAGTGCTGATGAGGCCTGAAAGCTCATGGCTATGATTTGAGATTAGTTTTCACAGCAAGGAGTCACCTGCCATGTGAAACAGAAGGATGTCTACCACCAAAATCCCTTTTCAGACAGTGACAGCTACTGTCTCTGTTAACTTAGCTTAGGTTTGCTGCTACAGTTCAATATTCAAAAGCAAATTAAACAATATGGATATTTTCAGTCAGAGTGCTTCTGAATGCCTAGAGAACAAGCATTTCAATTCCCAGATGATAAGCTTGTCTGCTAGCAGCCATAGCTCCTCAACCTTTGTTGTGTCCATTTTCCTTCCAGAAAAGCTCTTCCCTACCAATTTCTTGCCTCATCCTTTCTGCCCCTATGACTCTGCATTTTCTCTGTTTAAATAAGCAATAGCAGATAAGGATGTCCCTCCCAGAAAGATAAATGTTCACACTTCCATCAAATGTTAGGCAGGAGAGGGAAAAGGCAACATAGCAATAAGAACGCAAAGAATACACACTCTTTTCACAACACACAGTTTAACTCCGCAAACAGTTCCTGCTCAGATGCAGAGAGGTCTGCAGAATTACAGAAGGCACAGCCAGGCAACAAAGACCAAATGTGCAACCATATAGATTGGTTAATATGTTATGCAGCCTATTCCAATCATTGCACTCACAGCACATAGAGGAGGGACAGTGTACGCATATACAAAGCCAAATTGTCCAACAAGAGCAAATGTTGACCTATGTGCAAAGGATGTTTTCCACTACTGCTGCAAATCATGTGCAGATTTAGCTCTCACCTCATGCATCAGCCTCAATTTCCTTTTCTCCACCAAATCAGCAGCTAGTTGGTTTTGCTTCTTCCAATTTCTTTTCAGTGCTTTCTCTTGCAGTTCCAGATGTGCCAGTGCTTTGTTTTTTGATTTGTGTATTTCATGGCGACGCAGCTACATAAATGTGAAAAAAAAACATTTCAAAATCAAGGGACAATCTAAAGCAAAATTTGCAGAGTAACACTAACAAGCTCTTCTCAATTTTTTTCATTAATGCACCAAATACTATTTATGTTAACTTCATAGTAGTATAAATGACAGCCTCACAAACATCCAGAACTGTAAAATGGCATAAGTATCAGCCAAATTAAAGCGGCTCAAAAGGTGAATGGGGGAAGTCTCGTAGTTTCCATCTCCCCTACACCACTGACTCAGTAATAGTTTTCTCAACTGTAAAAGGAGGAAAAAACCAACACTACCACCTATAATATGCATACAAAGACATAATGCATTTTCCTCATTTAACACTAATGACAATCATCAGAGATATTTTCTCTCTTCTTTTAACAATGAAATGTATATATATTCAGTTTAAATAGAAATCAAATGTGTGAGGTGCTTGCTAAAGTGTCTGGAAGCTATCAAGCCAACCACTTATAGAATCAAGTCGCTTTCTGCTATTGTGCCCATCTGTCCCGATGAAACTGTCAAAACATACACGCAACAACAGCTCATGTTGCCTATTTCATCCTGGTAATCGGTGCTACAAAGGAAAGTGAAACAGAAGTCACATACTTTGTAATGAACAGGTCATTCAGTATAAAGAAATCATGTTAAATTGTTCAAATGAAAATTGAGTATCCTCAGAATTGGAAAGATTCCTAAAATAAAGCAAGTCTTTCAGTCCTTCCAGCAGAGATGAGAGTTAACTTCAACTACTCCAGTGAGCTTTCACGTATTTATGTTTATATGCTTTTATGATAGTATACACTTTACTGAAAAAAAGCTATTGCTACTGCTTCCCAATGGAAACAGAAGACTGAAAAACACCAACTGGAAGAGCTGTGCATGCATGATATAAACAAAGAGCTAACACTAAAGAGCAAATATTTTCAGACGCTTAAAAAGGGAGAGTAAACATTGGCAGAAAATATCCCCATAGGTACAGTAAACACTTATGCCAGGTAATCAATTAAATCTCCTTGCTACAGAGAACGAGCAGTGATTGCTATTACACTTACAATATCCTCAGGAGTTGCACGGTGGACTGTCAAATCATGGACAGTGCTCTGCAAACAGGAACCAGAAAACAATTCAAAAGCCAGAACTGAGGGTGAACCGAATTTTTTTCAAGTTTCATTTTAAAACCCCCTCTAAACTACAACATAATTAGCATACAATTATATGCATTTTAATGGCATTGTAAAGCATTCCACCCTCAGTGAGTTGGGCAATCCACAAAAATACCCTTATCAAGACTGTACAAGCTCTTCGGCCTAAAGCGCAGGCTGCCAGCAGGGAGGCCTGCCCTCAGGCAGGGTTATATACATCTAACACCTATAGATATCTGACCTAACCTCAAGCAAGGTTATATATACAGCTGGGAGGCCTAACCAAGGAAGTGAGAGGCGTCATGTCCACCCACACGCAACTGCCCCCTCCCCACACAAATGGGGTCTCTCCAAACGTGAGCCCCACAGAGAGAGCGGTGACCTCTCGAGGCTCCCCCCGGCCGGCACGTCCGTGGGCACGGGGCTCCCCGGCCCTTCCCCAGCCGGTAACAGGCCACAGTGTCACCCAGCCCGAGCAGCCCCGCCGCCGGTCCCGCCTGGCCGCCCGCAAGCCTGAGGAGGAGGAGCGGGAAGAGCCGCCGAGGCCGGAGCAGGCCCGGGGCCCGGCTCGGCACCCGGGAGGGGGAAGCACTCACGTCCCAGTCCCGCTTCACCGCCGACGGCTTCCTGGGGCCTTTCCTGCCGGCGCCGCGGGGCCGGGCCCCGCGCAGCAGCGACATCGCCGGGCCCGCCGCGGGGAGAGGGCGGGAAGGGAACGGCGGCCGAGGCTCGAGCGGGCCCCGCGCGCCTCCGCCCGCCGTTGCCATGGGGACGGAGCTGCCTCCCCCCCCGCCTCCCGTTTCTTTCTCCCCGCCCTCAGGGGAGGAGCGCGGCAACGGCTCTGCCCGCCCCGCGCGCCCCCAACCGCCACCGCCCGCCGCGCAGAATTCGCGCTCCGCCCGCCCGAAACGTCGTCCCTGTTTAACGCCCCCTCCGCCCCCCGGCCATCTTCGTTCACTCGCACCTCGCAGCGTGTTCCCGCCGCCCGCCCCTCACACGCGGGTGAGTGTCGCCGGTGCCTGCGGCTCCCTCTCGCGTTTTCTGTGGGGAAGCAGCTTCTGGCCCTGCCCGCCCCCGGGCGACACCTCAGGGGTGCAGAAGAGCCCCTAACCCCACGAAGTTGGGCAGTGCCTTGGCAGATACGGCTGTGTGCGAAGGGGGCTCTCTATCCTCCACATGAGCCGGTCCTATCCATGTCACTCTTCCATGCCTTCCACCTCTCACCTTAGTTTTCCCACACACTTGTTTCATTAATACCCCTCCTCACTGCAAATAGCTTCCCAAGCCATCTCTCAATGTCCCTCTGAAGAAGCCTTGGAAATTTCCCCATGTGATAATGTATTTCAGACCCTGCTATGGGTCATTAAGAGCAGAATGTCACACAAACTATTAAATAAGGTGACACCAAATCATAGGGTGGCCCTTGACTGTGTTTTAACAAACATCTCATTAGCAGGGCCAATGAAGAAGGTGCACCTCCCTACCCACAAAGAATTTCCAGCTTGCACAAAGCAACTGGTTGTTCTTCAACAAGTCATTTAGCTTACACACGAGTGCAATATATTTCCTCTAGATTTGTCCCACAAATATGCCACAGATCCTCCACTTCCCCATCACATATGTGGCAACAAGATGTCAATTACTCTGAAGGGTTGGAGGTAACGTTATGCTCACAGTGTGAGCTTAATATTTTGTCTGTTGGAGGCAGAAAGTGAAGACGTAGGGTTTATCAGCCTTTCATTCAAAACTGCTTCCTTTCTTAAAGAGAAAAATCTGCTTTCACCAAGATTTCCTGGTGCTTAAGGTCCTCATCAATCTAATTCTGGCTTTACCAACATCATTATAAAAAGATTTGTGGAAGATGCAGGTGGTAATGGTTAATGTGCTGAGGGAAGGAATCGCATTGCATGTGATATGAAAATGAGATGGAAATTATGAAGGAAGAAAGAAAGTGACAGAAATACTATGAGCATTTTCCTCCACTGAATTGCTGCAAATGCAAGTGAGTTCTTTTTATACTGGAGGCTGCACCATATGTAACCTGAAACTGAACATCAGAGTTCAGCCTGTGGTAAAGGCAATCCTTGATCCTAGGCACGTCTGCAAGTCAATGCACTGGATTCATTACTCTCTGTTTATTTGAAAATTTGGAACCCAAAAGGTTAAATTAAGGGTGCATCTGGAATTCTGTCCTAATGTAGCTTTAAGTTATCTTGAAGAACAAGATCTATTGAAGAAGAAAGTGGTACAGGCACAATTAGATGAAAGTATCATTCACTTTGAAAGCTCTTAAACCTCTCTGCTATTATTAATTACAATCAAATATAAATGTTAAATACCTAATATGAGTAAATATAATACAAGCCAGAGACACTTCTCATTTCACCAGCCTATTCTCAAACATTTCAGCCACCTATAAGAAAATGGGGAGCAGATTCTATCAGGCATCTTAAAAGCCTGTGCACATTTCAGTTCTTGTCATTCTTCACACTGCATTTACTGCAGAGTCAGAAGACGTTGCGTTATCTCTGCAGAAGCCAACTGAGCATCTACAGTGTCTGTTTACTTGCAATGGAGCTTACATAAGATGGAGACTAGATATTCAAATAGCAGTGATTTAAAACTGTTAGGTTTCCAACCAGTTTGGTTTGTTACACATTGATACTCTTTCCTCTTTCAGGCTAGTACGATTTGGGGAATTCTTTTATAATTAAGATATTTCCTCTATCCTGGATGTTTTTGCAGCACTAGTTACGAGGATAAATGTCATTTCTTTACTATGTTTTTTTCCCCAAGAACAAGGAGTCTTTCTACTTTTGTGCGATAGCAAAAAAACCCCACCAAAACCCAAACCCACACTCTGGTTCACCACAGTCCCTCCTTCCCCTGAGACACTCACAACCCTGGGCTTTGCTTATACTGGAAAAAGGGGCCATGTTATGAAACGTGCTCTGCGCACAGACAGAGGAAAGGGTCCTGAGAGCACCATCCCACTTCCTGGAGGTCTGGCACCCTGGGCTCACTGCCAACCTAGCCGTAGCACAGCTGGGGGCAGCCACCCCTTCCCCCTGGTGACCCTGGAGGCAGGGCTGACCTCCCCCTTCCCATGGGAGCTGCATTTCAGATGAGGCTCTGGTCCTTGGCCCTGCCTGAGCTACAGCTACAGCTGTGTGACAGCCATGCCTGTATCATAGAATCATAGAATCATTTTGGTTGGAAAAGACCCTCAAGATCACTGAGTCCAACCGTTAACCTAACACTGTCACTAAACCATGATCCTAAGAACCTCATCTACATGTCTTTTAAACACCTCCAGGGGTGGTGACTCCACCACTTTCCTAGGCAGCCTGTTCCAATGCCTGACAACTCTTTCTGTGAAAATTTTTTCTTAATATCCAACCTAAACCTCTTCTGGCACAACTTGAGGTCATTTCCTCTCACCCTGTCGCTTGCTACTTGGGAGAAGAGACCAACACCCTCCATACTACAACCTCCTTTCAGGTAGCTGTACAGGGTGATAAGGTCTCCCCTCAGTCTCCTTTTCTCCAGGCTGAACAGCCCCAGTTCCCTCAGCCGCTCCTCATCAGACTTGTGCTCCAGACCCTTCACCAGCTTCATTGCCCTTCTCTGAATCTCTCCAGAACCTCAATGTCTTTCTTGTAGTGAGGGGCCCAAAACTGAACACAGGATTCAAGGTGCAGCCTCACCAGTGCCAAGTACTGGAGGACAATCCCATTGACCTGGACCTGCTGGCCAACTTCCTGGCCAGACCTCAGACCTGCCTCACTGCTATGGACTTGCCTGCTGATCACAGGGCTGCGTCCATCCCCAGTTGCTATCACTGGATCTGACTTGCTAACTTACGTTCCTGGCTTGATCTCGGGCCTATCCCATTGCCATGGACTTAACATCTGGACTCTCTGTTGGCCCCATCTGCTGTCTCCAGACCTGCCTTGCTCGCCTTGCTCCCCTTGCTCAGATCCCATGGGCTGGGGCCCTGGCAGTGAGGTCCCTACTCTGCTGGCCATGTTACAGCACTTGGTTCCCTGTCCTTTAGGAAGCAGCTGGCCCTCACTGTCCCCAGAGGCCAAAGTACTGTGGCATACAGGAACACCAGACCAGTTCCGCTACTCCAGACCCATAGTTTGTCTGGATCAGCATCTCGTCTCTTACAGTGACTAGTTCTTTCCTCCAAAATACGTGCTGCCGTTCAAGAGCAAGATCCAGGTAGAAGTGAAAAGGGAAACCAGGCTACCCATCTTTATCAAAGAGGCTGAGTGAAGAGTTATAAATCAGCCAACCTCCATTTGTTATCTGGAAAGATAATGAAACAAGCTGTTTGGCAATCAGTGTGCAAGCAACTAAATAACAATAAGAGAAGCAGTAGTGAGAATGAGAAGCAGTAGTGTGCATTTGTCCAGAACAAATCATGTCAAAGTAACCTAATTTATTTCTTTGCCAAGATAACTCACTTAGTAGGTGCTGAAAGGAACATATGAAACGTATTTTGACTTCAGTAGGGCTTTTGACATTGCCTTGAACACCACTTTCATAAAGACAAATAGGTCTCAGATTATATTAACATGAGAGGGGTGCATGACTGAAAAGCAATTTCCAAACTGTAGCAGCAGATATTTTCCTGTTCATAGGAAGGTATATCAAATTAAGAGATCTGATCTGTCTGCTAGGATCGATTATGTTAATTAGTGACTTGAATGGTGGAATTGACCTTTGACTTCAAACCTCAGCAAAAACCACTGAGTTGGGCAGTACCACACTTTGGAGGCAAGGATTTGAACGAAGGTTTAACATTGCTAAATCACAGAAATAATAAGATGAAATTCAACAAAGACAAGAACAAGGTGTTACATTTGAAAAGAAATTTGAATTCTCAAATTCAAAACAAAGAAAAAATGTAGTCTTTTGTAAGGTACCAAAACATACATCCACTCAGGGCAAGTACTTTAAGAACTGCATAATTCTGCATTGGAAAGTGTGGACTATATGAAGACCCACTTCTTTGTTAGGAAGGCAACATGACCGGGGAGGAGCAATGCACTGACACCACACTAATCCCCTGAAAATGACACAAAAATTATTGGTAGCTGCCAGAGCTACCTTGGTTTGCAGAATACTGGCCTTGTGCCATCTGTCACACTGTTCTGAGCAACCCATCCCTGATGTGCTTTTGCTTTGCCATACTTACTCCTGTTGCCTGAAGCCTCTCCTCTCTGGGGGAAGATGTGCTCTCCACTCTCCTCCCTCCAGCCTATGCTCAGGGGCTCAGGAGTGACCTGTGGGTCTGCAGCGAGCAGTGGGTGGGAAGGGAGCTGTAGGGTTCAGGAGCCCTGGGCTCTACAGAGGGGAAGCCACAAGTCTTCCAGTGCCACCACTGTCCCCCAGGACAGGTCACACTGTGTACCAGTAAGGAGCAAGACAGAGTCACAAGAGCTCAGAGATGACATTGCACAGGTGTCCTGGTCTGCACAGCGTGATATTCTAAGCTGAAAGGCACACTCTTTGTGTTGGAGTGTCCCTCTTCCAGCAGATCTCAAGTGGGGAGGTTTTGCCCTTAATGCCACCTCTTGGGACTCTGACAAAAGGCAGGGTGACTTGAACGGCAGCCTGCCTCGAGGCGAACGTGGAAATCACTCACAATTGTCTTTATTTTTCTCTTGGCAGAGATCACACAAAGGCCTGAAGATCAAAATGATGGCATAACGCATGCTGACTCGTTTTGCTGAGCTTTGCAACTTTTCCTCCAAAGACAATGAATGACCCCCAGGAAATCTCTCAATTTTGAAAACAAAACCCACAATTTGGAAAGCTTCTGTGGACAAAGGCGCCACAGTTGGAGACAGCAGGCTGGCTTTGTGAAACTGCAGCTCCTACAGGTTCATCCTCAGCCTCAAAAACCTTTCAGGTTGCTTTCTAGTAATGCTCTATCTTCTCTGACTTAAAAGTGCATCCCTCCACCATGGCATTTGACACATTTCCCAGAAGTGTTTTCAACAGGAGAACACAGGAGGGGTAAGCTGTGAGAGAGACACCTGGCCCTTTCACAGCCCAACAGTATTGCTCTCACCTTGCTGAAAAGGTTGAGAGTGTCAGTAGAAGTTCCATGAACAACTCAAAGAACATAAGACGCACCAAGCCATGCTTGGATTAATGAAATGACATTTTGCTGCAGCCCTTCACACCTTTGGACTGAACTAAAAGACAAGGGCAGTTATCCCAATGTTATGAGCAGCCAAAAAAAAAGGTTTGGGATGGCCTTATGCAAGATGCATTGCAGGTGCAAGCTGCCGCTCCAGCAAGTGAGCAGAGCATGGGGTGAGGACGCCCCTGACTCGGTGCGCCGGGGGTGTTGAAGCCCTGCAGATGCCTGACATGCCTGACGATGTCGGGGAGCCCCTAAGCCCGCAGCACAGCTCCCCAAGGGGAAAAGCTCCCTGACAACCGTCTGCCAAGGCCGGCTCAGAATTTGGGGCCGGGCCCAGGGAGAAGACCCTCCTCCCCGGGGCCGGCCGGCTCGCCGGCCTCCCTTCCCCTCCCCTCCCCTCCCCGCTGGCCGGCGGAGGGTCCTTCTCGGGGTAAAGTTGCTCGGCGCCCCCTGATCGAGGGGTGGGGTGTCCGAGGCTGCCTCCCCGCCTCCCCTAGCGCCTGTGCGTGTCGCCGAGCTATTTATTTAAATTGCAAATAAAGCGCTTCGGCGCCCGCCCTGCTGGGGAGAGACGGTCCGGGTACCGCACCGGGCGGCCGGAGGGTGTGAGTGACGCTGCCCCGCGGGACCAGCAGCGGCAGGGACGAGCCCATGGCCCGGGGGCCGGCCCCAGCCCCCGGGGCTTTGCTCTGCGCCCTGCTCTGGGCGGCAGCGGCGGCGAGCGGCCCCGGGGGCAGCCCCGCACCCGCCGCCTTCGGCCGCGTCTACCGGGGCGCCGTGAACATCAGCGCGGAGCGGGTCTACGCCTTCGCCTACAGCAGCGAGCCCGGGCAGGTAGGAGCGTCCTCCTGAGCACCGGCTTCCCTGCGGCGGGGAAATGCACCGTGCCGCCCTCACCCTGCCTCCGCCGGGGCGGCGGGGGCGCCGCTGCGGCTCCGGCGCTGCGCGGGAGCGGGCCGGGCTCTCCCTCCGCGCCCGCGGTCCTGCCCGCATCCTCCCGCCGCTGCGGGGGCTGGGGGCCGCGGTGCACCTGCGGGCTCCTCTCGCCCTCCCGCGGGCTTTCCCGGCACGGCCAGGGCACCCCGGGGCTGTGGAGAGAGAGGGTGGCGGCGTCCCAGGGGGCGCAAGGTGAGCAGGCAGTATGGTGCACCCTCCCGGACGGGGGATTGGTATCCAGTGCTTCTAGCAGTAAAACGGGTTTAAAGTCTAGAATGGAATTTTGAGGATAATAGTACTACCTAAGAAGAAAAAAAAAAAAAAAGGAGAGTGGTGTGGTTTGCACTTAATAAGCCTTTTAAAAATACCATTTTCCACTCGAGTGCTTCAGTAGGATCAGGGTGCTCTCCCCTGGGAGCCCGGAAGGTGAGACAGGGCTGCACAGGTGAGGTGTTGTGAGGAGGCTGTGGGGCAGCA
This sequence comes from Caloenas nicobarica, assembly GCF_036013445.1. Lineage (NCBI taxonomy): Eukaryota > Metazoa > Chordata > Aves > Columbiformes > Columbidae > Caloenas > Caloenas nicobarica. Next base: position 89,473,901 of record NC_088245.1, on the reverse strand, counting down.
CTGCTAAAGCCGTGGTTTTTTGGTAGGGGAAGGAAATCTGTCATTTATGTGTGCCTAGCTATTGCAGGTTTTCCCCCTTCCCCCTTTTTAACGTGTTTATCTCAAATAGCTAAGTGGTACCTTGGAAACTCTGCCTCCGTTGTTTGGATTGGGCCTTAATTGCTGGGTGAGATGTTCTGATGTACCAAAAGATGGTGAACTGGACAAATGAATCTTCCCTCCTGTCTTCAGTTGTAGAGGAAGAGAAAAAATGGAAAACATCACTTTTTCCACACCGTATTTCTAGAGCTTCAATATGAAGGGAGTTGGCAAAGATAAAAGGTGGGGAAAAACAGGGGAGGTGGCGTTAATCATTCCTTGCTCTGCTTTACTCTGGAACTCTGAAAGATCCAGACCTTTCAAGACTCGTGTTTCTTCTATTCTGTGTGTTACTGTGTAATAAAATGCACCAGGTATTCATGGGGCAGGAGTTGTGTGTTGGGGCTGTGATGCAACGGAGCGCAGCATTACTTAACTGTTGGGTGTCACCATTGAACCCAGGAGGTCAAAAGTGCGCTTTGGGCGTAAGCCTCCTTGTAGAAACTGGTGGTGGTAGTGTAAGTTAGGCTGCTTCAGGTATTGGGTATTATGATGAGGGCCTGTTGGCAGACCAGATCTTGTCTGGGGCTTGTTAGCAGAGACAGCATGCATACTGATTTCAGTTAAAATGAATCTAGTTCCTTCAATTTAATGTGCTCTTTGAAGCCATGTATTTTGCTGGACACCTTCCACAAAAAGGTTTTCTCTCCTGGAGAACTAAGGTGATGGTGGAGTGGGAGGAGGCAGGGAAGGGAGTACACAGCTGTTCAGTGGTGTTTGTGGGTATCTGTGTGCGTCTTCTGCTCAATGGCTACTTTCAGACACTAGGCCATTCCCATGGCCATAAAAAGCCAGCCAGTCCAGATCACTGCTGCATTTAAGCAGAAACTTTAGCGGACTAATCTGCATGTTTCTCTGTGCTGAAACGTGAAATCTCTGCATAGATACTGAGATTGTCAAGAACATATCTAAAAAGAGAAACTTGAGGTTTGAGGCTTAATATTTTTTTAATGCAGAACTCTCCAAGCACTGCCATGAACATGCTTAAAGAGGCCATGCAACCAGCTTGTGCTATGAAAACTGATTTAGAAGAGAAAAAACCCACCTAAATAAACTGTTCTAGGAGGCTTTCTGATGAGGGGCGCCCCAAACAGGCCCTAAGGATAAAGAAGGTTCCAGGGAGACCTTATTGTGGCCTTTCAATATATAAAGGAGACTTGTAAGAAAGATGGAGAGATGCTTTTTACCAAGGCCTGGAGTGACAGGACAAGGGGCAACAGTTTTAAACAGAAAGAGGGTAGATTTGGGTTGGACATAAGAATTCTTTTTGCGATGAGGGTGGTGAGACACGGGAACAGGCTGCCCAGAGTAGTTGTGGATGTCCCATCCTTGGAAGTGTTCAAACTCAGGTTGGATGGGGCTTTGAGCAACCTGATCTAGTGGAAGATGTCCCTGCTTATGGCAAGAAGGTTGGACTAGATTATCTTTTAAGGTCCCTTCTGACCCAGACCATTCTATGATTCCTCACTGAGAAGCCCTACAGATGGTATTCCTGAGGGGAACCAGCAGAAGCCTTCAAGGAGGTGTCTGGTATAATCAAGGCAACTGGCTGCAGGTGTGTGCAGCCCTTCCCCAGCTGTGGCTCTGAACTGATGAGAGGCAAAAATGACTGGGTCTCCTCTGGGCAGCCCGGTCAGAGCTAGAGGCCGATTTGTCCTGGTGGTCCTGCGTCTCTCTGATGATGAGGATTACTTGAAGTTTAGAAGCCTGGTGGTGGAAATCTTGACTTTGATCTGGGACCATGCTCTTGTGGGCAGGTTTTTCTTGTGCAAGGGTCACGAACATACTTAGGGGCATGCTGTCTTCTGGGTAGTTATGGGACCTTCTGAAGGAGCACAAGTCCTGCAAAAACTCGGTGTGCTAGTCCTTGGCTTTTAGTGCAGTCTTTAGCCTCGAACTCTTAGTGAATGGAGTGTCAGCCAGTGTTTGCCAGTTGCCTGCCACTGGCAGGCTCTCTGCTCTTCCTGGTCCTTTCAGTCTCCTCCTGTCTCTGTGCTGATGGCAGGTCAGCCAGAAGCCTCTGATACCTTGAGGCAGATACCACACGGATCATTAACCTTAGTTATAGGAAATTTAATTTAATAAAAAGAAAATTTTCCATGTGGAAGGGCTGCAGTGGGTGAATGTAATTGCTTTCCCTCTGAAGCAAAGCCAAGTCAGGAGTAGTCTGGCTCTGAAACAGTGTTTTGTTTTCCTGATGCTGTGGGTTCTGCTGTTTTCCCTTCTCTGCTGCTCTCTCACATGAGGGCAGACCTACAAAACAAGGGACAACTTGGAGCCAAGGACAAGGCACAAGGATTGGCTTGTGACCTGTTAGTCCCCTGTAAATGCTCTGGTTGCTCACATCTGTGGCTGCCAGGGCACATCTGAAAATGCAGTTGAATGGAGCGGTGTTTGAATGATGGATGAGAGAAGGGAGGGAATAAGACTGCTACTCCTGTCTGGTTCTTTAGAGACATCGTCTTCTGAGAAGACTTGTGTTTATCTCAAAGGATGTTCTTCATCCGCATAGTCTTCCTTAACTCCCTGGGAAACAGGTGTATATATGTGTGAGGGAAGGAGAAAAGCAAGTCCTGTGAGATTGCCGATGAGCAGATGTATACAAGGTGAACAAAGTCCAACTTGTGGCTCTGGAGCAGGGCTACTTTGAGACTGGCAAGTCACTTCCCTTTCATGCAGCTCCTGGGTGTGTAAAATGAAAATAAGGGTACTTAAATGCTGACCAAGTCATCTAGCTGAAACTCTTATGCCCATGTACGTTGCCAGGTCTCTTCTCTGTGTGTGTGAGCAAAACTCTCCTGTGTGCTGTGTAGAAATACTTCACCTTGTTCCTTGAAGGAGGAGAGCTGTCAGGCTTTTTTGCACTTGGCAACTAGGATTCAGGCCTTAATGTCTGAGGTGGAGCTGTTAAACTAAAGCACAGCTACCTCTTCTGCAAGGGGCTTCTGGAGTTGACCTGTGAACAGATGGAAGTGTCAAACTCCTCCTCATGGTGGAAAGTCTTCATTTGTTATGGGGTCATGTTATTGCTTTTCTGGTTCCCTTTTCCTCCTCCTAGCTGCACTTTTAAATTTTCCCCTCTGCACAGCTGTTTGTTTAATGTTTAACTCTGAGTGTAAAAAATACAATAATAAAAGCAGGTGTTGCACCTGTCACCGCACACCCATGGTCTAACAGCAAAGGCAGGTGTGCACTATTAGAAGTCTGGTGAACAATTAGTTGGGCAGACAGGATTATTTTATTTTAGGATCGTTTGAACTGGAGGCATCCAGGATGGGGGAAAAAATGAGCACACTCATGAGCATCTCCAATTCCACGTATTCGACATGTCCTTACTTGGTAGGGAGGATGGAAGGAGAACTGGTTTGCTGGAGCTGCCTGTGCAGTGTCTTCCTACCCAGAAGACTGAATGAGAGTTGCAAAATATTTCTGCTGGATTTACAATTGACTAGAGAAAGTTTTATGTGACAAGTGAGAGAATCTGCTTAATTCCATGATTGCAATAATACAGGGCCTTCCAAAAAGAAACAAAAGTGTGCGTAGGAGTACTGAGGGAATTCAGAGTGAATGACTCTCTTCACCACTGTAAGCTCAGGCAGTTGCTAATGGTTAATTTGCTAAAAAACAAATGCCACTAATACTGTGTTTGTGGATTTTTCCTGTACAAAGTCCTGAGTAGTGCAAGGAAGAAGACTGTTGAGGACAACAAAAGTTCTTCTTCCTAATCACAGCTCAGGTCAGCTGAATGTCAGATTTGGAAGGTAGATGGACTATATTTGGAAAACCAAGTTATCTCTCAGGGGAACAAGTTTTCAACATTCCATTTGTAGGCAAAGCTGCTGCAATCCGGACACAGCTCTTCAGTGTTCATGCAGGGCATCTTCGTTGTGATGAGCCCGAAAGCTGAGCAGTGGGCTGCACCTATTTTAGGAGAAAGAGTGGGTGATATTTTCCACCTCCTCTTCCTCCCTTGCCAGGACTAGCAACAGAGCCCAAACCTCAGTTTCCATATGGCCCAACCTTACTGTAAGCTGTGATTGGCAGTAGATTAAGCTGCGGCTTCTCTGCTGAGCAGTTTTGTCATGTGAGGATGTGTAGCCCTGGAGAGACTGTTTCCTATGTGAAGTCTATCTGAGGGCAGATCAGTAAAAAATTACTCTCAGCAAATGAGTGAGAGGGGCTGTGTACCACCACGGAGGCTTGCTAACATCATTATCCATCCTTCTTTCATGATTGCACATGGGAAAAAGTTGGCTGACCTAAGGGAAGAGGAGAAATGACACTCACAAGAAGAACAGAAATCTTTCAATTAGGTACCTTAAAGCAGAGGTGTCCGACTCATTTTCACCAGGGGCCACATCAGCCTCGCGGTTGCCTTCAAAGGGCCGAATGTAATTAACTAGTCCTACATTTATAGTCCTAAAATTACATTTGGTCCTTTGAAGGCAACCGCGAGGCTGATGTGGCCCCTGGTGAAAATGAGTCGGACACCTCTGCCTTAAACTTTGTGACCCTCTAGTAGAGAAGAAGCGCCTTTTCCAGCCCAAAGAGTGTGATGCATTTGTGCTCCTCTGTCCCTGAGTGAATGGGTCTCCTATAGCCTGGTTGTGGATGGCAGTTGCACTTGCTTTGCTCTAGGCAAGGAGCGAGAACTGGAATTCACCCATACGTTCCTCTGGGATTGTGTGGTGAGTCACTAGCTCAGACCAAAGCCATCTGTTGTAGCTGCAGGGAAACTCCTTGATCTGCTACACAGGGCAACCTGGTTTAATAAGTGGCAGTGATCAAATCTGTGTTTACTGTTCTCTGCTGTTTCACATGCGAATGTAGGTCTCACTGCAGCAGCACCCACGTCTGCTATGAGAGCTCTAGGAGGAAATTTTTCATCTCTTGCCTCTGAGCTGGTTTTGGGCTTCATGTGTAGGACTCTTCAGGCTGGAACTAAACCACCTCCCAAGTATTCCCTTGCTCTCCTGCACATTGTCTTCATATCGTAAGTCTTGGCTCCAGCCCAAGTTTCAGCCCACAGCTACACCATGCATACAGTAAAACTTTAGTCTGCTGTTTGGAGATGGAGCTATAATGAGGAGAACAAGGTAGGTTTTGTATTTCCTTAATGCTGAGTGGAAACCTACCCTTTTAGCCACAAAGACGCAGGTAGAAAAACAAATAAATTGGGGAGACTACAAGTGTTTGAAGGTCTGTCTGTAGAGCTCCTGTTATTGTAGGATCTCCAGGGCCTGAACCCTGTTGCTTTATGGTTGCTGGCTCTAGTCTGTTTACCATAGGACACTGGAAGGGCCTCAGTACACCATTTCTGGAGCCTAATATTAATGCCTTGCGAGGCAGAAATGTAGGCAGAAAAATTGATGCAAGTTACAGTATATGATGTCTGAAGCCTAGCAAGGTTCAACAGAATCCCTTTGGAATAACTTTTGTATATGTAATTTATCTCTTTTAAAGAAAACAACCAACCCCAGGAAGTGAGAGCATAGGCCGTGTAGAGGACACTGAAGAGAGACTGAGAGAGCTGGGTCTGTTCAGCCTGGAGAAGAGAAGGCTGAGAGGGGATCTCAATGTTTATAAATATCTCAAGGGTGGATGTCAAGAGGATGGGACCAGACTCCTTTCAGTGGTGCCCAACGATAGGATGAGGGGCAACGGGCACAGACTGAAGCACAGGAGGTTTCATCTGAATATACGGAGAAACTTCTTTACTTTGAGGGTGACAGAGCCCTGGAACAGGCTGACCAGAGAGGTTGTGGAGCCTCCTTCTCTGGAGACATTCAAGACCCACCCAGACACATTCCTGTGTGATCTGCTCTGGGTGAACCTGCTTTAGCAGGTGGGTTGGACTAGGTGATCTCCAGAGATCCCTTCCAACCCCAAACCATTCTGTGATTCTGTGACACAGCACCTGGAATGCTCTTGCTGCTTCTCAATGGGGTCTCTTGGCCACTCCTCACCCTGCCCGGAGCCACACCCAAAGCTCTTGCTTACAGGAGAAAGCAAAAATAAACCGTGAGAGAAATGACATGGGGATCCACTAAAAACATGCGCTTGGCCATTGTATTCTGCAGCAGAAAATATAATTTTGAAGGCTTTGGCTCTGGCAAAAACTGGATATTCAGTGAAAGGAATGGTGTGGGAGGTGGCTTTGCTTTGAGTTGGAGATGGGATCATGTGCCTGAGATTCCTTCAGACTTTGGCTTTCTGAGATTTTGTTTGTTGTGCGTTTCCCTACCTAAAGTAGCAAAAGAGAGTACATCTTGAGGGAGGCTATCAGTTTGCAGGCTTTAGGAAAGAAGCTTGAGAGGTCTGCTCTGGTTTCTTGCAGGGTGGCCTGCAGACTTCAGATGGTGACTTTGGTGCTGGCAAGCATTTTGTTTTCTTTCTAATGTGTAAGCTAATGCTGTCAAGCCTGATAACTTGTCATTGAACTAAAGAATCTCATTTGAATTTGGATGTTGTTCTAAATCTTAAAATTACTCTCTTCTTGTTGGGTTGTCCTGTTGTTTAAAATCAAAACTGATCAGGTTTAGTTGTTCCCCTGCCACCCTTTTCCCACCTCCCCAAAATGTTTAGATTGAAAAAGAAAAAATGTTCTGAATAACAGTAACTTAATCAAAATGTCTTTCCTCAGTTTGAACTCTTTCCAAGAACAGTGCAGTAATTTATAATACAAACATTTACATTGTAAGTGGAGGCTGAAATGTCCTTAAATAACTTGTGCAGGAGTTGTTGGGTAGGAAGGTATACTTTTCCTATACAGACCTCATCTGCTATTTCAGGGGATGTTCAGGGAATGAAAGTGCAGTCTGTAAAAGCTGTAGTGCAAGGGTGTGCCATCTGCTCGGTTTTAGAATATAATTTAGTATGTTTGCATAAGCAAACATTATTTCCTGCTGTGTATACTTACAGAAACACAGAGTATTTCAGAAACAGCCTTCCTTACGTTCTTTATGCTGATGTTTTCCTTTGGGCGTAGAAATAGCTACCTCAGTGTGGTTTAATACAAATTAACAATGTTTTAAAAAAAAAAAAAGAAAAGAAGAACACATTCAGGATACATAATTCAATCTACATCTGAAGTGTCACTGAGGTGAAGAACTTGGGGGCCAAGAAATAACCAGATATTTGTTGTGTGACAGTAATCCCCAGAGTTATTGCCATGAGCTTGGGGTAAGGCAGCAAATTTTGAAAGGATATAAACCATTTTGTTTCAAGGGTTGCCCTAGCCCAGAGTTCCAGCTGCTGTGGGTTAGGAAGACAGTATTTATTAGAGTGTAGTTTGTTCCTGAACTGGCTGTTTTAAAAAGGATTTATTTGTTTACTTTTAATGTCTTCCTGAAGTCTGAGGGTGGTCAAAAACAGGTACCTATTTCATCCAGTATGGCAACTCCTCATTTTTATTTCTGGCTGTCCTGGAGACTCCCTAGTGACATTGGTTAGAGGACAAAATTTCAAAAAGGAAAAAGATAAATATTAACATGCTTTGTATTTGTCTTACTTCCATTTACGCTACACAGACACTGTTGCAAACAAGTGAACTCATGGGAATGTCCATAGCAGAGTGTAAGTCCGCACAGCATATTTGCACAAAGTTGTACTTTTAAAGGAAAAATATTAATCCTGGAACAATTACGTTAATGTGACTGAGACTGTGCTTGACATACCCAGAGTGTGTCATTTAGTTTATGATGCTTCGGATATTTAATACTCCTGGCAGAAATGTTGGAAGAAAACCGTGGACCAAGGTTATTTGACAGACTCCTTCTGGCAATTAAGACTTATTGACATTAGGGCACAAAGACAGAGAAAGGCTGAAACGGATCGCTCCTCTGAGCTCTTGCTTTTTTTGTTGTCAGACAGGAGTGATGCTCATTTCATAGGAGGGCAGGAAAGAGGTTCTGTAACACCTGTCACTGTTTTAACTGTTTTCCTTCAGGGTCTCGGCTTCTCCCTGTTGTGTTGGCAGTGGGAAGTGCAACTGAGTTTGTCACTGACTGGTATGTGCTTCATTCACTCAATTGCTCTAGCCCATCCAGCTGAGTCTTACTTAACTTGATTTCAGGATTTATATAAAAATGAAGCGCCTCTTCCTTGTGCAGCAGCAGACAGCAGCAATTCAGTGGCTTTTGTAGACGTATCCTGCACTGAGGCCTTCCATTGTAACTAGGAGCCTGCGTGTTTGCTTGCTGGATGTGTTCCTTGCCCACAGGTTTGGCTTGGTGCCTCGTCAGGCCCACGACCAAGTGCTGTTGCAATGTGGATCGATCATCCCCATTGGTCTCACAAGGAGCGGCTTGTGTGTAGGTGCAGCGGAGAACATGGCAAAGCCCTGGTGTGATTCGAAGGTTTTGTTTAGCATGAGATGGTGGAAAGGAATCCATAGTAATGATCTTGAAAACGTTTGCTTGCAGCAGAAACTGTTGTTGCAACCTCCTGCTTGCCTGTAAATTCACATCCCCACAGTCTTAAGTTGATGTGTAATCTCTGTGGGAAATGCAGACCTAATAATCAGTCCAAGGACTCTTTTGTGTCAACAAGAGCCTGGTTTATTTTGCTTAATATTTGCAGCCATGTTGATCCAGTTCAGCTGTGTGAATTTGCGACCAGCTCCTTCTGCCTGTTCCCAACTCAAGGATGGAATTCAGATATGTTGGTGTTTTGTGGGGTTTTTTTGTTTGTTTATTTGGTGTTTCGGTTTTTTTTTGGGGGGGTGGTGGTGGGTTTTTTTAGTTTTTTTTCTCCCCCTATCTCCAGGGTGATGATAGAACTGAAGTACAAATATTTGTCTTTCCTGGTCAAACGTGTTGTAATATAGTGCTGAGAGCTCTCTTTTTATTCAGCTGTCTAACTGCTCTGTCCACATTGAAATACAGGAAAAAGCTCAAGGTCAGTCAAATGAGAAACAACTGTCATGAGCTTGACTGGTGAGTAGAGGTGCACATGGCAGAGTCTTGGCAATGGGAAGCAATGTGAGGATTATTATTTTAAATAAAAACTGTGCTTTTTAGCAGGAGTTCCTCTTGCCTCTACATGCAACATAGGTAGGATCTTAATTCTGTGTTGGGAGGGAAGGGTCTATGTGAGGGGAGCAGTGGTTCTGTAGCTGGGAGGGGCTCTTGATTTCATTTTAAGAACAAGCAGTTCTGACACATCTTTGGAAAGGTGTGGAGGGAGAATGATATTTGAACTAAATAAATCACCTTTTTTCCCTTTGCCTCCTGCTTTTTTCCCACTATTCTAGAAATATTTTGCTGTAGATAATGCCCTTGAGACAAATACCAAATGCTGACTTTCAAAGGGAAAGATGGGACTACTAGTACTGGCTCAGTAGAGAATTCATTAAATCTGTTGCATGAAAATATGTATGGAGTCTATCTTGAGACAACAGAATCTAGAAGCAAAACATACATTAAAAGTTTAAGGCAGATTAATTGGAAGAAGGCCTGAAAAAGCACAAACATTGGTTCATAGGTGCTACACTGTTATCCCTTTCCGTTGTGATGCTTCTGCTAGGCAGTTCGCCCTGCCAAGCAACCTGTCTTTCTCCAAGACACCGATTTAGGGTTCCTTCCACTCTTACACAAAATAACAAGAGTTATTGACAGTAAATGAGAGAAGCCCTGCTTGCAGTTCAATGTTAATACTTTCTCTGCTTTCTGAAGCTTCCTCATAATTGCATCTAGATTCTGCTGAACTTGGTTGCTCTGATATCCCCAAGCTCATTTTCAAGTGGTGGGGAGGACCTGGAGGGAGTTAGTTGGGAACTTCTTGTGTAGGTTTGGCCCACAGGCAAATCCCACCCGTTTTATTGCCGTGTTTTGGAGGAATAGCTATTAGGTCAGGCAGAGGCTCATCAAGCAAAGCTTTGTGCTGCTGGGGGTTGCTGCTGTATCCCTGAGACCTGTGAGGTGGAGAGTGGAGCTGCATTCTGGGACTGGGGTCTGGCCCTTCCGCTGGAAGGGCAGGATCTGCCCATAAGAGGCCCTGTGTTTCTGTGGTGATGGTGTCAGGGTAAATAACTAGATGGACTGGAGCCTCAATCACCAACTTCTCAATCACTCTGTTTATTTCCTGGGCTTTTATTAGAAAGGTTTTGATGGGGTTAGGTGGTGTGATGCTCCTGACTGATCTTGGCTGTATGCAAACAAAGGAGAGCGGAGGTATTCACTGCAAATGAATTGTTAATATATAGAGGTGAAATTTAAAGTACACTGTGATCTTCTTAATGAGCCGCTCTGTAAATGTTGTTTGCAATTTTCTGATGTTCCTCTCTGTCTGAAATACCTTATCTGAGCGTGGCTTGGGAAGCAGTTTTGCCTGTGGAGAGCGCAGAAAGGTGAGAGGAATGAAAGAAGTGGGATGGAATCACACCCATGAGCCCATACTTAGGGCAGAGGTGGTCCTGCCTCGATGCAGCTGGATGCTGCCCCCGGGTGTTTTCAGACCTAAGAGAACTCAAGGCACCTGAATGTGGGCTTCTATGGGAACAGGGCAACAGAGCTCTAACCAGCTTTTATAGGGAGCAAATGCGGAGTGCTAAACATAGGGAAGGTGGAGAGAGGTTGTGTATGGTGGTAACATAGTATATACTAGTTTTCGTGTTGGTAAGAAATGAGAGTAAGTGCTTAGATTTTGAAGAATACTGAGTCTTGAAAATCTTGCCTCTTTCCTCCTGATAATCTTATTTCTTACTAGTGTTACACTAGCAATGTTATAAGATAATGGAAATGGCAGCAAAGCTGAGTAAATGTTGTAGATGGTGTATGGTCAGCTTAGTTTTGTGAACAGAGGAAAACCAAATGAGGGACCTTCCTTCCCCTCTCGGGCTTCTCCATATCAAAGTGTTAATCACCAAAGCTGTTGTTTCCTTTCCCTTGCCCTTCTCTGGGATAGATGGGAAACTTTTGTTGTTGTTGTTGTTACTATGAGAGTGGTCAAACACTACAACAGGTAGCCCAGAGAGGTTGTGGAGTCTCCACCAATGGAGATATCCAAAACCCAACTGGGCAACTGGCTCTAGGTGACCCTGCTTGAGCAGTGGGGTTGGACTAGATGATCTCCAGAGATCCCTTCCAACCTCAACCATTGGGGGATTTCTGTGATTTTATATTTGAGAGACAC